>NC_137889.1:92226820-92716830 GCF_963455335.1 Martes martes | reverse complement strand
ATCACTGGAATACATTTAAGAAACCTTGTTAAGCTAATATGATTGATTTATGTAACTGAAAAGTCTAGGAATATTTAGGCTTAGATTGGATCTGGAGTTAGAAAGAGGTCATTTGGAACAGTTTTTCCTTGCACAACTCATATTTTAACCCTTGTGTTTGCTGAATTCTTAGGTGTTCTTGTGGTGGCAAAATGACCTGTGGTAGCTCAAGGCTTACAAAGTATTTAGTGCTGACATCATGCCAGTCGCTAAGAAAAGGATTGCAACTGGGTCTACTTAGTGTACCTGTCAGTCCTAGATCATTCACAGATCTCAAAGTTCAATAATCTGAGGAATGAGCCTTGGTCATTCATAGTAATACAAGTGAAGCAAGATAATTCACATTTTTATCTGGAGGGCAAGAGTGCAGTGTCCCAAAGGAACAGAAGGGTTCTGTCTTCAGAAAAGAGGGGAAAGAATGTTACATACACAAAAGTGAGAGATAGATCCAACAATGAATGAAATTTCTACAAGGCCCAACAGTGATAACATATTAACTTTTCATATATTAAGATTTTGTAAAAATTATGTTGATCAACTTTTAGTCATACTTCTTCAATCCTGCCTTATTATATCTCTTTTTCTCTTTTTCATAACAATATTGTGTGTGTTCCAAACAGTAAGAAGGTGAAAAATAAGAGATGAAACTCAAGCATGTCAAATGTGTGTATTTGTCCCTTTCATTCATTCACTGGTGAGACAGACAAGTGAATAAACTAACATATCTGTATTTCATTACAGCGTGTAAAAAGTACTTTGAAAAAGCAACAGGGAAAATAATACAGGAATGTACCCTTTCATGTGTTTAGGGAAGAGTACTAAGGGGAAAAAAACCTGTCTGGAACATAAAGAACGACAATAGGATCCATACAGTCAAGACATCAGGTAAAATTAGTGTTTCCCTGCTTAATCACATCATGGTGCTCAGAGAAAACATTATGTGCTCACTGAGATAAACTCAGAGGAGAGCCAACAGCCAGAGGCAGGCCTGGAGATGGCAGACGTGGAAGGTTCCCTTGAACACTAGCAGGTCTGAAGAGCCACATCAACTGAGAAGCTTAGGTGTGGATATCTCATTGAAATGTTTGAGCAAAGAATCAGGGAATGGCTTGGACTCAAGAGAAAGTTACTAACCCAAGATGAAAAATTCGTTAGAAGAGAGACGATGGGATTCAAAATACAGGCCAATTTTATTATAAAATGGAAAGGGACAGATGAAGTTATATTTGAAGGCTTAGGGGTAGAAGAATTAAGTAGTTTACAGGTCCTCAGAGAGTTCTAGCTTCTCAGGAAATCTGCAGGAGAATAATGACCACCTGTGTTTGTGATTTATCAGAAACACTTAAAAATTGCATAGATTTCTCTTGGGCTTTGCCGAGCTAAAATATTTAATAAACATACAACATCCTTTTTTATACAATCTTTTTAGAGTCACATTTCCCTTATCACTGCCAATGGGGTTTTTCAAGGGAAATATAAATACAAATACTATTTGTCAGCTGTGATGACCTAGTTCAAAGTGGTCTGATTTTTTAGTGTTTGAATAACAATAATTTTAGAAAATCAGTCATTTTTAACAAGGCTCACCAAATATGAGGCATTAAGTTATATTTTACCATAATAAATTGGATGTACCAATTAAATAGTCTATTTAAAGGACACTGAGTACCCTTCATATATAAATGGGTTGCTGATAACCAATTGGTGAAAAATTTCAATAGTCCCCTTACCTCTAAAACTGTATTAAATAAATTTTCATTTTCTGTAGACAAGAAAATATTTCAGGATCTTGTGATTTCCCAGTCCTTCCATTGTGAATTTAAATCACCATTATATATATATGAAGTTCTACCTAACTGAACATCTTGGTTAATGAAATTGCAAATAAAGTAGGATTTAACTGAAATGATTGAAATGAAAACAGACATTTTTAAACTAATAAAATAATTATTTTTATGCCATATATATTTTTTCTCTCTCTCTCTAATAAGCCTTCTTTAAAGCAAGTGGTAGGTAAAGAAATTTCTCACTTTCTTTTGAAAACAATCATGTTTAAACCAGATAGTCCCATTTTATTTAAAAGCTGACTGTTCATTTAAAATAGTAAGTACACTGCCTTTTAGGCAGTTTTTAGTTGTTTTAATGAAAGACAAGTAACTTCTTCTCTAGTGAAAACTGTTAAGGAAAATGAACAATAAACAAATAGAGAAATAAGATAAAAAATCAACAGGAATTAGAGGACTTAAGGGTATAAAACAGGATAGTATATTCAGGAGTAATAGAGGTGGGTAGGAAACAATTTAATTGAGTGACAATCTCTTTATAGAGGAAAGGTACTGAAATTAACTGAATGCTCAGGAATATCTCAGCATGCTGGAATATAGTTTTACTTGTTATTTAATCTCAAATGAACAAAAAATACAAAATGTACAATCAAAACACACATACAAAATGTACTGTGGCTTAATTAAATACATAAATGGACACTTTTATCTCCATGGGAATGAAGATTATGGAACTGAAGACAACTATTCTTTAATATATTGTTAAGATAATAGGATTCCTGATTGACTCCTATCTTGTTAGATGCTTTTCTTTGATACCTCTGGTATTCTTTTACTGACAGTTGTAAGGCAAACAATAAAAGAGTAGAATTTCTGTTCTCTTTCCTGACCCCAAAGACCCCCAATGAACCCAAATACAAGATCTAGCTGAGTCCTAGAAAGGTCTTGTCTATAACTCAAACAAACCCTCTCTGGCATCTCCATGGAAATAGGAAGGCTACTATGTGAGACAAGCTAATAGGTGCTGTGGTAAACAGAGCTTCTGCAAGAAAGAATCTGCAACAATGTGGTTGGTTCAGAGGGTAGAGATGGCGTGATATACCAACCCAACCCCAAGAAGCAGAATCAGTGTAAAGCCCAAAATCAGGTTTAGAAACTTGAGTTCCTGACCTCCATGGACCTTAAAGGACCATGTGCTTTCATTGCTGCAATTATTTTGGTATCAAATAAATGGAGTTTGTGAAATCCAAATTATAAACCCAGCCTACAAGCTTCACACTGCCTTGATTGTGCACTTTGAGTCCAGGATCAGATTTATTCACAGGGCCCCTCCCCTTTTCATAAAAGCCTTGTGGACATCTAGAGGTCTGCCTAGAATTCAGTGTTTATTCGGTAGGGTGGACCAGCACACACGTTTTTTTTTTTTTTTTAATTTGTCATTCTTGAATTCACAATGGCTAAGTATTTACAAAGACTTTATAGGTAGCAAGAATTTCATCCAGTTTTAACAAGAATTTATGTAACAGCAATAGTTCTAATATCACAATAAAACAACTTGGTATTTTTGAATCTGGGGTAAAATTTTTGCTACAAAGTAGACTCTAGGTTCTATGACAGTGAGACTATATCTACATTACCCCGAGCACCCGAACAAATGCTTGGCACAGAGTAGGCATTCACAAATATTGAATAAATAAATGTACATGCATCCATATAAAAAGTTTAAATATTGCAATTTTTGTAAAAACAGTCAAAAAGATTTCAAATCTCTTTGTGGGTTAATTTATAAAGACCACATAATTCCTACTGTTTTTCTCTTTACATTATAGTTGGTGCAAAATTTGATATCAGAAGTTAATGGACAGACAGGAATGCTTCTTTCTATTTAATTCTACATTTTCCCTCTTGCTTCAGTAAAATACACAACCCTTCTGGTCCCAAATTCTCAGACACAGGTGGCTTTCCCGCTGACAGATCAGTAGTGAGAACAATGCATCCGTCATCAGGAAATTGTATCAGGCATACGTTAGAACCACTTAGCAGCCAAAACACTGAAGGGATAGCATTAGAGAGAAAAGATAAAAGAACTGGCAGAGAGAAAATGTGGATGCATCCCCATGCTGCAAACCACCAAGGATCTCAAAAGCAGCTAGGCAAGAGCTTAATGGGGCGCAGTTCAATTTTACAATTAAGAACAACTGTTTTCAAACGAGCCTTAGCATAATGATTAGGCATAGTAAATAGAGAATATAAAATTGGGTTGGGAAGGAATGCCTAAAAGAAGTATGTCCTATTCTAAGCAACAGGAACATTCACCTATCTAGAGTGAATATTGTACCAAATGCTTGTATCTAAATTATTAGATACACTGATATAATTGAAGACATTTTCCTGGACTAACATAGTATTAACATCTAAAAAATTTTTTTTCATCCTTTAAATATAAGACACAATGAGAAATGTGCATAATTTAAGAGATTTGAAAACATGATTAACCATTGTCATAAATTTCAAAGATAATCCTTGATAGCAATCGCCATGTTTCTTCCACATTCCTTCCACATATTTTTAAACCTAATAGTTACCTCAAACTAAACTAAAGAGAGAATCTATTCAGTCTTTGGATATAGGACACAATGCAACTTCTACCACTACTATCACTAATAGTAACTACAACTATGTTCAGCTCAGTCCTAACCACTTTACATTATCAGAGAATCCTTATACAACTTTATAAAGTAGATATAATACCTCAGTTTACGTATGAAAACATTGAGTTTCTTCTAGAGTTTAAGCAACTTGTCCAAAATTACAATAGGTTGAGTTAGAATGCAAGCCCATTTCTTACTTACTCCAATCACTATGCTACATGTCTTCTCACATCCTTGTTGATAAAATATAAACAGTAATTTCTTCATTGAGGCTTTTGTAAACACCGTAGTTCTATAACTCATGACTAATTTATCTCTCAGTGATTTAAATTAGTTTCAGAATATTGTTGCAGTGTTACCGCACCTTTAAGACATATGAGTAATAGTACAAGCTGGGGGGAAATGAACAGGCTAAAGGCAATCAATGCATCTGAGTCTAAGAACTTTTGTCTAACTCTGAAGTCATCTCATAACTTTTGTTTGTCTTCCATACTCCACATCCAGAAAATTCTGTAGGTCATCATTCCAAAAGTTAACTGCAATACACTTGATGCTCACCAGTAACTCTGTTGTATCCCTAGTTCAAGCTATCTTCCTCTAAATTACTAAAATGCCATCTCAGTTTGTTTCTTTTTTTTAATACCTTCCTCCTCTCCATTCTTAACCCTGCCATCTACACAGCAGGCATGATGTTTCTTTTCAAACATAAGGAACATCATATTACCCCTGAATAAAATCACCAAAGACTTCTCATCACAATTTGCACTTTTTTACTCAATTTCTAGTAAGTTAAAATTACATAAAATGTTCAATACTAAGAGTAATATTATTACAAACCATTTCAGAATAAATGGCCAACCTGATGCCCCATCACATCTGAATACTTAGTGTGTATTTTCCGCAAAAAAGGGGGCATTTTTCTATGTACAATCACACTATACAGTCACTAATAATGGAATTTATCTGACATTGACATGACTACAATCTAATCCTCAGACCTCAGTCAAATGTCACCTATTGTTCAAATAACATACTTCATAGCAAATGAATTCAGTTCAGAACATATTCCATTTGGTGATGATGTCTCTTTTTATCTTCTTCAGTTTATGGAAGTTCTTGAGATTTTTCTTGGCTTTCAAGTCCTCAACCATAACAGTCCCTCAGAACAACATACTGCTTAAAATATAACCTACAAGAAATTATACTATTTACTAAGCATGCTTAGATATAGCTTTAAGAAAAACATGTACTGGCAACAGGCCTCTGGGGGAGAGGACAATAAACGACCTTGAGGCTGAGCAGCTGGGGATGCCCGGCTTGCTCAGGGCAGAATGCCGCCTGCTTCATTTTTCTGTTATCTCCTCCTCCCCAGAGAGCATGGCAGTTAGATAATCCTTTAGTTTGGGCTTGCTCACTATAGGTCATCTACTACGTGACCAGACATACTTTGCCTTTCTTCTTACATATCTACAAGACTCATGGCCAATGTGTAATCTACTCTGGTTTCTTTGTTGGTTGTTACCCACTTTCTAATAAATATGAAATGAGAAGTTGTCTGGGGCGACAGTCTTTTCTACTGTCGCCCCCTGCTCCCATTCTCTTGCACCTGACTTGTTTGTGCTTCATTCTTCTCCCGTGAGCCGTCAGGAGGTGGCACTCAGCATTTTTGAAGATTTTGAAGTTATTTTATAAAATGTCTCTATATTTGGGATTGAATTATGTTTTTCTTGTACTCAGATTACGCTCATTTTGGAGGAATATTATAAAAGTGGCAATATTGGGCACCTGCATGGCTTAAGTCAGTTAAGCATCTGCTTTCGTCTCAGGTCATGATCTCAGGGTCCTGGGATTTAACCCCATGTTTGGCTTCCTGCTCAGCAGGGAGTCTGCTTGTCCCTTCCCTTTTGCCCCTTCCCCACCGCTTGTGCTCCTTCTCCCTCTTTCTGTCTTAAATAAATAAAATATTTAAAAATAAATAAATGAATGAATAAATGAATGAATAAATATATAAATAAAAATATAAATAAAAGTAACAATGTGCTGTCAACAATTTCCTATGAGGTGATATGCAATTTTTTTAGGTTTTTATTAAGTTCCAGTTGGTTAACATCCAGTGTAATGTTAGTTTCAGGTGTACAAATCAGTGATTCAACACTTCCATACAGTACCTGTGCCCATTACAGCAAGTGCACTCCTTAATCCCCATCACCTGTTTTACCCATCTCCTCAGCCATCTCCCCTCTGGTAACCATTACTTTGTTCTCTATAGTTAAAGAGTCTGTTTCTTTGTTTGCCTCTTTCTTTTTTTTTTCCCCCCTTTGCTCATTTGTTTTGTTTCTTAAATTCTGTATATGATAGAAATCATATGGTATCTGTCTTTCTCTGACATATTTCACTTAGCATTATACCCTCTAGCACCACCATGTCATTGCAAATGGCAAGATTTCATTCTTTTTTATGGTGAGTAATATTCCAGTGTGTGTGTGTGTACACCACTTCTTCTTTATGCATTCATTAGTCAGTGTACATTTGAGCTGTTTCCATAATTTGGCTATTGTAGATAATGCTGCTATAAACATCCAAATGCGTGTATCCCTCTAAATCAGTATTTTTGTATCCTTTGAGTAAATAGTAGTGCAATTGCTGAGTCATAGGGTATTTCTATTTTGAACTTTTTTTTTTTTTTTTTTAGATTTTATTTATTTATTTGACAGAGAGAGATCACAAGCAGGCAGAGAGGCAGGCAGAGAGAGAGGGGGAAGCAGGCTCCCTGCTGAGCAGAGAGCCCGACGCGGGGCTCGATCCCAGGACCCCGAGATCACGACCCCAGCTGAAGGCAGAGGCTTAAACCACTGAGCCACCCAGGTGCCCCTCTATTTTGAACTTTTTGAGGAAACTCCATTCTGTTTCCCACAATGGTTGTACCAGTTTGCATTCCCACCAAGAGTGCAAGAGGATTCCCCTTTCTCCACATTCTCACCAACACCTATTGTTTCCTGTGTTGTTAATTTTACCCATTATGACAGGTGTGAGGTAATACCTCACTATAGTTTTTTTTTTTTAAACATTTATTTATTGTCAGAGAGAGGGAGAGAGCAAGGAAGAGGACAAGCAAGGGAAGCAGCAGGCAGAGGGAGAAGCAGGCTCCCCACTGAACAAGAAGCCTCCCGTGGGACTTGTTCCCAGGACCCTGGGATCATGACCTGAACTGAAGGCAGACACTTAACTGACTGAGTCACCCAGGCATCCCATCTCATTGTAGTTTTGATTTGTATTTCCCTGATGGTCAGTGATATTGAGCATCTTTTCATGTTCTATTGGCCATCTGTATATCTTTTTTGGCAAAATGGGGCTGTTCATGTCTTCTGCCCATTTTTAATTAGATTATTCATTTTGGGGGTGTTGAGTTGGATAAGTTTTTTATACATTTTGGACACTAGCTCTATACTGGGTATGCCATTTGCAAATATCTCCTCCCTTCCCCCAGGTTGTCTTCTAGTTTTGTTGATTGTGTCCTTCACTTCATGAAGTCCCAATAGTTCTTTTTTGTTTTTGTTTCTCTTGCCTCTGGAGATGTAGCTAGTAAGAAGTTGCTATGAGTGATGTTAAAGAGGTTACTCCCTGTTTTGTCCTCTAGAATTTTGATGGTTTCCTGTCTCACATTTAACTCTATAATCCATTTTGAATTTATTTTTGTGTTTGGTGTAATAAACTAGTCCAATTTCATTCTTTTGCATGTCACTGTCCAGTTTTCTCAACACCACTTGTTGAAGAGACTCTTTTTCCCAGTGGATATTCTTTCCTGCTTTGTCGAAGATTAAGTGACCTATAGTTGTGGGTTTGTTTGTGGGTTTTCTGTTCTGTTCCATTGATCTCTGTGCCTGCCTTTGTGCTAATACCATAATGTTTTGATTACTATAGTTTTGTAATATAATTTGAGGTCCAGAATTGGGATGTCTCCAGTTTTGCTTTCCTTTTTCAAGGTTGCTTTGGCTATTCAGAGTCTTTTGTGGTTGCATACAGTTTTTAGGATTGCTTGTTCTAGCTCTGTGAAAAATGCTGTTGGCATTTTTTTTTTAATTTTTTATTAACACATAATGTATTATTAGCCCCAGGGTACAGGTCTGTGAATCGCCAGGTTTACACACTTCACAGCACTCACCATAGCATATTGCTGTTGGTATTTTGATAGGGGCTTCATTAAATGTGTAGATTGCTTTGGGTTGTATAGATATTTTAACAATATTTGTTCTTACAATCCATAAGCATGGAATGTTTTTACTATTTCTTTGTGTCATCTTCAAAACAAATTTAATAAAGTCACGGGATATGAAATCTATGTACAGAAAAACCTGTTACATTTCTATACACCAATAATGATGTAAAATTTTAATTGTCCCATTGCCAGTGATGTTACTCTGATTATTTGATCAGCTTCTTCAAGTAAATACTCTGTTTCTCTTCTAATTTTATGTATTAAGTATTTTATGGGAAAGTATTAAGTATTTTATGGGAAAATACTTCAAAATTATTTAAATATACCATCCTTCCACAAACCTTCAATTCATCTCTATTTATAGAAATATGGATTCATGGTTTCCTATTTATTCAGTGGGTTATAGTGTATGAATAGCATTTATTTGAGTATCTAGTTTGTTCTCTATTTGGCAAGTGGTAGTCCTTCCAAGCAATTTCTGTGTCATTTTGACATGCCACCTTCATCCTTTGAGTATTTCTTTGCTTTTTGTCACAAGTTATTCTGGACTCATCTTGTACTTTCTCTGACCCACCTGTAGAATCAATTCCTTTAATGGGTCCTGATTTCTTTTAGTGAAGAATGGTGTTTAGTAGCTAAGATCTGAGTGCTGGGTATACCCATTCCTATTCAGCTATTACTGCTCCCAGACATTCTGAGTGGACAGAAGTAGAAAATATATATATATATATATATATATATATATATATATATGTAGATATTTTTATGCACACACAGTTTATTTATGTGTGTTTATGTATGAATGTATGTATTAAAAATCATGAAGTTACACCTATATCTCTATTTCCAGTAGACAGAAATCTGACTCTTATTATCCTTAATATATTTACTTATTTTATCAATCCCCTCTTTGAAATGAATCTGCCTTCACCTCAGCTGTACCCTCCATACGACTCTGGGCTCTAACATCCCATAATGGACTACTGCTTCATTTGGAAACCCCTCTTATCCCTTTAGATTGGATTCTAATACCCCATGTTATTAAGTACTCAAATGGAGACATTCTCTTAATCTTATTTAAGCTTTTACACCTGCACTGATCCACACTGGCCTATCCTCCAAGTGTGTATGCCTACCTTACTCTGCCCTGTGTAATGGCTCTAGGCCTGAAATGAGAGAAAGAAGAAGAAGAGGGAGCTCTATAGATAACAACGTGAATAAGGACAACACTTTTACCTGGACCTACAAAGTCCTCCTTACACTAGACTACATTTAACTTCCAATATCATCTTACTCTTTCTTCTCCCTTAGCCTTGAAGCTCTTGTTCCTTGAGCATACCAAGCACAAGCCTGTCTCCCATCTGTGCAGGTATTTCCTTTACCTGGAACATGTATCTCAAGGGTTCTTTCAGCCCCACACTCACTCTTCTCAGACCCAGCTACTCGCCATCAACCGACCTTGACTTAACTGAATTGTTGTACTTTCTACTTTAGTATACCATGTTATTTTGTTATTTTATAGTCTATTCCCTTGAAGCTGAATGTCACAGGGATGTGTGTGCGTGCGTGTGTGTGTGTGTTGTTCAGTGCTGTATTCTCATTACCAGAAGGTTTGGTACAAAATGTATAATTTCTTAATACATTGTTTGAATAAATAGGTGACACATGGTACCTTAGTCCCTGGCTTTGCCTGCCAAAGGGTTTTTATCTTTGACCCATTGCCTTGTGCCTTTGTTTATCCATCTCACTTGCTATTAATTTATAGCAACTAGTTCTTCCTTATTCTGACATTACATCTGTGTCTGTCCAGGCCTGCTTGGATGAACTGGGTTACTGGACTTCAGACTTCAGATTCTAGAACAACCTGTATCGTCTATCCTTGGACAACCCAACCTCACTTTCATCCTCACAGAGCTGATGAATTCAGTTACAACGGCTGGTATAGAACAGTTATTGCTAAATAATTTACATGCATGTTTTCTTTCATTATCTTTCCAATATTTCATTCACTAATTTCAATATTTTGTTTAGAAAATTTCCATTTTCTCATTTATGCATACCACTGCAGTATTTATCAGAAACAGATGAACATATGTTGAAAATCTTATAATCTACTTAGATTAAGCACTACTTCATTCTCCTCTCAGATGGTCACTTTGGGCACAGATTAATGCCAAAATGATCAGTTAGCATTTACTAGAACTTCATTAGAACTGTGACAAGGAAATGCTTCCTTCCCACCTGTGCTGCCTCTCCTTATACAGGACATCCATTAGTGCAGCTCCTGGCCTCCTTCCACCCTTTGCTTTTTCTTTCTAAGAGGAAGTGTCCAGTCACGTGAGCCATAAATTTAGGAAAGGTAAACGAGTTATACACAGCCCGGTACTATACTTCTTCTTTTTGGGATCTGTTGATCCCCCTGCCCCCCATGGAGGAAAAGCACTCCCAAACTGAGATTTGCCAACAACTATGTAGGTAAGTTTGCTAATTCTAAGAATCAATGTTAAGAAGCCTAGTCCTACTAGTAAATAAAGGTAAGTGACATTCTTGCCCTTTTACATAGTTCCTTGTTATATGTCATATTATTTAGATCCCAGAGCTGGGATGCCAGCATTGATAATCTTGTAAAAAATTTTCTTGTTCTGATTCTTAGTCAAAAAGGACAAGTTAGGTGATACGTTCAGAGTATAAACTGGGTTAAGCTTAGAAAGACTCCTATTACCAAAGGAAACTTAGTCATTTCTTGGGGTGTGCATTTTGTTTGTGCATATCTCATGACTTTAGAAACACATTGTTTTGGTGGGATAGTTTGTTAATATATTGGTTCATGTTTTGATCTCTTGTTATAAGGGAACTGAAATAATTGAAGGTATTTTTCCTTCCTCAATACAACAAAGTTGACTGAGTCTTGTTTCAATGAGTATGGAAGCCCTTGCTTTAGAGGGTTATTAATGGCTTTTTTTTTTTTTCTTTTAGAATCAAAGACAAAAGTTACTAGGGGTAAATATCTATAATGAAGTATATTTTATACTTTTTAAATATTTTTTAGGGGTAAATATCTATAATGAAGTAAATACCTATAATAAAGTAATATCTAAAATAAAGCTACAGGGTTTTTTAGTCACCATGGAGATGTATGTTTTGTTTTACACAAAACTATTATAACATTTTTCCAAACAGGCTGTGCCATTTTACATTCCCACCAACAATGTATGGGAATTCTGGTTCTGCTTGGTCTATGTCTTGATCCAACCATAGATGTTGTCAGTCTTTTTATTTTCGGTCATTGTGGTGAACATTTTAAATACTTTTAAATATTACTTAACATTAAATAATAAAGACTAATCAGTTAATGGAAAGGAAAGGAAAATATCTATTTTACTTGGCATTAACACTAGTGTTTAGGGGACCGCCTGGCATAGTAAATGCATCATTAAGATTTGTAGAGTAAAGCAATTATGTAAAAATTATCAGAAATGTTTTTTTTTCATGTTTTTTCTTTGCACTAAATTTGCTGACACAAATTGAGTGATATAGTCTTTCTATTTTTAGCCTCTAACTACTTATCAGATTCATTTTTATCACCACATAGCATTGCATTCCTTTAAATTCATGTCAGTCATTTCCCAGAGTATTATTCATTTTTGCTTATCAATCAAATGTGCATCTTTCAGTCATGCTAGAAACTCTCAATAGTACCTTCTCCCCTAAATAACTGAATCAATACAGTCCTATCTCCTTCCTCCCAGCTATGTATTTATTTATATTCCTAATACTCAGTGTGTCTCCATGCTTTTATGCATGTTGCTCCAAAGGTACAGTAAATCAAGAAGGACTCAACAATATCCTAAAGTATATACAGAGCAAAAGAGAGGTCCTTCTGGTGTCCATTATGGAACAGGACAATCTGGGTATATGTTAGAGCCATTGCCCCAGTGTTTTCTTGCCTCAGCACTCACTGCTCTAGACTGCTGGTTCACATCTCCATAGGTGGCCTATTCCTTAAGCAGAGCAAAAGTCCTCTAGAATTCCTCTTACTTAATCTGTCAAAGTTACACTCCGTAGTTTCCGGTCTTTCTGGCCCTTTACACTGTTTTCCCATTAGAATTTCTGTTCCAAAGAAGCAAGGCCATGGCTGTATTTTTGTGCCTGTATTCAAGATATATTGTTGAAAATAAAGAAACATCTTTATATTGATTGAGGTCCTAGGAATGAGTTTTGGCCTCAAACTGAAGGTTTCTTTGACTCTACAAAAATCCCACCTCTGAAGAACACTTTTATTTTTTTCTTTCAGCACCTTTCAGATATAGGAGGCTAATTTCATCTTTCAAACACGAAAACCTATTTACTCATTAGAGGTATTATTATACTTTCCTGTATATTTTAAATATACAGGAAAGATTACTGACACCCCTGGGTGGACGTGGCTATAAATTTATGTTTTTTCTTCTCTTGATAGGAAAAACACAAATATATAAAATTAAACCTTCAAGAGACACTCTGTTACAAAGCCATAGCAAATTTCTTCAGTGTTTTCAATGGACAAATCTCTCTTTTATCCATGCTTTCCATATATATTATTCCTTTCCCCCAGAACATTCCCGATTGATCTATCTATTCCTTTAAATTTCAGTTTAAACACAACTTCTGCGGAGTGTCTTATCTGTATACTCAAATTATGCTGGGTATCTTTGCTCTATTTTCCCTTCACTCTTTGTATTTCTCATATCATGTTACTTTATTCTTTATTTAAAGGCTATCTCTCTTGCTAGAGTTCACATTGATCTTGGTCTTTGCTCTATTCCTAGGACTTTTCACAGTGCCTGGCTTGAAACTGTGCTCGATAAATGTTTGTTGAATGAATGCATTATTGAATGCCTAACAATCCTTTAAAAATATTGTTGTATTTCCAGATCGTAGCAATGACAAAATAGAGGAATAAAGAAAACCTAAGAGTAGTCAGTTGAAAGAAAGAGGAAAAGGTAGAGGGAGAAGAAATAGAAGGAAGGTAGGGAGGGAGAGAGGGAGGGAGGAAGGATTTTGATACAAGAAAAGTATCTGTGAAAATTTAGGAGTAAAACTACATTACCCTCTGTACCCTACCATCGGTTTATATGAAATTCATGAGAATTCTTGCCTCCAGCTGTTTTCAACATCACTAGCATAAAATATACTTATTTTTACTGACCACAGGTTAAAGAAGCATGAAATGTCTATAATTAAACATAGAATCTTAAGTGTTCCTAGAAATGCTTGAAATGTATCAAATAAAGAAAGGAATATTAGTAATAACCAAGACCATGTATTTCTTCCCGAAACAATGTGTGTGTACATTCCATACACTGTAAGTGGCTTAAGTGCTTTTTAATGAGCAAAACTGTCAGCTAAAGATTTTAATTTTAATTTAATACTGAAGGGAAAATTTAATTACCAAATCATCTCAAGTATATTCATAGTATCTCAATAACTTAAGAGTGCTTTCAAATTTCATTAATGGTACGTATTTGACTGCACATTCAATTTCAAAGTAAATGGCCTTGTAAATCACAAGTAACTTAGAGATTTTTTATATACAATAATGAACATTGTTTTGATTTGTCTGTGTGGAAAACTTAATGGATTAAGAATACTAGATTAAAGAATATAAAGAAACATTATATCCTCATACCAGCTTTTTACTCCTACTTCTCATTTTAAAGATCATAAAATATTTTATTTATAAATAAAAGTTATTTTCAAATATTAATAATGACATAATTTCAATATTTTTCCTTAGTAATGATTTATGTCAAAAATAACACCTCAGGGACGCCTGGGTGGCTCAGTTGGTTAAGCAGCTGCCTTCGGCTCAGGTCATGATCCCAGCGTCCTGGGATCGAGTCCCACATCGGGCTCCTTGCTCGGCGGGGAGCCTGCTTCTCCGTCTGCCTCTGCCTACCACTCTCTGCCTGTGCTCGCTCGCTCTCTCTCTCTAACAAATAAATAAATTAAAAAAAAAATTAAAAAAAAAAAATAACACCTCATACTAAACTTTTGTTAAACAATATATTTTTAACAATAATAATGAATATTATTGGATAATGCATATTTTTTTTAAGTTTTTATTTATTTGAGAGAGAGAGTGCACAAGCGAGAGAGCACAAGCAGGGAGAGCAGCAGCGGGAGAGGGAAAAGCAGACTTTCCACTGAGCAGGGAGCCCGATGTGGGGCTCAATGGAGAATGCATATTGTTTATGATGTTTGTGCGTTAAAGATGTATTTTATAGAAAGTGCAATGCCTTAATTTCATGGGAGTGTGTTAGTGAATATCTTGCATGAAGTTTTAGGGGACTGAGATGTAATTAAGCAAAGTAGATTTTTATATATCAATTGAAATTTTTATTTTTTTTTTATTTAAGGTTTTTATTTATTTATTTGACAGACAGAGATCACAAGTAGGCAGAGAGGCAGGCAGAGAGAGAGGAGGAAGCAGGCTCCCTGCTGTGCAGAGAGCCTGATGTGGGGCTCGATCCCAGGATCCTGGAATTATGACCTGAGCCGAAGGCAGAGGCTTTAACCCACTGAGCCACCCAGGCGCCCCTCAATTGAAATTTTTATATTCTGTTTTCATATAAAAAGTTAAAGGTACTGTATCGTACATATAAATGTGGGTATTCCTGAAACAGTGCATCTAAATGAAATCGTAAGGACTTTTATCACAAAGCAGGCTGAAGTTAAATGCTTTATAGTCTTCTGTGGTATAAATCAATCTCATTCACGATTTAATGCAAGATTGTTGATGAGTTCAAAAATCAGTTCAGAGGTCTCTGATTGCTTCCCTCAGGTAGGATTATACTCTCCATAGATATGCCCAATTCTTTACTGTATGTATTTACTTTTAAGTATTCCCTTGAGAACAGGGGCCATTCCAAGGCTTTATATTTATTAAGGACAAATGACTAAATTGGCTCACATTATAAATTGGGATAATAATAAACTTTGCTTTGGCAATCACATTATCTCTAATTCAAATCTTTAGCTATTTAATCACAGTTATAAAAAATATATCTCAGTCAATAATTTGACATCAAGAGGCACTAAACATATAATAATTTATTTTAAGATTTTCATAAGCTTTTCTGCCTAGTTTAGATTTATCAAATTCTATTATTCAAATAAATCATTTCCTATAATTAGTAATCCTTTACCACTAATCACTATTAAAGCCTTAGATCTAATGAACTTTTGGTTCAAAGACAGTAATGAAAAGACAGTAATTTTATGGCCATAACGTTAAAGATAAAACAAAGTACTAATCGTTGATCAAAATCTGCTCAAATCTGCCATTTGATTCAAAGTGTTTATATTTTCATCAAGTCTCTTTTCAGATATCATTTTATCACAAAGGTCTTTATTCTCCTACACAAGCACTTGGTTTTCCACTTATCTTTTTCATATTTGGCATAGAACATATAAACACATATTTTAACATAGCATACGTGTGTATGTATATATGCACATATGCATGCATATACAGATATATCCTTATTAATGTATGTGTTTTATATACACATAGATGTATTTATATATATATGGGTGTGTGTGTAGGCCTATTATCTAATTCCACAAAAACATTTATTGCTATAGCTCCAACACTTAGAAGCATAGTACTAAGCAATCACTATGCATTTGCTGAAGAATAAATATTAGATACAATGAAATTTAAATTATTTTTCAAATGGGCTTTGTTTCAGAAACATGTAGAAAAAAACTTTTCTATTTGACAAAATTGTCCCATTAGATAGAAGCTAGTAATCTGTAGTTATAGCAAAATATAACAAACATAAAAACAAGTATAAATATTGATACTACTCAAGGTACACGTTTTTGCTAGTTATTGGCAGAATTGAAAGCTGAAACTGATTTACTTCAAAACTTATCCATATATGTGGTAGAGATTTTACTAATATTGAAATGGTTCATGTGAAATGATTATTTTAACACTCAACTCTCAGATAATCACATGCTTTTTTTTTTTTAACTAACTCATCAAATCTAACAGCATACTATCCTTAAAATATAATTTTCTAACAAATACATATTGCAGTCCCTCTATGGACAGTAACCAGATAGATTACATCTAACCAAAAAACATGTGTTCTTCCATGCTAATAGCAAATTCACATTACTGTATGTATGATTTAGAGGATGATTTCTCAACAATGTCACTATTGCTATTTCAAACTAGGTAATTCTCTGTTGTCCAAGGAAGTGGTCATGGGCACTGTAGGATGTTAAGCAGCATCCTTGATTACCTACCCATGCCCATAGCACCCCTCTCTTAATTTTAACAGAAGTCTCCAGATATTGCCAAATGTCCCTCAGGTAGCAAAACTGTCTCAGTTTGAGGGCCACTGATTATCAAAAATAACTTCTTATACAATGTCTGAATCAAGGATCTTTAAACTGCAACTAATCTAAGATTACGCAGAAAGGTCTGTGAATTTGCCCCACATTCTCATGTATCTTTATGGAGTTATAATTGAAGATACTGCCTACTGTTACTCAGTGTCCTAATACCAGGGACCTAAATCATTATTCTTGATCCACATTCTTTCCAAGAAAATGTTTATCTTCATGGATAAATGAAAAACTGTGGAATACAACACACATACACAGACACATAGAATGAGAGAGAGAGAGAGAAACTTTGCATTATCTCCCTATTTTCTTTGACTCTCATTTCAATGTTTATTGTTTATGTCCTGTGGATATCTAATACTTCAGGTACTTTACAGCTCACATAGGGAGAAGGGTAAAACCAAGGAATTATACTTCAAACATAGTCTCATTTCCTTTTAATTACAGGATCCACGGTGAGTGATTATATACATATATATATATTTTTTTTTAAGTTCAACACCAAATTTCAAGGCCCATTGCCCTTTGTAGACATTATGCCTTTGAAATCTTCTTTAACAAAAAGAGGAAATGCTGTCCTGCCTCTTTAGAAAATAGAGAGATGTCCTTGACATTGTGGCAAAAGATACTGGTTGTTTCCCATCATCCATACTCCCCTGAGTTATGGAATCTGCAGTTTTTCATAGAAGCTTTTAACCACACAGAGTAAAGGCAATATTTTCTAGCCTCCATTGCAGCCAGGTGTGACCATGATTCTAAGATCTAGATGAAAAGAGGAGAGTGGAAATATATGGTTCAACTTCCATTTTTCACGAGTGTGATATACAGTCACCTTAAACCATGAAAAGGAAGGCAATCCCTTTGCCCGACAGAGTGAGATAAAACAAACATGGAGTCTGGAAATCTGTAGGCAGACTCTCCTTACCATTTGAGCCTCCCCCCCACCTTTTTTGACAATATTTTGAACTTCTGTTACAACAGCCAGCTAATATCCAGCTAATATCCTAATATCAGCTAATACAAGCAAGGCACCAATAGAGATCAATGTTTACATTAGACACATTTCTATTGATTGCATTTATAATACACAAAAAGTGCTAAAAAGAAGATTAGTACATAATTGGAACTCTTCCTGAAGAACCAAAAGAACTGAAGTGGGCAATTTGAAACCTAAGTTAAGAAGAGCAATTTTGTCAATTTTAGCATGGTGTTATACATCATTAATAACTGTGAAGATAAAGAAGTACTAGGGATACAACGTACAACATGATGACTATAGTTTACACTGCTGCATGACATATATGAAAGTTTTAAGAGACTTTGCATCACAAGGAAAAAAAATGTGAATTCAAGATTTGGTGAACTGTAATATCCTATTGTTAATAATGTCATACCTGTTGTTTTATTATTTTTATATATGAGTTATTATGATATAATGACCATAGTGCAATTTCACTATCCTAGAGAAAGTACTTCATCTACTAAGGTCACTTTAGCAGTAATGCTAAAATCTCTGCATCATAGCACTTTTGACCATATTCAAGAATACTCCCTCCCCTATATATGTATGCCACCAACCAATACACTAAGAACATATGAAATCACAGGTAATCAAATCTGCAAACCCATAATATCACCAACCTGGAGTTTACAACAATAGTTCAACTAACAGGAAAGTTGACATAAATTTCATGCAGTGAAAAAAAGTCTGTATGATACTGCAAGATTTGACTCCCTGGTATAATCTATGAATTTAAATGTGAGATTACAGCCTATATAAACCTTCACATTGATAATGACAGCTTGTATTTCCATGTGCAACAGAAACTTCATTAATTCATCTCTCTCATTGACATCTGAAAGAGTTGTATATTTTGTGACTGAGCCTTGTATTTGTATCCTATATACTTCAGCAACGGTAACAGGAATTCATTTATTCATAGAAGCTGAGCTTCTAAGTCATTTCTACATAAAAAGTGGAAGATCCATTCTCACTGTGCCTTAATCAAGATGCAGGCTTCAGCCAACCAGTTCCAGAACTACTAAACTGATTTGGTTAGCAACTTCCCGAAAAAATATGTAAGTCTGATCCTTACAATATGTAGTTTATCCAAAATGAAATAGTTATTTGGGGAGCACCATCATTTATAAGGATGTTGGAAAGTAGCGGCATCATCAGAGTATTGTAAAGATTCACTGAGACTGGTACACACAATGTTTAAGACAATATCAGATGTATAGTAAACTTTTAAAAAATGGTGCTAGTAAACTGTTCTTGTTAACACTTTTCCACTCCATTTAGCCAACCAAATACTTTTTAATATCCTAAAGTTGTTTATTTTAAATAGATCTTATAAAAATCAGAATAGTAGTTGGTTAACAACTGATATAACTTCCTAAAGTTTACTATATATTACCTTTATAAGATTAACTGTGTACTAGTCTATTAACCAAATTAAATTTAATCAGATATATTTTATGAGTAAAATTAATGTACATATATAAATATAATATGAACCTGTCATGAAAGTGAATTTATAATTTCTTACCTAGACTACTTTTTATATTTCCATTTGATTTTGTGAAATGCTTATTCAATGCCTGTGTTCCAAACTTATAAAAATCATCCACCCTGGGGTGCCTGGATGGCCCAGTGTGTTAAGCCTCTGCCTTCAGCTCAGGTCATGGTCTCAGGGTCCTGGGATTGAGCCCCACATCAGAGTCTCTGCTTTAGCAGGGAGCCGGCTTCCTGCTCTTTCTCTGCCTGCCTCTCTGCCTACTTGTGATCTCTCTCTCTGTCAAATAAATAAAATCTTTTAAAAAAATCATCCACCCTACTTGTTTCATGTCAAGCTAGTAAAATTGTTTTTGATAGATTATATACTAATTATAAAATAAAAAATCTTAACTTTTTTATAATTGGTTATTTCTTAAGCATTAGAGTACAGAGTTATGAGCAACAATTTTTAAATATAACTGTAGCTTTTAATTAACTCACAAGAATGCTGAAGAATCCAAGGGTATGGTCCTCCCTTCAAGTCTGTTCTCATTTATTCCTGCCACTTATGTTTGGGAGAACTTAAAAGACGGACATGGCTTTGGATAGAAAGGGGAATGCTTTTGCATTGTGCTTAACTTGAAGACATACCAAAAATCACACTTCTTTTTTTTTTTTTCCCCTTGCCCCTTCCCAATTACTGAACAGTATATTTACTAACAGGCATTGTAGTACTTGATTATTTTCTTTATCATTTATAAGCAACTTACCCCAACTGCAACATTTATGGTTTCACTCCATTTTTATGGACATTTCTGAAGTGTATTTTATTAACTTGACAAAAGATACCTCATGAAACCTCATGAAGATTATCTTTCAAAAAAATCTTATAAAATACTTAATTTGAATAGTCAGGGATATAGAACTTCCTTAAATACAAAATAATTTGAAAACATATTTTCTTCTGCAAATTAAGATTAACAAAAAAGACATAGTCTTTTTAGACATAAAGAATGACAGTAGATATTAAATAAAACAACAATGATAATAATCATACATATCGTCCAAACATATTGAAAATACCACTGAGGAGGAAAAATATGCATGGGCCCAATTAAGTAAGTAACTCTGCCTGTAGGATTATTGCTGTGATGTTCACTGGAACATACGGTCCTCATTTACTATTACTGAATCATTTTAAAGTGACTTAATGCAAAATAGTTTCTTAATATTTCATAAATTAAGAAGACAATTCAATGGCTCAGATATGTTTTTATTACATGAGGAAATAAATGTCCTTTTGCTTAAACTCCAGTTAAATTTCTTTTAAACTGAAAATCTTAGTGATACATCATTTTAAGTAGATTCACTTAAAATTTGGCCTCAACTATCTTCTGATGAGAACTTCCTATACTTAAATTTCTTTTCACCCCACCTCTTCCAAAAATTGTTCTGAAAGAAATTGATACTCCTATTAATCCCATATTTATCCCATGATTTCTGATGTTTCATTTCTGTGGCTCTTCCATATCTATGTTTACATATGGGATGACAAAGATTTTACTCCTTCTATTAATACTTTCCTAAGGTTCTAACAAACAGTCTCCTCCTCCATTTTCATTAAAACACAAGAATTTGGAAATACTATTTCTCAAAGGGCATCCTCATTAAAAAACAACAACAAACCTTCCTATTAGAGTTAATCATTTTTTTCTTTATGCTTTGCAATACTGTTGAAATAACTAGTTTAATCTCTCATTTGTACAAAAATTAACACTATAAATTCTCCCTCATACTGAAACAGCAAAATGCTATTTTAAACTCCCTGAGATGCTCACTCTGTAGGTGGCACTGGGTTATGTCACATTGTTGCATCTATATGGAAATCTATCTTTAAAATTACAATCCTGGTGTAGCATCTCTAACGAAAAATCCCAGAAGCTCTTTTTCCTTTCTCTGTCTCTTCCTTAAAAGGGAAACTAACAGAAAGTTATATCATGTGTTTAAAAAAAAAAAAAGTATGTTCAATTATTAGTTATTTGGAATTTAAGCAACTGTGAAATTTAACAGTTAATCTCAGTAGTAGCTTTAAAGTAACAGCTGTACTGATTAAAAAACAGTAAAATATTAACGTGGGTTTACCTTGAGCTACAAAGATTCCTAGCTCTTAACATCCATTCTTAGAGTTATTCATTCATTCACTTGGTATAATTTTATTGTCTATTTTTGTAGGCATAGCACTAGGGAAAATAATGGTGACCAAAAAGATGTAGTATTTCTACTTAGAATTTTACAAGCTAGGTGATAAAACATATAGTAATAATACATATAGTAGTGATTATTATGAAAAACAAGCAGACAAACAAACATGACGATCTCAAGATTCAGGATATATGGGTATTCTATGGACACATAGTCAGACCTAGCCCCATCCAGGGGATTAGAGTAGCACTGTCAAATGGAAATGAATGGAAATGTAATGTAAGGCGCATGTATAATTTTAAATTTTCTAGTAACCGCATTAAAGAAGTATAATACAAATGCACACTAGGATTAAGCAGCAATACCTTATATAATGCAACAGCTAAAATGAAACATAGTCTTCCCCAAACAATAAAATCATGTTGAACAGAAAAGTATACTGTACTACTTCCATTTTATAATTTGAATATTTTAAAAAATTAAATTAAACTAAGTAAGAAATTCAGTTCCCTAGGCACACTAGCCACATTTTAAGTGCCCAGTAACTATGTGTTGCCAGGGACCACTACAAATAGTGAGTTTAGGATAGTCTTTTTTTTTTTTTTTTTAAGATCTTATCAATTTGAGAGAGAGAGAGTGAGCACACACACACAAGTAGGAGAGCACCACGCAGGGAGAGGGAGAGGGTAAGGAAGAAGTAGATTCCCCACTGAGCACACAGCCCAATGCAGGGCTTGATCCCAGGATCCTGGGATCATGACCTGAGCCAAAGGCAGATGCTTAACCAACTGAGCCACCCAGGCGCCCCCAGGATAGTCTTTTAATTGACTCTGTCAACCCCCTTTCAGAACGCCTTCCTGTAAAACATAGGTTGGAGAGCTTACAACTCTATTTCCAAGTCTCCCCAGAAGCTAGGACGGGCCCTGCTGATCAAAATGTATTCACATAAGGCTTAGATTCAGGAATGAATTATGTGGGGAGAAAGCAAGGGCAAATGGCAGATGTTTTGCTGACACAGATCATGGTAGGGGTTGCACGGTTCTGGGGCCAGGAGCTTCGGTGGCAGCTTCCTGATAATGAAGCTTCTTGATCTTGACAGAGGACACAGATCCCTTAGCAGTATAGTTCTCTGGGTTTTTTTCAGGTGTTGTTCTTAAAAGATCAACCTAGAGTCTGCTATTTCATCCAATTCCACATTTTCAAGAGTTAGCATTACTCTAATAAATCCATTTGTGTGGGAAATTGTTAGAGGAGATTTTTCTGAAGCAGGATCCTTGATCAACATGGAGACTAAGGAAGATCTCTCAGAGAACAGACTTCAAAGCCTGTATTCTGAAGGATAACAGTTCATTCTGCAGAATAGTAAGAGGAAGTGGATTTTGGACAATAGGAAATATTTAGAAATACTGCTAAATAAGAGGGAATGCTAATTAGAGGAAATCAGAAGAGGGGAATATCATTAAAATAATATGGGGAAATGTGAGATTGCCTTAAAACAGATGGCTCAATGCACTGAAAGCCACTTCACAAAATGGGCAATTCAGTGAAAGCAACAATCCACCAAATGATCAATTCATCAAATTTATATATTACCAATTTATAAAGCTTACAGTGATGCCTAGTGGAATTAGCAGAGTTGGACGGATGGGCTGTCACGACCCTTCACTTTTCGCCTTGTGCCTGACTTCCCTTTCTGTATCTTTCCAATATCCCACCTTTAGCCATTCAGACTCATTGTGTCACCAGCAGCCAAGGCTTTGCTGTTTCTTTAAATGGCAGATGCTGGCCTCTCTCTTCTCTAATTTCCTCTAAACAGCAGGAATCTGAGGCCAACCCAATCTAAAGTATTCTTTAAATGCTAAGATTTGAAAATAAATGCTAAGATTTGAAATCTATTTATTAATAAAGAATATTTATGATCATATTCAAGGAGGCTTTAAAAACAGAATATATTCATAAAAAGAAGAGTTTTTAAAGAAATCTAATCTCTGACCTTAGCTTTTTACAGTTGAATACTTTCCCCCCGCCAATTTTCCATGTTGAATACATCATTGACTACAATCCAGGAAGAATATTTCTAAGCTTTGGGTAAATTAACAAATTTAGTCAATTCAGAACATCTGTAAATTCATCCTGCAGCTGCATTAGACTTAATAGGCCAGAAACAAGGGAAAAGAGAAATGCCAAGTCTTTGGAGGTCTGTTTAAAGAATCAGAGCTCTGCCTTAAGAGCAAGGAGAAGTCACTGCAGAGTTGTAAGAGAAAGAGTGTGAAACACTGCAGAGCGGAAGAGTCTGAAGACTCTGGGTGCCTGTGCTCCTGATAATCCACGTGGATACATCTGAGAGACAGGAAAAAGAGCCGTCTTTGAATATGTTTTTCTTCAGTATGAAAATTAAAATTATTGTAATTTTTGTAAATAAGGAATAACAACTAAAATGTATGCATTACAAAACTCTTGAGCAACAGAGCACGTAGTTAAGTCACAGTAGGTGTAAGAATTTTTGGCACCTTCTGATTTCAGAATATAGCTTCCCATGAAATCAATTTCTCCCATCTGCTACTCATAGATTATATTAATATTCTCAAGTAGACCACAAGAAAGATTCTGTAATGTCACTTGTAACACTGTCCCCTAAAACTTCCCATGCAGTTAGTAAAGGTTGTTTACCTCCCTACTTTTAGCAGATCTCAAAATTAGCATTGTGTCTGCTAAAACACCAGTACTTTATGCATTTGATTTTGGCACAAGGTAGAATTTGAGCAATAACCCAGGAGCGATCTAGAATAGTTAAAAACATTTTAGTATCTGCCATATTGGTTCTGACAGAGCACATCCAGTAAAACTCACCTGTCCACACACTTTAAAAAAAATTCTATCAGGATCCAGTTGAAACATTTGCATCAGGGTCCAGTGTTAATAGCTCCCTTAGCACAAATAATCTACATCTATTAGGGAAAATTATTATAACTACTGACCATTTACTGACACTCAAAACCACATACTTCAACACTCAACAATTTATTTAAAAATGTTTCAAGTTTTATAATTAGGAAAATAAAGAAATATAGCAGCTTCAGTATCACCTTTTTTCTCTAGTGATACTCACATGTAAGTTTTCAGATAAATAAATCACTTTTTGTAGATAGAGCCTGTGAACTGTTTTTTTTTGTTTTGTTTTTTTGTTTTTTTTGTTTTTTTTTTTTTTCCAAAGCAATGAAACACTTAGAAATTTTCCGGCGGGGGCGGAGGTGCTGATTTTCCTGTGGTAAAGACTCCAGTGAATTCCCCAAATACAAGTAAGCCAGGTCTTTACATAGGGTATAGATTGCACATTTGACCTTATTCTGACAAATATGAAACTTCATTAGGTGCATCAAAACTAATTAAATAAAATTCCACTTCATTTGCAGACACCTATTATCTGTGTGGGTGTGTATTTTCCACTATATACCTTTGCTATAATGAAACAAAAGACACTTAGAATGCTGATTAAAAATACTCTTTTTTCACATTTATGTGATGTGATTTGCTGGCTAAGGATGCTTATGACAATCAATAAAATTTTTCTCAATTTTTGAGACCCATCCTAAATGTCATCACTTTTATACAGGGATTTTTACGACTGTTATTATTGTCGTAGATTTGATCTTCTTCTATTCTAAATCCTAACAGCATTTTATTTTTATTTCTTATAGGCATTTACTAAATTCTTCTTCATATTGCAGCTATACTTTGGCTTGATTTATCCCTCATTTTTATAAGCAGCTGTCATCTACACTACATTACCAGCACCTTTCCCATTGTTAATTTTAATATATATTGTCTAAATAGATTCAGTGCTCATTTAAATCAGAATAGGAAACATAGTGTTTGGGTTCTTGTGGAGTCAGTCAAGACTGACTCTACAACACAGTTGTAAAGCCTCTCTTACCAAAATCATAATAACCATAACAGACATCAGGTCAGGATGTCCTTAAAAAAATAAATAAATAAAACCAAAAAGATGATTTTGGAGTATAAGAGAAAATATAAAAGTAGGGGGGAATTGTTTCCCATATAGGGGTCCTGATAATCTTAGAGGTGACATTGAGTTCAAAACAGGGAGTTAGATAGGAACACACCAACAAGCTTTGGGGACAATGGCAATTATTCATATCATATTTTTATAGCTTTTCTGGTGCTCTTGCTTAGAGTATCTTTTTGAACTTTTATAATAATTCTGCTACTTTGCCCCTATTATTGTAAATAAATTGAAGCTTGGGAGATTAAATGATTTATCTGAGGTTGAAACTGAGTCCAGAGCTAGAAGTGGTCCAAGATTCTTTTCATACGGGAGAGAGGAACTTTTTTTTTTTTGATGGTTTTCCTTTATCAGTCTTTATATTAACAATATTAAGAGCAGAAATGAAGTTGATTTTAAGTTCCTATGAATAAGTGCTATAGAACACGAGTCCTTCTTCCATTATTTTGAGGAAAACTGTTATCATGGAAGTGGAGATGCATGGATTAAAATGTTTTGCAAAGACAAGACATACAGGGAAAAGAAGCATATACATGCTTCTCTGCACAGAAATTTATTTATATTCAAATAAACAAATGATATTGAGGTAAAAGGCTGTGTCTAGTGTTATCGGAAAGATAAGACACAGCATAGTTAAGAAAAAATATGTAAATATTGTTGATAAATTATATGAGAATATAGGAAAAGAAAATATGAATCCGACATGTATAATTTAAGGAAGTCTTCTAGAAAAAATAGAAAGTCAGCTCAGCTTTTAAAGATGTGTAAGGCTCTAAAAGGTTGATATGAGGGAACTGACATTTCAGTCAGAAAAAAACAGCTTAATCAAAAGATGTGGGCTAGCACATCCATTTTTAGGAGAATACATTTTATCAGTATATCAGGGACAACTGTCCATACTGGATATTATCAAAAAGATTAAAGTTAAAAATATAAGAACAAATAATTTAGATGTTATCTGTAAGAACTAAATTTTTGTGACTAGGAAAGAAACATCATCACAGCTGTATTTTAAGAAGATAATCTTGCCAAAAATGTGGGAATGGATTCAAGAAAGACAGAACTGAAGACAACAGAAGGCAATTAAAATATGAAAGCCAAACCAAGGTTCTGCCAGGGGGATGGGCAAAAACTAAGTGGTATAAGAGATTTTAGGATTAGAAACAAGTTTTGTTGCTAACAAGAAGTAGGGACAAAAGGAAAGGGGAAAAGGAGCATTTGACAAATCTCAGTAGCTGCGAACACGCTATTAACTATAAAACAGAGAATCTCCTAGTTGGGGCAGGTTTGGTGGGAACATCACATTCGGGACATACTGAGTCTGAGGTATATGCGTGGTAGAGAGTCATTCACAGACATTTTGAAATCTGGGCATGATATTGGGCATGGCATTTAATAAAATAAAAATTAAAATTAAAAATAGAAGTATGGCTTGTGATTTGAAGTGGGGGATCTCAAAGAGAAATTGTGGTTATGGAAGAAGAAAAAATTCTTCCAGGGAAAAATGTAGGAATATGGTGAGAAAACAGTCAAATCAGGGAGCACAACAACATTTCAAATGCAAATTCATGGAAAGCAGACAAGGTATAATCCTGGAAGGCCGGAGTCAAGGGTGGGAAAAGAATCAGGAGAGGAAGACAATGTTTCATGGGAAGGCAAGATCAATGTTATCCTACAGTACAGTAAGTCTTGGCAGGATTAGGAGTGCAGCTTTTTTATTTGGTAATAGTTGGGTCTCTTTGCCATAGAAGAGATCACCCTCCGTGGAGATGAAATCCAGTTGGCAGTGAGTCAAAGGCCGAACAGAAGGAAAGGAGATGAAGTAGCAAAAATAGGTTACTCTTTTATTTCAGTCAGGGTTCTTGGTTGTAAGCTATAGAAACCAACTCTGGCTGAGTGAAACAGAAAACGAATTTATTTAAAGGATATTAGGTAGCTATCAGAATTGACAGAAGGACTGGATAACCAAGTTCAAGGCCATGCACACTGTAGTCAGGATCCAACAAGAACACACACTGCCATCACACCTTACTACCAGATAGTAAAGTTTGCACTTTCAAGCCAAAGCATCTCTGGACAAATGATGGTACCATTAATACCACTGTAACTATTGCCCTAGGGCCTCAGTCTCCCTGAAACTGTAGAAAACAGCCTTGAATGTGACTAGCTGTGACTGTGTCTTTGGAATACAATTATTAATTTAATGGGACCTGGGTCATGTGTCCCACTCTACTAGTAATGGGGGAAGGGATATCTGGCATTTCTAGCTTCTCTCGTGAGAGAGGCTCTCTTACCAAGATTCATAAAGTAAGGAAATTCTACAAAATTAGTAAGTAGTTCCAAGGGCTGGGCAGTCACAGGAATACACACAGTCAATATGTATCCAAGAAGTTTGGCACTAGAGTGAAGAAAGTTTGAGGTAGAAATTAGTGATTTCTTTAGAACAGAGGGGTTTTAAACATGAGAAAAGTCAATGTAAAGAGAGAAACTGAATAGACAATAGAAATAGATATTTAATGACAACAGGCCTGTTTGGGAGGCAGAAAACTATGTTACACAGAGCAGAGGTAAGGGAGTCAGTTTTGAAAACAAAAAGGAAAGCTGGAGAAAGGCAATTACCTTCTGCAGAGCTTTCTAAAAGCCAGATATGGTGCTTGGAATCTACCTGCATTTTTACCTTTAATCATCAAGCAATAACTAAGTACTAGATATTAAATACTCTCCTGACAGTAATATCAACAGTATATATTATAAAGCATTAATTGTATCAGTTGTGTTTCAGACGTCATTCTAATTAAGTCATTTAATTCTCATAACAACCAGGAAAGCACTGTTACTGACATTTAAAGATGAGGGAGTATCCATGGAGTTAGTATTCAAACTAAGCTTTATCTGATTCCAAGACTTCCTTTAAAGATAAAATGGTAAGAAAAAGCAATGCACATTGAAAGGGGATAATATTTTGAAGCCATGAAACAAATGTACTTTTTACTTTCTGTAAATCATATTGGCTTACAGCTCCCCACCCTTTAACTGATGACATTCAATTCTGTCTGGAGTGTATGTGTGTACAGTCTCAAACAGAGAGGTCGTCGCTTAGCTCTGAGTTTCTATTTAGATTCTTTTTTCAAGCCCTTAAAAGACATAGTCTTGAAAGTCAGCCTTTGTGGGGGATAAAAAGAATTCTTAAGTTCAAACACCTCCCTTTACATATCAAGAACAAGGCTTAGATGTCTTTATTAATAGTTTTGCTGTAAGACACAGCATAGGAAGGATAGAAGACATGAAATATAAGAAGATAAATTTTTGCCACATGGGAAAAGTAAAAGTCACTTTGGTGTTCAAGGAGCTTGCACATTTGGAAGGGATCCGAGTAGGGATAAGATAATGCTAGAGTCCCTGAGGTGACTAAAACTCTCCAAAGAAACCTGGTAATTGGGGGTAAAACCCAATGTGTATCTATCACTGTATAAGACAGGAGAGGTTTCCCTGAGAGTATGCCTTCTGTTCACTCTAGCTATGCAAGAGATCTTGGTGAAGGAAATAGATGTTCTACCTGAACTAATGGGCATGAATGGGACTTGGCTCAGGATAAGGGAACCATGGAGTGCAGGCACCTTAGTAAACAAACATGACAGCAGATGTCCCAGATTTCAAGGGTGGGTGCCAAGGGGACGTGCACAAGACTAGAGAGGTACTACAGCGTCCTGTAGATTTCTGTATGGACTACTGCGTGACCTGCACACAGGACAGAAGGGGACAATACTTGCCCCAGGTTCTTCTGCTGCTATGAGGAACACTCCCACACAATATGCCAGGATAAAGAAACTGGAGTAGAGGAAAGGAGATTCAATGAGTGGGTGAGATGGTAGGAGCAAAAATTGAGATAATGTATGATTCATACCTTTAGCTTTAATTGGTCAAGTTAAGAGTTGATATTGAAAAGGACTGCAATTGGTCTGAGAGGATGAGAACAGAGATTTAAAGTAGCTACTAGGTGAATTAGCCCTAGTGGATTTACCCTGTATGGGTAAGAATAAACTGCTTCTAAAAGGTACTTAAAACCTAGAAAAGGGTCTATCACTTAAATTTTAAATGAATTCAATCCATGTAGTAAATTTGAACACATAACAGATGTTAAATTGTTAAATAAAGTTTTTAAAATGACATCTTCTTGCTCTCAGAAACAAACCATCTGGAATGCAATATTTTTGCATTTATCACTTTCAAGTGAATTTATACTTCTAGGTATTTTATATCTAGAATAGAACTGCATGTAAAGACTCGATTGTTCAGTTATCCTACATCTGATATTTCTAAATATTTAAAATACTTTCAATAATTAAAATAATTAAAACAAAAAATAAATAAAACCACTCATTTCAATTCAACCATTAATAAATTATCAAACAAAACTTAAAAATTGAAATAGCAAATGCTCAATTTATGTTTTATGTGTTTTTTTATCCATATATCTATGAAGTATAAGCTTGCATATGTGTATATATAATCCTCTGGGAAGAAACAAATTATAAATTGAATTTTTTCCAAAAATAACTAGCCAAATTGTATTTCTTTGTGGTCCTCAGATATTTTATTTGGATTTACAAAAATATTGGGTCAAGGACACCAGGATATTTAAATAATTTCCAGATAAATTTAAAGAGACTTGCTATATCAATGCCTAAAATCCAAATGAGGTCATAAAGAACACCTTTCTCAACTATTCTCAAATTCAGGTTAGACAATGACTCCAGGCCACTGGAGACCAGATGCTACAGGAGGAGAATTATTAACTTTATCACTAAATAAATTTTCAGCATCTCTTGTCCTAATTAAGAGTGAATACAGCAGCATCAAAATAAGTAGATCTATGTTCTCTAAACCTGATTTTAAATCCAGGGCACCATCGATCTTGAAATACTTAGATTCTACCTATGTGAAATGAAGAATAGCAAACAGTTATAATCATAAATCATTTTTTTTTTATAAAAGCAAGATTGTAATGACCTATTAAGCTAAGGCTATAGCAAGTTTTAGGAGCTATCTTTTATCTCCTAAGAACCATAAAGTCTATTAAAAAATAGTCAATATTTAAGTTACTGTAGAGTTCCCACATATAGATCTAATATCACCATATACACAGTTTGGGGGGTTTGCAGATACCTTCTAGAAAAGTAAAATTCTAACAGATTATACAGCTAGATATAGGAATATAACCTTTTACTATGACAAACACTCTGGTAATTCATAGAGGTTATCTGTTGTCATTGCTGTTTTTGCCTTTGTTTGTCACAGTAAGAGTGACAAATCTCCCTTTCTGGAGTATGTATAAATAATGCCCGATCTAGTTCTAAGAATGTAAACAACTCTAGGTATATTATGATTATTCTGATTAGCACACAATCCAGTTAATATCTTGTTGGGGCTACAGTTTCTCAGTATAATGCTTGAATCATAAACACATTAAGCCACAAACAGTTATATTATTAATTCATTCAGGTGATATTTATTGAACATTTGCAGATGCCTATTCAATGTCAGGTAACATACACCAGCCAAAAGACCAAGTCTCTACTGCTATTCTAAGCCTAGGGTACACTAAAAGGCATTTTAAAAGATTTATCAGCAATTTTAAAAAGCATCATAAGACCAATTTACTAAACAAGAGTTATTCCTCTAAATATATGTTTAGAGCAGGTGAACCTTATCATATCAGCTCTCAAGACTTCTTTTTTTTTTTTTTTAAGTTTTATTTATTTTTTGACACAGAGAGAGAGATCACAAGTAGGCAGAGAGACAGGCAGAGAGAGAGAGGGGAAGCAGGCTCCCCGCTGAGCAGAGAGCCCGATGTGGGACTCGATCCCAGAACCCTGAGATCATGACCTGAGTCGAAGGCAGAGGCTTAACCTACTGAGCCACCCAGGCGCCCCAGCTCTCAAGACTTCTAAGCAAGAACTTCCTTCAGCCTTCAAAATATTTGGCCAAACAAAATAATCAAAGTAGTGAGTAGCATTGGACAATTTAAGTTTAAAATACAATTAGTATACAACTGTCCAAGAAGACTAAAACACTATAACATCAATACTAAGAAATGACCGCTACTAATAAACCTGATATAGTATTGTTATAGACAATGTTTTCCAAAAAGTGAGAAGAAAATCAACATCAGTAAGTGTTAAAATTGTAATATTAAACAAGAATTTTATGAAGCTTTACAAAACATTTCTATCAGAGGCAGGTGATTTTTTTTTTTTTTTGGCAGTCATACAGGGACTTTTTGGGGAGATACACTAATATCTGTTTTTTTAAATGGCTGTTTTGGGGTGTCTGGGTGGCTCAGTCAATTGAGCACTGGACTTGGTTTTGACTCAGGTCATGATCTCAGGGTCATGTGATGGAGCCCTACGTTTTGGGCTCCATGCTTTCCACAGAGTCTGCTTAAAATTCTGTCTCCCGCTCCTTTTGCCTCTCCCTCCACTCATGCCCTCTCTCTAAAATAAAATAAAATCCTTAAAAAAAGAAAAAACAATAAAATGGTTGTTTCAATAAACTTTTATGGCATGGGATTATATTTTATGGGCTGTGTTTTGATCTGAGGTTGATCTGATTCACATAAGAAGCAAATATTTTAAAGTGAGACAGTTATGCTACATGTTCCCCAAGATCTCATGCTGGATGGAAAGAGCATTAAATCTCCAGCCAGGAGGACTAATGGCCACACAACGTGAAGTACTAAAGGCATCAAATTCCTTGAGACTCAGTTTTTCATTCTGAAGATGGAGCTGTGTGAAAAACAAATAGAACAATCTGTATGTGAAAACACTCTGTAAACTGTTCAGTCCTGTACAAAATTGGCCACCCTGGTTCCTTCTACCAGTTCTGATGTTCTGTGGTCTCTGATATATATATAGCACTTCAGTACCTTTTTTTTTTTTTTTTTTGGTCTTAAGGTCATTTCTCTCCAGTCTCTAATGATGTTGTGTTGTTGCTTAGTTCCAATGGTCTAGAATTTAATAATTAGTGACTACCTCCTCTTCTAAGCACAACACATGTGTTATTTGACTTCACAACTCTATGAGAAAGAGCTTAGAGAGGTCAGACAGCAATAAGCATATGGATTCAAACCCAGACAGACTTCCTGCTTGCTCCTCATACCACACTGCGTTACCACCTGGTCACACGCTACTGAGAACAGGGATGGTGTCTCACTCATTGTTCTGTTCACAAAGTCTAGTGCTCTGTTTGCAGTTGGTACTCAATATGTTTGTTAAATGAATAACTTGTCTGTGTGTCCAATTTACATTCTTCCTGCAATCAAAGCCCACTTCCTCAGGTTTTGTTACTAAAAGATAGAAAATAGTTGATTGTTTAACAGTTTTATATCAGTCCTGTGTAATATTTGTATAGTATTGTACTTGTTTTTGTTTTACTTTTTAACAGGTCTTTCCCTTGAATTTTATAAATAGAATATACTCCTATGTCTTTACCTTGGACATTCCACTTCTAAATGGTGTTAATGGAGACAAATTTTAGAAGCATAAAAATTTTTTAGACCTTCTTCCTCCTTACCCAAAAGAAAAAGAAAATTAAAGGAAAAAAACCCAGAGTATTTTATTTATTCATATTCCTCCTTGTCTAAAATGAAATTAAGATAGATTCCAAAGCAAAATATAACATATAGAAATAAATCAAAGGTTAAAAACATGAAGCAGTGTGAAAATAGTAACAGGAAAATAAGATGGGGCCAAGAAACCCTCCAGGGTCCATGAGGTAAAACAAACAAATTGCCTAAGTCTAATGATTCCTGATGTTGATATGAGAGAGAAGTTTTTCTGTAGATCCTCACAGAAATTCACTGTTTAATGCAATAAATAACACTCTACACCGTCATTATAGTAAACACTATGATGGGGTGCCTGGGTGGCTCAGTTGGTTAAGCAACTGCCTTCAGCTCAAGTCATGATCCTGGAATCCCAGGATAGAGTCCCACCTTGGGATTCTGGCTCCAAGGGGTGTCTGCTTCTCCCTCTGACCTTCTCCCCTCATGCTCTCTCTCTGTCTCTCTCTCAAATAAATAAATAAAATCTTTAAAAACAACAACAAAAAAACACTATGATGAATTTTGTGATTGTTTCTTATAAGGCACCTCAATAAAGGCTGATGGCTTCTTAACAAGAAAGTGATGCAGTAAGAGGAATTTCACAGAGCACCATTAAGATGAAGACCAGTGCCAGCTGGGTGGCCTGCCCTAATCCAAGAGGATTTTAGAGTAGTTTCAGCATCAGAAAAATCTGTGAACTTCCTGACAATTAGCTGGGGGCAGGCACACACTGTGTACATTGTAGGTGTGTTTTTCTCTAAGGAATTCTTCTCTAAGCATCATTAGCCTTTCCCAGATTGTTAGAGTAGGTCAAGAAATGGAAGAATTGAGCATGTTCCCTCAGGCAAGCTATGTAAATGTTCTTAAGCAACAGTGAATTCAGGATAACGGTTACTAAGAGTTAGAGGTTCTGTTAGCCAGTTCACTGCAGAGCAAGAGTGGAATGAATTTCCTTTTTTTGAAAACTATGGTTTACCCCAAATAACAAATAATCCAATTAAGAAATGGGCAGAAGATATGAGCAGAAATTTCTCCAAAGAAACATTACAAATGGCTAACAAACACATGAAAAAATGTTCAACATCACTCAGCATCAGAGAAATACAAATCAAAACCACAATGAGATACCACCTCGCACCAAGTCAGGAAACAATAAATGTAGGCAAGGATATGGAGAAAGGGGAACCTCCCTACACTGTTGGTGGGAATGCAAGCTGGTGAAGAGACAGAGAGCACAAGCAAGGAGAGTGGCAGGCAGAGGGAGAGGAAGAAGCAGGCTGCCCACTGAGCAGGGAGCCTGATGTGGGGCTCCATCCCAGGACCCTGAGATCATGACCTGAGCTGAAGGCAGATGCTTAACTGACTGAGCCACCCAGGCATCCCTCTTTAAACAATTTTTCAAAGTGATGTTGCTTAAATGCTGAGAATTCTCATTAGTATTTTCCTCTTTCAGTTTGTTAACCATCAATGTCTTCCAGTTAACAGAGGATATATTTGGCATTAGAAGCAGGGTTTTTTGCTTATCCTTATTTTCTAATTTATTTTCAATAAATATCTTCATTATGAAAATAAATTCTGTTCAAATATATAATTAAGAACTGCCATCTTAAAACTATTGAACAGGTAACAAGATGAAACATACATTTAGCTTAACTGTTTTCTCTAATTTACTCTGATTCATTTAAATTTGGTTGGAGAAAAGTCAATAAACATAAGTTTACTGAGTAGACACATATTAAATTACATTATCCCACCTTTCTTTCTTTCTTTCTTTCTTTCTTTCTTTCTTTCTTTCTTTCTTTTTTATCCTTTTAGAATGAAGAAGCAAAATAGGGAATTTAAGTAGAAGAAATAACTTCCTCTACTTTCAGGAACAGAGGTACAAAATAGACCAATTCTAGGCTTCCTGGAGAGAGCAGTGACATGTAGATAGGCCTCCAAATGCCTCTGAAAATCTGCTATCACTTTTATGTATTTATTATGAGATTTGCCTTGACTAACTTCCATTTCCTATGAAGCTAGAGAAATCTGGGTAAACATTAACTTAATTGCTTTAAAGTCACAAAATAAATTTACCAAAATTTTCATTTTGGCCTCATATCTAATTATTTAACATGCCTCTTTCTTTTAAGATTTAATTTATTATTTATTTGACAGAGAGAGAGATAGCAAGAGAGAGAACAGGAACAGTGGGGAGGGGTAGAGGGAGGCGGAGAAGTGGACTCTCCTCTGAGCAGGGAGCCCAATGTAAGACTTGATCTCAGGACCCTGGGATCACCATCTGAGCTGAAGGCAGATGCTTAATGGACTGAGCCACATAGGCACCCCATAACATACCTCTTTAAACATAGTTATCAGTCAATAAGTATGTATTGGTTCCATGAACATTTCATTTTGAAGATCAACAAGGCAGAAACAAAAATGTAGATCAGATACCCTTTTTTATTTAATCATTATTTTTTTCAATAACTGAAATTTATTACTAAAATAGGCAAAAAAAAATTAACTAATATACGCTATTAAAATATGTAAAGTGCATTCTGGAGCCAGAATTAAATAAGTTTTTTAAACTTTTGCATTATTTAGATCTATTTTGGGATACCAATATGTTTAATATGTTTTTATCCATTTGTGTAGATAAGCAAAATTTGTTTTTAACAATGTGTATGTCCCTAATATTCTGGATTATTTAGACTCTTTAAGTCACTAAAAAGAGAAATCAGATAATAGAATCTAGAATTCCTATTTCTAAATTCAAATCTATTAATAATATGTACTATGACATAAAAGTCATGGATTTTCTTATATTGCTACTACATATGACATTTTAAAAATATCAATTTATATCATTGGACCATTATAAAAGTTAGGTTAAAAAATGTAGGGTACATTGCCTTCTAAAATGTATCAGAACCTAGGAATTTCTATTTTATCGAACAAAAAGAAGATGAGACTATCTTTAGGGGAAAAATCAGGTATGAAGAAGCAAAGATTAACCCTGAACTTCTCAAAAAGGAGAACATCATAAAAACTTAAATGGATTAAAATAATAAAAAATAATATTGAAATGCATTAAATGTGTCCTATCCAAAATTATTTTTCATTGTGACAGATTTATGATTCATAGGTTAACAAAATAATTATGTATATTAGATTATTTCATTATACCCTATTGTCAGGTGAATATCACATTTAAATTTTGCCTAGATATTCCACTCTTTTATATGAGATGTAGAACTTAGGTAAAAAATAATACAGAGAAGTGTCATATCCCTTACAATGAAAAATTGAGCATAGGAGAATCAAATTATTTAGGCCTAGGGTACTATGATAGGTTAGACAAATCTCTAAAAACAGAAATTTCAGGATAATCTGTATGTTTGCAAGGTGAGGAGCTAGAAAATCAGTGGACAATTTGTTAAAAGTCCATTTCAGAAATTTTTCTGTGGCTTTTAATATTTCTGTGGCTTCTGACTACAAACAATGTTTATTTTATTTACTTTGTGACTCAGCCAAGTCTCAGCATTAATTTATGAATTAGACTACTCAAGAGAAACCTCTCTAAAATTAAGCAAACAGATGTCTGCTGATATCATCTGCTAAGTAATTATTTACATCAAACAATTAGTTGAATCTGTGTAAACAATAACTTAGGTTTTTAGATCTCTAGGCAAAATTTTGTAGCTTAAATATCCAGCAATATTTTCCTATCAGATAAAAGGGCAAATATTTAGGGATGAAATGTATTTAATACAATATATGTTCAGATTCAGAGTTACTTTTCGTTGTAATCTTCAGAGTCATGTTTTTAATGTGATAATAAGCTGATTACTTTGCAAAGATGTTTCTATTCTGCCTGTTTTGGGAAAAAGTCTGTCCTAGAATTAGATCTGAAGCCCACTGTTGCAAAAACTACAACATGTGCATGTTTTGTATGGAAGCACTCAGAAATCACTTATGAGTGAAGAGAGGCCATGTGGTCAACAGCTCAGGCATGACATCCAAGTGTCCTGAGCCTGGGCTGTCCTTCTGAACATAGTTAAAAATCATGTAACTTTATTGTGCCTGATAACTTGTATGGTACTCACAGCTGCATTAGAAAATGGTTCCATTTAACATGTAATGGAAAATATATTCAGAGATGGAAGAATTTATATTGTATAGATATTCATACTTGTACCTTAGGGAGTAAAAACTAGCTTAACACACCATATTGGTATTTTTAACACTTTGCTATTTCATTGTCGTTTTTTATATGCACAATTTTATATAATTTCCTCTGCTTTAACATTTTATCTTGTCTTCATAAAGTCTTACAGAAAATTAGTGAAAACCAGCAATTTAAAAAATCATGTCTATTTTGGTATTTGTTAGAAGGAAATGTTTTTCAGGTTTTTTCTTAATTATTTCTGTCTGGCCCAGTAAGTGAAAAAGTGACACCAACAAAAATGAAGAATTAGAACAAAGAAATGAAAGTATTAATTTATATTTCCATATTAAATTTCCAGTAAATCAAAGTTCTCTTTACATGAGACTGGTTTCATGTCAAGAAATGTATTAAACAAACTACATTTTCACTGAAAATACTCTCAGCCAACTCTAAAATATTGTTAGTGACATTCCACAAAATGGAGAGAGAAAAAATGTTAAAAATAACTCAAGATCACTGTGACAGTTCCGTATACAAAAACTGACTTATAAATTAGAATGATTATTAAGTACGTGTGGTATCCTGTTTTATAAACTTCATCTTAACTCATTTAAAAAAAAATCAGTTGCTCTAAGATGTCACAAAAAATTATTTACTCATAGCAAATTGAAAGCTAATTAAACTTTCTGGGCAATTTCCTCATTAGAGTAACTAGCATCAGTTTAAAATGAACTTTAGATTATGTCAAAATAGAGGTCTATTTTGATCACTTTTATCAACAATATGTAGCATAGTTTTTGTCTGGCAGGTAGTCAGTGCACAACAAATATTTGCTGAATTAAAGAATGAATTTATAAATGAATGACATAAATGACATAATTTACAGTAAGATTTAAATTTATAAAATTGTATGTTAATCCTTGTGTAAGCCAGTATGGCCATAAAAAATAATTTTATCACTTAGATGCAGCCAAATTTCATTATTATGTTTAATTACTGAAGACTGCCTTAGTTCTTCACCTGATCTCAATAATAAAAATTAGCTATAAAAAAATCTTAAAATTTTAGAATGATTGTCTTAAGATCATGATTATTTAATATAAATTTATAATATTTAAATCTTTTAGAACTCAAGTATCCTCAAAAATGTTCTCAGTTTCATTTAAAATTATATTTTTATCCATGGAGAACAAAAAAATTCTAACATATGTATAGCTTTTAATTTTTAAAAATAATTCTCTGGTCGCTTTTCGGCCTTTTGTCTAAGATCAAGTGTAAAAATAATTCTCTGCTACACAGACTTTCTGATCTACTGAAGAATGGGAGAGGTTTATTTGTTCCCAATTAGAAAAGAATATTCATGGAGGAAATCCTTCTCACTCTTGGAGGACAAATAGTACTTCTCAGCTGTGAACTTAGTAACTAATATTTCAAGTTGCCAAATTTATTTTAGAAGATTATGTGTACTACTAGCAGGCATAATATCTTTTTGTCTTTAATATCAGCCTTTATCTAATTCTGGAAGGTACTTTCTACCAAAATACATAATGAAATTATACAGGAGAACACAAATGTTAATGTGGAACATAGAAATGAGCTAATATGGTTTTCCATTTCACTGGGGTCAAAAGCTTTTGGCATAGCTCTGATTTAATATAGGCATTAAAGAATGGTTGAGATTTTGACACACAGAGTTATAAAAAGGGCACTTTCTAATCAGAGGAAATAGTATTACCCAAAGTAGGAAAGTACAAGTTGCTGAAGCTCAGAGAACATATGAGAGAAAAGACAAGTTTAAAGCTAGTCCAGGGCATAGTAGTAATATCTTAAATGCTAAAATTCAGATAAATCCTTAATTTTACAGGCAATGGGAAATCACTAAGAGTCTTGAGAAGGGGGAGGAATACTATCTGAGCTGTAATGTAAGAGGCTTAAATCTCATGAAAGTATATGGTGAGAGGAGGAGGAAGCAATGGCAAAACTTAAAAAGGTATAGTCCTGGCAAAAAGTTGAAAGGGAGAATTTTTTGATATAGTAAAGCAAGTTTTTGCTCCCAGTAATTCCTAGGTCCTAATTGTCTTGTGATTCTCCTGTTAATTGTTTCAATGGTATTTATTACTTTGTGGGAAATCACTGCATAGAGCCAAGAATAAGGGGGTCACTAATCAACTTTGAGATACAAAGGGAACTTACTGAGACACTAGCAAAACCAAAAAAAAAAAAAAAAAAGCTGTGTGTGTGTGTGTGAGAGAGAGAGAGAGGAGAGAAATTTTCTAAATTTTCAAATTTTTCCATTACAGATTGCAGGAAATTTTCAGTAAACTGAACACTAAGTTTTACCTCATGCTATAAGGTAGAGAGGATGTGGTATACAATATTATGATAATGGAGCAGAATTTTCTCTAGTGATAAAAAGGCGGGGGGGGGGGTTGCAAAATAGGAAGAAAGTGAATAAATTTGAAGACAGTAGTTCTAGAGAAAAGAAGATTGTTGATTTTTCTGAAAAGGAACCCACTAATACTATTCCTCTCTGCTGAGCTGTGAAAAGATCTTGCCTTGCAGGGTGCTCTGTGCCAACAAGGGTAACCCTCACAGAGTAATAACATGTTTAAGCAAGGGAGGGCATAAGCTGGTATTCAGTGTATTTTCAATTTCAGATAGCATATATCAGGTAGCATATAATATTAACTGATAGATATTCAGATGATTTGTAAGTGCAAAATATTGCTCCTTTGCTGCTTCAAGTGAGAAGCATTCAACACTGGTACCCATGAATCTAACAATGAAAGATCATCTGATCTAATATAAATCTTTCTTTTATTTCACAAAGACAGTAAGCTCGGTAGATTTAAGTAACAGAATCTACAGTTCATCTTACTAAATCTAGCTTTCTGAGAAGTGGAATATATTACTTTCAACCCTGTTCTATAACTTGACACAAATTCAGTATAAGTAAAGAATAAGATCCTTCTATTGTTTGAGAAGAAAATGGTTTCTTCTAATAACTTTTGGAGATCTTCTCTGCCTTATTCTCTCTCTACTAAACATAAGAAGACTTTGAAAAGGGGACATGGACAATCAAAAATATGTTTGACTGCTTATTATTCTACCTGTAAAGAACAATCATATGCCGGAAAGATAGGGTTCTCAGATTGCGTGCCATATTTAGGCCATCAGGTTTGACATTTCATTTGCAATAAAAGTTACAAATGCTGGAAAGACAAGACCCAGCCAAGTGGGAGTAGGTTCTCTAAGTACTGTCCCTGACATTACCATATAGATGGAGATATAAATATAAATGAAGCATGCCATTACCTGTTGTATTGAATTGTATTTGATGTTCAGACAGTTTAAGATTTCTGCATATTGAATGTCAAAAACAACAAAAAGAAAGTATCTGTTATCATTACAGATCAGATAACATATTTAAATCCTAACAGAAAATCAATCAAAATCACTATTGGGAAGATTATAGCCCTAATAAATGCAACATAACAATATATAATTAGACAAAGATAAATGCCTTATAATATAAAGCTGCTGGACTCAGGTGAAAAGAGGAAAACCAAAAGTATTTTATTACTTGTTAATCTCAACATACAGTAGTAAGCATTTTCTTTCTCAATATTTTCTTAAAATGACTATTAGTATTGAAGTTCTGCAAAGTAAGTCTGGTTCTGAACAATACAATAAAATTTTGGCTGCTCAAGGATATTAACAAGGGTAAAAATGGGACTATTCCTTCTAACATGGTTTATTTTCCATCAGGCAAAGATACACAAGAATTAGAGGAAGTTTGAATAGGAGCAAGGTCTGAGCTGTTTTGTAGATTAACTGAGAAACCCTCTCTAGCAGAGACTGAACTCTTCGTGTAAAAGGAAGGAGTGAACACAATTAGAAGAAAAAGGTTCTAGAATTGAGATCGACAGACTTTATCTGTAAAAAACCGGAGAGTAATATTTTAGTCTTTGTGGGACATAGTGCTTGCCATAACTACCCTGTCATGGGAAGAATGTGGAAGCTGTCACAGACAATTCATAAATATCTGTAAAGGGCAGGTTTGTTTGAATAAATATTATTTATGGATGCTGAAGTATGAATTTTATATAATTTTGTGTTATAAAATAAATATTTTTTCTTCATTTTTTAACCACTTAAAAATAGAAAAAAATATTCTTGCCTTGCGAACCATACAAAAACAGAAAACAGGCACCTAGCTCCATCTGGCCCACTAGCTATAGTTTGCTGACCCCTGTTGTAGATCAGAGATGATTCCTGATTTCCTAAATAAAGGACCTACTATCATCCTCTATAGAGACTCTATAATGGCCAACATCTCAATCCAGAGATAATAAAGAAATGTGATAAGAAATTTTCTAGTACAAGGCCCACAGGAGGTAGAAGGAAACAGCATGGGAATAAGAAAGCTAAGTATTAAAAAATTTAATCAGAAGGTAAAGACTGCTGAGTGAGAATAAATGGGAGCTAATATATTAGATTAAAATTAGGGAAATAAAATACTGAAGACCTCAACACAGCAAAAGGAAATATGAAAAAGTGTTAAAGAAATTAAATTGCCAAGGGTATATGAAATAATAAAGATGATAAAAATAATCACAGTCATCACCATCCTACTGAGAAGCAGGTTCTATAGCAGTTAAGAACAGAGATTTTAGAATCTAAATACATCTCTTCAATTTTGCCCTGCCACTTACCTTAAGCAAGTTACTTAATCATGCGTCCCAGTTTCCTAATCTATAAAATAGGAATTAATTTTTACCTACCTCAAAGAGTTGCATGAGGATTAAATAAATTAATATATGTAACATATGTGGCACAGTACCTAGCATAGCAAGACCTGTATAGGTGTTTGCTAGTATTGACATAAGTTTTTATCTGTGTAATTTTTATCTATATAATGATGACTTGGAGAAATTGTACTTATATTATGTTTTTAAGGTTAGGAAATTAGATATATGGTGTATTTTTTACCCTCATATCCATCTATAAATCTAGTAAAAGTAATTTTAAAACAATTAAATTGATATTTGTAAAATTAACCTAAAAATTTAGTGATAAAAACTATACTCATATATTATTCTTTTAGTTAAAGATCTAGAGGGAACATCATTTTAACAATAAAAATGTTAAGAGTGGTATGTAGTTCTTCTTGAAGACTTAATATGCCCTAAATTAAAAAAAGATACACAGTTTTTTAAACAAAAAGTTAATTTTAAAGGTCAGTGTAATTTTTTCGTCTAAGGGTAACTTTACATAATGGAGATAGTGAATAAATGAGGAACAAAGTCAGTTTTCTATAATTAGAATTTATTTGATTATTGTAAACGATGAACGGCAATTATAAGTACAGGCTCCCTGGAAAGGAACTTAAAGGAAAAATAAAGGTTAATGCTGCAAATTAATTTTCTTTTTTTGTTAATTTGGATTTTATGCTAAATAAAATGGGAAGTTAGTGAAGGGTTTTCAGCAGCTGAGTGAAACATTTGATTTGTATTTTGAAAAGATCTCTGCCTGTTCTTCCAAGTATGGTAGTCAATAAGAAGCTGTTATTGATGGTAGTTTGAATTAAGAGTAGTGAAAATGGCAAGGAGTTGGAAATGAAACACACTTAACATACACCTTTTTATATGTGACTAGGACTTCATGATAGATTGGATAGGAAGATGATTATGTACTACTGATAGGGGAGAGACTATAATAAAAGCACACAGACTTGAGGGCAAAGGCCAAGATTTCAGTGACAATCAAGTTAATTTTAAGTTAAACAAGAGATACCAAATGGGTGTTGCAGAAGGCAGATTTAGCCTGTAGATAAATATTTGCAAGTAGTTGGCATACAAATTTAAGGTTGCCTAGAAGAGAGAAGAGGTATGGCAGGACAAGTAATAAAGGCCCTAATACTCTTCCTTTAAAGTCCACTGTAATAAAAGTTTGAAACTGGAGACAGATCAGTGATTAAAGAATAAGTTGAAGATCAATATGCAGAAAAAAATACAGAGAAGGGGAAAAACTTTTTTTTTCAATATTAGAGATACATGTCCTAATGAGAAGAAGCCAATAGAAGGAATAAGATGAAGATGTAGAAGGATGGTGTAATAAATCAAAATATATCCCAGAAAAGGTGTCAGCACATGAAATTTAGGGCAAAAGTGAAGAAACTATCAGGAGGAATGTGTTTTACATTTAATAGGAGGGAAGACAGAAAATGTGTGCAAATGCAGGTAGATTTATGGATTTGGCTTCAGAAAGAAGAAGTTCCTGTTTTATAGCTTTTATTTATGGTTAGTCTTCTCAGTTGGACCCTTACCATTGTTCAGTATTTCAGAAGATCTTAAAGCTTTTCTAAAATTAAAATGTATTATTTTGATGTCTCTCAAAATGCCTTAAAAATACAACAAATATGTGAAATTAAAGGGAGACTACAAGTATGATACAGAGAAAAAATAAATTTCTAAAATCTGAAGAGTAAGGAATTTTTTATAATTAGAGAAAGTAAAGGATAGAGTAAATAATGATGTAACAGTGATCTTGGGGAGCATATATAAGCATCTAGTGGGTGATCAGACCGACCAACATCTAAGGATAGCATTTATTCATTCTTAAATATATTATTTGTATTGCAACCTGTTTTTAATTTTTATAATGGTAAATTCCCAATGTATGCAATCATAGAATAGTACAATGAACTCCTATTTGGCCATCACCCAGCTTCAACAATTAACAATTCATGAATGTTATAAACAATATCCAACTATCTACTCTTTATATTATTTTGAAATAGTCCCAAATATTACATAAATGCATCTATAAATATTTTAGTATTATTTCTAAAAGATAGGGATCTTAAAAAGAAATAGTTTAATATGTACAACTTTAAAATATTCATAATTTAATAATATTAAAGTATTTTTAATATGAGTTTTCAGTTTTTAAGGATGTTTTTAAGTGCAAGTCTCTGTTTCCAACCAAATATGGTCTTGTTTATAAATGTTCTTTATTGGAAGTTGTCACTCATTCCAAACTCTGTATGTTGTTTTTTTAATTTTGATAGTTTTTTTCCCCTTTAATGGTCTGTTCCACTTTGTACCTTAGCAATTTTTTAGTAGTTTCAGCAAGAGACGATGGAATAAAGGGAGATATAATTATGCTCAAATATATGAAGACTTAGCAAACAGAAGAGAGAGATGCTTTATTCTTTTATCAATCCATAAGATAAAACTAAGACCACTAGTTGAAAGTCACAGGAAAGCTGACCTTCTCTACATCTGTGTGACTCTCCAATTGTATTTTCATTTGTGTTATCTCAACAGAAATACAAGCTCATATTTTCAAACTTCTTGACATCTCCAAATGGATACCTGGTAAGTATCTCAAATTCACCATGACCAACTCTTAGCATTGTGGTATGTTTTTGTAGGCCTCTAGGTTTTAGGATTACTCCCTCTTTTCTTAAGGCTACAAAGACCGATGGAAGCATATATAGCTTAAATAGTAAACATGAGTTCTAGAACAAAACTACTTGGTTTTAAATCCCAGCTTTTCTGCTTTATAGCTATATGATTTTAGGCAAGTTTTATACCTCTCTTTACTCCTATTTCCTCATCTGTAAACTGGGGATGATGATAACTTAGGACCTAGCACAGTGAAAAAGATTAAATAAGCAGTTAAAATAGTGCCTGACATAGAGCAATGTTAAAGGAACATTAGGCATCTATATGTTTACATCACCCAATTTCAATTCTCTATAAAGTGCTTGTCATTATTTATATCTTAATGTGTATGTGTTTATTTATTTCTAATTTTTTAAAATTTGTTTTTGATAATACATTTAAAAGGTTTTAGAGAAATATGGGTTAAAAGAAAGAAGTAATTAAAAAAAAAAAAATCTGCTTCCACCAAAGTCAAGCTCCTCAAAGCAAAAGCCCAGTCTGTCAGGTTTACCGATAGGATTCTAGCTTCTGGAATGGTATCTGGAATCCCTCAAACGTTTAATAATCCTTTGATCAATGAAAAAATAAGTTTCAATTGAAGAGAGAACTAACAATGATTAAAAAAAAATAATAATAAAAAGGTCCAAAATGGAGTCACTTGTGCTAAGCCCTTAAATCAAGGCAATACCTAACTTAATTGCAGTTTAAACCTCTCCCAGGAAGGTAATCTTTAATTAATCAACCTGGAATTCCTTGGTTAGCACTAGTGAGGTAATCCTCAGTAAGACCCCTTTCATCCTTCTTAGGTAGTATATCTAGGTCTTTAAAAATCCATTCTTTGCTAATGAACTTCTTTTTCCACCCCCTCTCAGCCATTCCACTTTTCTTTTTATGTAGCTCTTTAGAGTGCCTTTCTATTTGCTAGATGGGATGATGCCCAATTCATGAATCATTGAAAAAAACAGTTTGATATTTAATTTTCATTTGTTGTTGTTGTTGTTGTTGTTGTTTAGCAGAGTTGGTGGCAGTTGGGATCTGAAGCAAACTTCTAATGGCATTTGAGACAAGAAACACAGGCATGGTACACCACAAACCCTTTGAGTTTATTCTCTTCTTCATCATTTCCAAGGGCATGCATAGGTAAGTTTCTCTTTGTTTTGAACTCTGCTTTCTTTGTGTTTAGCTCCCAATCTACTTTCTGTCCAGTCAGGGCTTAGCAGGTCAGCTTGAGCTTCAGACAGTTCCATCTAGAACCTGAGTCCCTAGCCTGTGGTTCAGTCCACAGTTCCCATTTTGATTAGAAATCCCAACCCTTGATTCTGTCCCAGGATCCACAAGAGAACCATTAGTGGCAGTTTGCAATTCTTTACGTGGCGCCCTCAGTGTGACTGTGTCCACAGTCTCCTTTTATGGAGGTCTGCGTTCAATCCTTTCCCCAATCCCAGATTACATAGGAATTGGTGGTGGTGTATGCAGGGCCTTCACTTGGCCAGTCCACTGTAATTGGTTACTGCTGGTGTTTTAAGGCACATATACTTGTATATCTCGTTTTGTGTGGATTAAGGTTATTGTTATATATCTAACAATATATATTCTTATCTCTATAAGTTATAATAAAACTCTCAGAAGTCAAAAGCCAAGGGGGGCCTGGGTGGGCCAGTCGTTAAGGGTCTGCCTTCAGCTGAGGTCATGATCCTGCAGTCCTGGGATTGAGTCCTGCACTGGGCTCCCTGCTTGGCGGGAAGCCTGCTTCTCCCTTTCCCACTCCCCTGCTTGTGTTCCCTCTCTCGCTGTCTCTCTTTGTGAAATAAATAAATAAAATATTTTTTAAAAAAGCCAAAAGCCACAAAAACTAGGGGGTTGAGCACTTAATCAATTTAGAGCACTAACCACCTAGCCCAAAGATTCCTTTGTTAGGATAAACTGGTAATGGAACACATCAGACTGACCCTTGGTCTCCTATCAACCTCAAAAAATTTTTTCATGAAATGAGATATACTGTAAAACATCACATAATCCCCAACTCAGCAACACACTCCTTTTAGGTATTAGTTTGTCTCTGAGCAACAAAAGTAAAATAAAACAGGAAATAGGAAATAAAATGAAATTAATAAATACATCAATAAATTTATAAATAATGATTTGATAAATTAATAAAATAATAAGCTAAAGCAAGTGAATAATAAAAATGGGATCCTTAAAAACCTAAAGAGTTAGGAATGCTACTTTTTGGCATTTCTGCTTATTTTATATCTAAGAACTATGGTTCCAGAACCAGCAAATACTTAAAAAAAAAAAAAAAAGCAAATTCTTACTAAGTTTATTTTGTGTCCTGAGAATTTGTTTTGGTAACCATCAGGCAGAGGACATCAAAATAAGGCCAGCTAGAGATGTGGGTTTTACCTCATTTGTGGCTAGATATGACTGAACACAAAATGTAGGTTAAATTTCCTTTGTGGCTAAGGTCCTACCAAACTGTTGCTAGCCCTCAGGAGAATTACGACCTAGAACTATAATGGTTATTGTAAGGAATGTTCCAATTAGATAAGATCACTTAGGAAGTGCATTTAAAAGCAAAGCTTCTAAACAAGCAGAATGGAAATCTATTTTAAAGGTAACCAGGAGCCTCAATAAGACTTCAAAATTCCAAAATAAATTCATTCAAAGATTTGTTGCACAAGAATAATGAAAAATTAAAGACACAGGAGTACCCAAAGCAAAAGACTATACAACAGACACAATTCCTACTGCCCCCTTCACTCTCCTTTGAGTACTCATTCTAGTAGCCCTCTGTCTTAATTGCCTTCACACTGTAAACAAGTCTGCTGAGTTAATGGCCTTATAGATATTCCTATGCCTACCCTCAAAAGGGCTAAATGGGCCCTTCCCAGAACTGGTAAGACTCTTGAGGAATTTTCTGGTAAACTGCTACATTATTCCCTTAAACAGTGAAGAGGAAACAAAAATTTTAAATAATGAAAATTCAGGGGCGCCTGGGTGGCTCAGTGGGTTAAAGCCTCTGCCTTCAGCTCAGGTCCCACATCAGGCTCTCTGCTCAGCAGCAAGCCGGCTTCCCCCCTCTCATTCTGCCTGCCTCTTTGCCTACTTGTGATCTCTCTCTGTCAAATAAATAAATAAAATCTTTTTAAAAAGATAAAATAAAATAATGAAAACTCTTGCCAAATTCTGGTGAATTCCACAGACAGGGATGGGATCCTAGAAAAACTGGCAGAAACTAGCTAAGGGTAATAATGCTTCCCCAGAATCAGCTCTCCTGGATTTCTGTCAGTAATACCTAGTAGAAAAGGGAAAATAAAATATCTTTTGCACCCTCTTTAAGATATCTCTTAAGTCCAAGGGGTTATTCAATACTGCCAGAGAAATTTACTGTCTTGGCTAAAAATTACAAAATAGCTCTGTGGTCAGAAATCAGCCAAAATCGCAGAGCCTGACAGAAATTCGTTTAAGGCCTTCTTCCTTAAGCTAAAATAGAAGGAAAAGCAAAAAAAACCTTTTAAAGCTCTTATAAAAGGATTTATGGGTCGATGAACCTATGTCACTTAGGTTGCAATCCAACTCTTTGAGGAATTAAGAGCAATTTTTTCTTTTCTTTTTATTTATTTATTTTTTAACAAATTTTTGCAAAACTAGAAATGCAGCTGTACAGGCAATTCACAGTTCATCTATTCTTTTTTACCAGTCCCCAAACCTATTTATTTATTTTTACTAGTCCCCTATTTATCTTTAAAAACTTATAATTTGCATTATTCCTGGTTCTTTGAGATGTAAAAGTTAAAGTACAAATATCAGGGAGGTAGGGAAATGCCATTTGGAATTTGGGCTAATGTGAAATTATCCCCCCTCACTCCTCACCCCCACTCCCACCCCATCCCCCCCACCCCGCAATAAGATTTATTTGTTTATTTTAGGGAGAGACAGAGGGAGAGAAATAGCCTCAAGCTGTGGAGAGAGGCAGAAAGAGGGAGAATCCTAGATCAGACTCCCCACTGAGCAGGGAGTCCTAGGTGAGTATGGAGCCCTACACAGGGCTCTATGTGAAGACCCTGGGATCATGACCTGAGCTGAAATCAAGACTCTGACACTTAATCCACTGAGCCACCCAGGCACCCCAGGCTAATGGAAAATCTTAAGTGTAAAAAAGCTATAAGGTTACTGTTTACATCTGTCTGTATGCTTATGTATATCTATATATGTATGTATTATAGATATGTGATATCTACTACCAGATGGTATTGCCAAAATTAATTTTTAAATAATTCTATTCAATTGGCTTAAAGAAAATCAAGTGCTTGTATGAATTAAATATTTACAAAAATTCTCAAAATATAATAGAAATTAACCCAACTACTTTTCAGGTTCATTTGACCTGGGATAAACTTTGGCAAATAAATGCTAGTTTAAGTTTGGTTTAATTAAAATAGGTATATGTTAAAAGTTACCAGCATTAAATATAATGCAGACATAAACTATTCTACCTGGATACACTAGTCAAATAAGTTCATGTTATCTCTCACAAAATTTGTCAGCAAGAAAAATAGCTTCGAATGATGGCTCACTTTGTCTAATGTCTCATAAATTTTTTGTGAGTGGTTAAAACTTAATTTTTAAGAACAAGTAAACTAAATAGATATAAATAGAATAAAAAGCTTATAGGTAAACTTTTTAAATCATTTCCCCAAATCTTTTTTTGGTAACCTGAAGCCTTAAAGCTTTGCAAGTTAAATAAGTTAAACACATTAAATATCCAGATCATTTCCAGATAAGATAAAATACTGAAATACTGCATATAGGTTTGGCCACTTTTGGCTTCCTTTTACAGAGGAACTAAAGATATGTGGGTCTATTATTAAATGTGTTTTGTGTCATACTGAGAAATTTACTATGAGAAAGTATATGCTTCTAAAATTATAAGTATTTTTATATTTTGCAAGCCATAGAAATCTAATATAGAGATAGTACATAATTGTTTACTTTTTTATTGTTACTGACAATTAAGTTTCTTAGTGTTAAAATTATAATATATAATTAAAGATACTAGAAATAATAAGAGAAACATCTCCATATGCAAGAGAAGAAAGATGTGTGTTCAGTAAAAGAAGGTATGAGGCACGGAGATAATTTTTGTTGAAGAAAAAGAAAGTTGTAGAAGGTTTGAGGAAAAGGGACATTGAGAAAGGATTTTATACATGTTCAGGGCTGCCTAAGATTAGAATGAATTTAATTAAGTAAATGAATTTTAATATCAAAAGAAGCTGGTGCAAAATTAAAATCTGGTTTTCTTTCTGTTAAAAAGATAAAGTTTACTCAAACTAATGGTCTGCTCTTGGTGAAAAAATATAAAAGATTTTCTTTGCCTTTTTAAGTAATTTGCCTAGAAAGCAAAAATTTTGTGTTTTATTAAAATTTCTGTGCTTTATTTTATCTTTACTATCAGGCCTTTGATTACTTAAGAGAGCTGAATTTTATTATAAGAGCTAAGGTTTTTTGATACCTAAATAACTTTCTGTATTTGCCTACAATGTCTTAATTATCACTATGGTTCAACGGATAACCAAGAACTCTTTCATAATGACCTATGACCTTATTTTAAAAAGTATTTTAAAACCTTTTGATATTTTTGACAAACTTCCCAAAATCATATTCTAAATGAAGTATTTTTGACCTCAAACTAACTTTGGAATATTCAAGAGGGTCTCTGGAACATCTCAAAAGATTTGTTCTCTCTCCTTTTAAAAAGAGAGATGTTATACTAACTAGACTTATTTTACATGTTAAATTACATGGGAAACATTGTCAAACAAGTTAAAAAAAAAAAAAACTGAAATATCCTGGTATGTTGTCTTAAAATATTTGTCAGCAAAATAACTAAATTTCTTTGTCAACTGTATTGTAACAAACTCTCATCAGATTTTTTTAACCACGGCTATTTTTAAGTCTTTATTACTGACAAAAAGTTACTGTCTTACTCTGATGCTTTTGCAAAAGTGTTCCTGCAAAGTGACTTTTCAGAGAGATTCATGGAAAGGACTCTGATAGGTACTCTAGAACACAAGTCTATGATAACTTTAAGACCACAAAACTAAGTGGGTAAGAGTTTCTAGACTTAATGGAAAAACTAGATTCAAGTAGATCCAAGTATTAATTACACAGAACTACATGAATTGAGAATGATTATAATTTTTTATGACCTCTTGTTTGAAACTTTGCTTGTTCCTTAATGTTTTGTTTTTCCATATTTAAGTAAGCTTTTTCTTTTAAGCTATGTATGACATATAACAATGTGGTAAAAGCAAAAAACAAAGATGAAACATTTACTTTTCCTTCTTCCCTGACACCTCTAGAATTTAGAAACTCTTGAATATTCTTTTCATGGCAAAATAGTTAGTTACATAGTTCAATAAGATTCTGTTTTCTCAGGATGCCTAGAAGGCTTAGCTGGTTTAGTGTCTGCCTTTGGCTCAGGTCATGTTCCTCCCATCAGGCTCTCTGCTCAGCGGGGAACCTGCTTCTCCCTCTGCCTGCCACTCCCTCTGCTTGTGCACTCTTTCTCTGTTTCTCTCTCTCCCTTCCTGACAAAAATAAATAAATAAATAAAATCTTTTTAAAAATCTGTTTTCTCTATAATAGGACACACATCCTTACTTATAAGGGTCCAGCAAAGCAGTCTTTAAAAGAGCCTAGATGGTCAGTCACTGGTCTTACCACACTTGTGTAAATAATCAGGCCAAGTTGAATGCAAAAATATTTCCTCTACTGTGGAAGTAATTGTGATTTGGGAAACAAAGCCAGTAGAAAAATTATTAAATTTCCTTACTACTTACAGCGCAATGACAAGTCCTTGAAACAGTCAGAATTACATTCCCCTAAGGACTCAACTGCCTGGGTGTTGACACTTTGCTAAGGGTAAAAGGCAATCTTACCTGACCCCCAGGATCCTATAAATCTACTTTAACATATAAAAATTCCTTTGGAAAAAAAAATAATAAAAAAAATAAAAATTCCTTTGGAAACTTCATTTATTTCTACCCCACAAGATATATGTTGGCAATCATCCCCTAAGTATTTGGCCCATCCATATATATCCAAAGGCTCATTGAGTAAGGGACAGGAAGGGCTAGGTAGGGAGAGATAGGTAGGGGACTCACAGAAATCCCAGAAATGCTGGGGCATAATGAAACCAGAGATAAGGGAACAAATCAGAAAACCTTGCCCTGGGCATCAGAGGTGGACTTTTTTATGATAGTCACCTTGTAAATAACAAAGAATAACCAGACTCCAAAGAAGAAGTAAGCCATTAAAGATGTTATCACCAGTCCTCACTCAAACCAAGACATCAAAAGAATATTAAGGGCATAAGCTCCCTGGTCAGTTCTAAATAAAAGACTGTGAGAGGAGGCCCACATTGGCAGCCCTGTCAGGACCACTCTCACTCCTGAGAGCTTTTTCTCTATCATTGCTTAATAAAACTCTATTGCTTTACTCACTCTCCTTTGTCCATGAGATTTATTATTTGACTCCATGAGACAAGAACCTCACTCTCCTGCTTCAATTATAGAGAGAAAAATTAGGTCTGTGCCTTCGTAGATATTAGATTCTAGTCCTCTTCATTGCCTTTGAGATTTTCTTACATACCTGTAAGTTGGACTGGACCCCAAATTCTTCTAGTTTCTGTCACCCTTCTGATTTGGAATCACTGAAAACAAGGACTTCCTTCCTTTTGGCTGAAGAAAGCTCCACCTGACATCTGGTTCTGTGCAAACACTAGAGACTTCCAAATCAAATTAGGAAGAGAAATAGCTGACATCAAGGTAGACCTCTTCCACCCAAGATGCCAGGTGAAGATTTCTTACTGGAACTGAACATGAAATCCTTCCTCCCTTTAGTGGGAGGAAAGATAACACCATCATCTTTATCTCCCAGGTCATTGATAATAGGCAGTAACCTCTGGAATTGAGAACAACTTCTGTATCAGGCTACATGAAAACCTAACTAACCCCTAGTTTGAATGAACAAATGCAACAATCCCTGCAAATGAATCCCTTAACAGTGCCACCTCAGTGGAAGTGGCTTGTGCCCAACAGGGTTTATCTTTGTCTGTGGTGGTTATCATTCTCCTTATGCCAATGAATGCCTAGATGGCTGGTATGTACCCAGGCAATGACTCTTAGGTTATCTGACTGTGTCTCTTCTACACCTTATTGGTCAACACTCCTGAATTTACATTGTTGAGTTAGAAAGGATCTCAAGGGAGCATTCATAATTCAAAAGTAGCTTCCTTTGGTAAATGATTGCTTCTGTGTCTAGGAGTAAGTGCAAATGAGGCTATAATAAGTAATTTCTCCTTGACTTAGAAGTATTGCAGAATCCACTGCTAAGACAATAGCTGCCCCAAGAATACTTAGATTCTCTGGCCAAAGTTGTCCTTGGTAATTAGATAGCCCTTATTTTTTAGCTGAGCAAGATGGTGCCCCCGCTGTGGCCAGTACCATCTGCTATACCTGGATTAACATTTCTGTGAGAGCCAAAACTCAGTTACATAAAATCACTGAGAAAGCCACTTGGCTTAAAAAGGTGGCTCCTTCAATTGGATCTTTGACTTATTTGATTTTGATTCTTTTGGATCTTGGGGATCATGGCTCCAAAGTACTCTAAAATATCGGAAATTATCCTACTTATAATAATCAGAATCTCCCTGGTGTGTTATATTCTTTCAAGACCTCTAAATTTATGTAATAGCTGCTAATCACCAGGCAAATGATCTCCCTAAAACTGGAATGTTAGAAAAGGAACAAAGAGAATGACTGACTTAAAAATTGTGAACCCGAAGTCATGGCCTATTCATATCACAAAGATTAAGCAAAAATGTCCTGACCTTGAAAACCACGCAAAACATTTTTAAAAAGCTGCAAGAACTATAGAGTGGTAGCTGAGAATGGCACTAATATCTTACACTTGGTTACATTTCTTAGTTCAGAGTCTGATCTAAAGGGGGGTCGGTTATTAAAAAGAAACAACTGGACAAAAATGGAGTCACTTATGCTAAGCCCCATATCAACAAACCAAGACTTAATTCCTAACCAGGAATATATTCTTTAACCAGTCAACCTGGAATTACCTGGTCAGCACTAGTGAGGTATTCCCCAATAAGACTTTTCTAAACTCCATAGGTAAGAAACCCAAACCTGAAACAATCTACTCTTTGCTAATGAACTTCCTTTTTCTGCCCCTTTTTACCTTTATTTTTATTTTTTTTAAAGATTTTATTTATTTATTTCACAGAGAGAGATCACAAGTAGGCAGAGACACAGGCAGAGATAGAGGGGGAAGCAGCCTCCCCGCTGAGCAGAGAGCCCCATGCAGGGCTTGATCCCAGGACCCAGAGACCATGACCTGAGCCGAAGGCAGAGGCTTAACCCACTGAGCCACCCAAGCACCCCACCTTTTTGCCCTTAAAAAACAGCCTTTTTCTGTAGCTCTTTAGAACTCCTTTTTATTTGCTAGACAGAATGTTGCCCAATTCACGAACTGATGAATAAAGCCAATTTGATCTTTAAATTTACTCAGTTGAATTGTTGTGCTTAACAAGCAATTAAACGTATATAAAAATGGATTAGACTGCCTCAAAAGATGTAGAGTGTTCCATCAATGATGTAAGAATTACCTCTAAGGGTTACCATGGTAAAGATTTTTGTTCTATGTACATTGTACTACCATAAATTTACTTAAGTTATGAAAAAATGATAACATTTTCAATTCTGTATTCTGTGATATTACTCATGTTACCCTAAGAGTAAAGCATGTAATTAAAACAAACCTGAATTCTAGGTAGATATACTTTTGTTTGTATCCTTAAATAAATTCTACCACTACCAAGGAAAATATATGGTGAGTATTAGAAAATTTTAAGTTTTGGGGGCACCTGGGTGGTTCAGTGGGTTAAAGCCTCTGCCTTTGGCTCAGGTCATGATCTCAGGGTCCTGGGATCAAGTCCCGAATCATGCTCTCTGCTTACCAGGGAGCCTGCTTCTTCCTCTCTCTATCTCTCTCTGCCTACTTGTGATCTCTGTCTGTCAAATAAATAAATCTTTAAAAAAAAAGAAAGAAAGAAAGAAAGAAAATTTTAAGTTTTAAGAAATAAAATAGTTGTATGTGAAAGTATTCTGCCTAGAAATTTACTGTAGGTGTTAAACTTTAAAATATCCCCTCAATTAACATTTTTAGTATTTTATGTGTAGCATTTTGTCTTGCTTAGCAGATGTCACATTTTGCTATGAATATATTTAACTATTTTATGTACATTTTCTAATTTTCATTTGTATTTTTTGTGAAGGATTAAAATAGGGCTTAATTAGGTAGCTTCCTCAATAACAAGCTACATTAGAACATCATGTGGGAAAGGAGTACAGTTATCAGAGGCAATCAATATAAAAATGTGGTTTGTAGCCCCTAGCTTTTATTGCCACAAATGTTGTCACTCCAATTGAATAATTTTCACTTGAAGAAAGGTAGACATTGCATGCAATGTTCAAAATCCTCTCTTTAATCAACATGTAGATTAATACTTATTTGAATCCCAAAAAGTAAATGTTTTATTTTTTAGATTGACTCAAAGGTAATACAATTAAATATATACTGATATCAAAAATATAGTATAATTCACAAGGCAACTAAATAAACTAAATAAAACTAAATAAAAGCTTAGAAAGTATTTTTTATTAGAGTTCTAAAAGCTCATTATTAAATAATATGATTGAGTTAATAGTTTAAATCAAATATATTGATGTTTTGAATACTGCCTATAAAGCTACTGTAAGGGCCTATTTAGCCAGAGTGGCCCCACCTCGGTTGAACAGCCATTTTGTTGTTTATGCAGTAGAACTTAAATTGACCCTACCCACCCCCCCTCCAGGGGAACTTACTTAAAAGCAAGTCCGGGAAACCAGTCCCAGGTAACAGCCCAAATACAAGGGTGGGTCAGGTCAGGTGAAGACATTCAATCAGTGGGAGCGCATACTGTCTCCTAGCTACCAAGGTGATAGGCTAGTTTCCATAGCTACTACAGGGTGAATTGTAATTCAATTAGCCACCTGTGTGTGGCCAGGCCCAACCACATGGCCTTTGCTCTATAAAAGTTAGTCTGGAGAGCAGGGAGGGGTCGTCCTCTCTGTAAGGGGCGGCCCGACCAGTCTGTTTGACGGTCGGTATGATTCTTGACGCTTGGCACGAAATAAAGCTTTGCTTGACCTTCGCTTTCTATCAGTCTCGCTCCTTTGACCATGGACCCATTATTGGGGGACTCAACATTGGGGACTCAACACTACTATAAAATAAATTATTCTTGGGGCACCTGGGTAGCTCAGTCAGTTAAACATCTACCTTCTGTTCAGGTCATGATCTCAGGGTCCTGGGATGAAGCCCCAGATTGGGATCCCTACTTGGCCAGAAGCCTGCTTCTCCCTCTTCCTCTGTCCCCCCATCTCATGCACTCTGTCTTCCTCTCTCTCTCAAATAAATAAAAGCCTTTTAAAAATTAAAAATAAAAATAAAAGAAGTTATTCTTTAATTTTCTTTTTCTCTATTATCTTTTCTTCATTACTATATTTTCAAATACCAGATGATATGGTATAAGGAGTATAATATTGTGACTTATAAGAAACACTTATATTGGTCATTCAGATAAAAAAAAATATTTCTCCCATATTTGACCTTCATTCATAGTTCTTGACTCAAGCTCTCAAAACCTTGGAGTTTCCTGAGTGATAAGAGCTATGGGAGCATCTTTTGTTACAGTATTTGTTCTTTAGTTCTCAGTTCCTGAAAAAATGCTTCAGAGTCATCAAGGTGAAATGGATGTCTTATTATTCATGACAAGCCCAATTGAGTTTATGTTAATGAGGTCACTTTTGCAAAGAACCTAAGGATAGGGGTTGGTTACCAAAGGAACCAAGAGTTGGAACTTTTACTCCCACCCCCTGATTTCTGGGGAAGAGAGGAGAGGGGAGGTTGAATCAATCACCAATGACCAGTGAGTTAATAAATCCTCCATAAAATCCCCAAAAGAGAGGGATTGAGGAGCCTCCACATTGGGAAACCAGAATTCTCCCATTGTTACCACACAGGGTCCCAAGCTCCAGGAAGACAGAAGCTCCTTTGTTAGGGACTTCATCCTACCTATCTCTTCATCTGGCTATTGACTTATATTTTTTCATATCTTTTGTGATAAATTGGTAATCTAGTAAGTAAACAGGTTTTCCCAACTTCTGTGAGCTATATTAGCAAATTAATCAAACCTGAGGAAGGAGTCATGGGACCCTCTGATTTATTGCCAATCAGATATACAGGTAACAACCTGAACTTGCAATTGTTGGAAGGGGTTGTCGAACCTCCAATTTGTAGTCAGTTAGTCAGAAGCATAAGTGACAACCTGAACCTGCAACTGGTATCTGAAGTGAAGGGTGGTCTTGTGGGACTGAGACCTTTACCCCCAGAATCTGATTCTCCAGATAGTGTCAGAATTCAGCTGAATTCTCATACACCTTCATGTTGAGAATTGCTTGGTGTTGTGTGTGAAACCCTGGCTTCCCTACATTGAAACTGAATCTTAGAATATGAAAAAGAATAGTCAAATAATTTGTCTAATATGAAAAAGAGCCCAATGTCTAAATTAAAAAATAAATTTCATATATACATATATACTACCTAACCATTTGTTTATTAGAAATAAAGCACACTTTTTCATTATTTCTGTGCATCTATGGAGAAACTACTTAATAAGAGTCATTTCATTTTACCAACTTCAGTAAGAAATATTTTACTTATTCCCAGGGCAAATGTAATTTCTCCTCAGCTAACTTTTTTCATGAACAAGAACTTTCTCCTTTTTCAAAACAAGAAGCTATAAAGCAAACTAGTCTCAGTAGACCAGCTGAAAAACAGTAGCTGGCAAATTTATACAAAAGGGTTTCAGGGAATCAATTGTGATGCCCTTAGTTTTAACCACAGTTCTTGCCTACCACAAATCTATTTTAAACATTACGTATGTGTCTAGTTTAATATCTTTCCTGAATATAATTTTCTAGGTTGCACTTACCAACTCTGCTCTTAAATGTTAACTCAAATGTTTCCGATATTTCCTATATGAATTTTGCTGGACATGTTGAAAGATACCTTTTATTAATCAGAACACTTTGGGATTCCAATGCTCCACTCTTACTAAGATCTGCACTACAAAGAATACATTTATACCTGTCTCTGGATTCTGCTTCCTCTTGTCTTTTTACTCTCAGTGTTCAATATATGCTAAAAAAATGCAAATCTCAGAAAAAACACTTAGAAACATGACTTAAATTTTCTCATTCTAACTCCCTTCTTCCACAAATTGAGAAAAATAAATCCTTTTCAAATGGTTGTTCTGAGGAAAGCATGTATCACAATGCTTAGCACAAATAGACAATAAACAGTGCTTGGAAAATTTTCCTTACATTTGTACTTAATCCCAAAGTCTAACTTTTTTTTATTTACTTCTGGACACTTTCCCTAAGGTCTTCTCCACATAACAGGTAGATTTATAGGAAACTTAAACAGACACATTTTTAACAGCATTTTTTACCTATCACACTCTCTCCCAACCACTTTCTTTTCCAAAATTATTGTTTTATAAAATATTGCTTTAATTTTTAAATGTAAAAAAAAAAAAAGAGCAGCATTACTTGTGATTTAACATACAAATTTGGCATAAACGAATTTTTATATTTGTATCCTAGCAGGGGCTTCAAACAGTCTTACAATTAATCAGAATAAACTTATAGTAAAATACATTTGAATAGATTCATAGTACAAGGTAGAAATACCTACTGCCAAATGATGAAAATTTTTGTTTATTTGAATTTAACTTATTTAATAAAATAGTGAAACATTTTTTTCTTGAAGCAGATCCTTGCAAATTGGATAGAAAAAAGGAAGAGACACCTAATCAGATACCTCCTACTAAATCTTGGACAGGATGAGTTTGCCTGTGTACCACTTCTATTAATTTGCAATTTAATGTGGAAAAGCTTAACGAACACACAGAATTCAAATGAGCTAGGCTCTGAAATTTTGGAGGCCTCTTTGAAATTTGGCCTCATGACTATTATGGGGATTTATCAAATATTTGGGAATTATGATTCCCAATATTATGCTTTCCTAATCTGATTCATTTATAATGAAGTGATGACTGCTGTGCACAATCAAAACTGATTATATTTTATAACAAGTTCATAGTCATCAATGTAATAAGACCATTTTTGTGAGAGAAATGAATCAGATTTTATTAATTATATTCTGAAATTTTAGAAACTAAAATATAAGGAAAATAAATAACATGGAGGGAATTATTCAGAATTAAAACTCAATCTCAATTTCCTTGAATACCCAGACAGTAGTCATATTAGAACACACACAAATATAAGCACAGGTACTGATACATGTTTAAGGAAGGAATTAGGAATTAGCAACAAAAACAGTTTTGCGTTTTATTTGATGTTTTTAAATGTACCTTGATTAGTTCTAATCATACCAAACAGGATAAAATAGCATGAAAGACCTAATATAAAAATTTTAGGAACAAAGAAGGAAGTTGAGAAGAAAAATGAGAGGAAGTAGAAGGGAAGGGAAAGTTCCTCCCATTCTCTTTTTTTGTTCCTAAAATCTCACTAATTTTACTAATTCAATATTTGGAACATATTAGAACTCTATGAAGATGCCAAGAGAGGTCTTATCAGCAAATGTAGAGGATCTTTAGATTTTGTTAGTAATGAGAGGAAATCAATATATTAAAGATAGTCATAGAAGAAAATATTATGTTTTAATGGGCTTTAAACCCAAAATAAATGCAAAACTGTGTGTTAGAGAGTGGAAAAATAATCACCTATAATATAGACCAGAATAAAATTAAAAATAAATTCCCAAATAGCAAAGGTTGTGTACAACTTAAAATCTCCAGCAGAATGTTCAATAATGTTGCCTAACAATGAAACATCCCTAAATCCTCTAAGAATATGGATATTGAATTGAAACTATTTCTAAACTTTCCAATGACAATTATGTCACATAAAATATCTAAAATGAAAGTTAATATTACTTTTTTATAAGAAGGAAATAATATGCATGATGAAGGATTCCTATCAGCACTTACATCACAACCATTTAAATGAATTTTGTAATGTTCTACTTAATCTAAGTTTTTAGTTTAGGAGAAAACTAATTCCAATTTTTTAGTTAAAAATCAAGGTATTTGAATACAAATTTATGGATGATAGCCAGTAAAAATGGAAAAACAGAAAAAGGAAACCTCAGTTTTTGTGATATTGTGTAATTTGAAATGGACAGTGACAATAAATAAAAATCAAAATTTACCCATAATTTTGTAAAAGCAAAACACAAAACTCAGTGAAGAAATAGTTTTTAAATAAATAAAATATTTCTTTATTACCTTTTGTATCTCATCTGGGAGTATGCTTTAATAGATACATACTTTACATTTTTTTCCAGGTATAACCATGTAATACTACCTCATATTTTAAAAATAAAATAGTATGTCCAGAGAATACAGACAAAAGAGAATTTTTCTAATGGCAAGGATCTTATTATTTATATATACTTATAAATTAAATAATGTACTGAAAGAAACATTTTTAGATCATCTATGGTAGATTGGGGGAGTTAGATGAAAGAGATGAAGGTTGAATTCAGAAACAGATAAAAAATACTTTAAAGAAGTTCACAGACTGCTAATAGCTCAGCCAAGTAAGCTCATTTAGAACAGAGGACCATAAATGCTTTTAGAAAGGTAAGTACAGGTTGGACACACAGGGGAAAGAAACAACACAAACAAAAGGTAGAATAAAGAGATGCCTCCTGAAGAAAGTGATTCTTGAACTAAGCCTTAAAGTAAAGTAGGAGGGATGCCTGAGTGGCTCAATTGGTTAAGTGTCTGATACTTGATTTAGGCTCATGTCATGAGCCTACATGTCCTACATGTAGGCTACATGTCCTACATGTCCTACAAGCAAGCCCCATGGCAGGCTCCATGCTCAGCAAGGAATCTGCATTCTCTCTCTCCCTCCACCTACCCCCACCTCACTTGTGCCCATTCTCTCACCTTAAAATGAATAAATAAATCTTAAAAAAAAAAAAAAAAAGAAAGAAAGAAAGAAAGAAAAGTAGGAATTAGCAAGATGAAGAAGGATAAAGTAGGATGAGGATGAGTGGGGACAGGATGAGGAAGCTGTAGATAAAAGAAAATGTATTAACAGTGTGTGAGGTGTGAGGAGTAATGTCTTACTTAGTGGACTGAGAGATGTTCAGTGCAGTTGCAGCAAGAAGTTTAGGTGGGATACAGGTAGATAATGGGGTGAAAAGTTCACAAACATTATGGTTTGAGGTATCTTAGATGATAAAAGGTTTAAATTTTATCCTCAAGAAAATATGGATTGAGGAACTAAAAAATAATCCTCATGATCAACATCATACCACATGTTTTTGAACACCAATAAATATAGGCAGTAAAGATGGAATCCCAATGTCTTGCTATGTGATGCATTATAGTATTACCTCAGTATTTAAGTTAATTTAATTATTAATTCACACTTATACCAATATTCTCATGATTTCCAAGGCCATAAAATATAGATTAATTTAGTTTAGTTAGGAGAGGTTTTTTTTTAAATAAACTTACAGAAAATTTGTAAAAATAACATAAATAACTCCCTTCATCTAGCATCCACAGCCCCCACTTGTAAATATCTTATTTACTTTTGCTTCTTCTTCTCCTACTTCCTTCTCTTCCTCTTTCCCTCCCTCCTTCTCTTTCTTTCATTCCTGTGTGTATATATGTGTGTACAATATTTCTTACTGAATCAACTGAATGTAAATAGCAGATACAATATCCCATTACTGCTAAAAATTTCAGTGTAAATTTCCTAAAAGGATACTCCCTACATAACCCAGTACAACCACCTAAATCAGCAAATTAACATTGAAAATGATACCAACTAGACTGCAATTTAATACATATATCTCATTCAAAGTTTGACAATTTTCCCAATAATTTCCTCTTTAATTTTTTTTTCTTTCTGGCCTAGAATCTAATCCAAGAATAGGTATTATCCTTTTTTGGTCATATATCCTTTGTCTCCTTCAATCTGGAGCTATTCCTAAATCTTATCTCTACTTTTGTGACCTTAATATGCTTTAAGAGTATGGCCAGTTAGTTTATAGAATGCCCCTCAGTTCTGGTTTGATATTTCTTTATGATTATTTTCAGATTTTGTACTTTTAGTAGGTATATTACAAAAATAATGTAGATTTGTCCCATTACTAATAATCATTTGGTTAAGATGATGGCTTCAGCCATCCCTGCAAAGATACACTTTTCCTTTTGTAATTAATAAGTGTTTGGGGGGCCAACTTTAAGACTCTGCAAATATTCTATCCTCAACAAACTTTCTAGTTAGCATCTGATGGCAATATTTGTCCTAAATCAGTTATTGTTATAATGGATGCCAAAAGGTGATTTTCTAATGCATAATTCCTTCTATATTTATTGTCATTCTACTGTATTGGAGAACTTTCCCTTCCTTCCATTTGTTTAATATTTATTCATTTATGTCAATAGAGATACTCAAGGGTTTCTATTTTACTTAATAGGTAGTAATCTGTTATTATTAGTATTTATTTTACTTAATAGGTAGTAATCTGTTATTATTAGTATTTATTTTAAAGCTCAAATTGTCCTAGATTTGCTTAGTGAAGACCCTTCAAGTTGACTTCTACATTTTTGGGGAAGGGGAGGAAATAACCCACCATTTTTTGCACACTGTCTTGTAAAACAGGATAGTATTGGCTCATCTTGGACTTTCACAGCCCATCCCAAAAAGCAGTCATTACTCCAAGAGCCCTAATGTCTTTGAGTAGAGAATGGTATTTAAGATCTGTATGCTTGGTGAAATAACTTCTTCTGGATGACATTGCTTCTTGGACCCCTCAAAAGACATCTGTCTCTATATTTATTTCTATATGTTAAAACTGAAAAGTTCACCAATGACTCCAAGTTCAATTCAGCCCACAGATGTCAATCTGCCTTCACTACATCCGTATTTGCAAACCTTTTCACTAACAATGAGAAATTGATGCCCATTATCTTTAGTGTGTTTACATATTTGCTCATTTCCTATGTAATTAATCTCTGACTCCATTAGTTGCTTCCTCATGCCAGTAACTCCTTAGGTCCACTGATGATCATAGTACCTCTTAACCCTTAGTCCTCACAGTTCCTTGCTCATCAGACCTTATTTCAAAAGATGAGAAAGGGAGGGAAGAAGAGGGAAGAGAAAGGAAGGGACAAATAAGAAAGAGCTGGGAAGGGAAGGATAATAGAAAAAGGAAAAAATTAATATTTTTTTTAAAAAGAAAGAAAGAAGAAGACAAGGAAAAGGAAGAATAAAAACAAAAACTTTGATTTAGGTAACAACATCCAGGACTCTTCTGTATTTTAAATACTATTTGAAAATATATAGTTTCTCTTCAACACACTAGTGAATTTGTTTCAAATATAAAACCCCAACCAAATCAGGCAGCAGAGATTATACCCCACAAAAATACAAATCTGAAGTTTATTAGAAAGAAAAAAAATATTTCAGTATATACTTTCTTATTACCTATTGACCTAGAACTTATAAAAACTAAGAGTGAAGGAACCTAAGTCCCTAATAGGTTATATATTTTAAGATCAGGAATAGTTTTATTTTTTCCCCTTTCACATTTGAAATCACCTAAATTAAAAGTTCTATCTCAATTTAAATATTATTACTTTCACAAAACCCTCCCAGTACTCTAAGAAATGGTTAGATACATCCCCAAAATGAGCACCCAAATCCAGTAGTTAATCCAAAGGAAGACCTATTGTAATTTCCTGTCTATATCCGCTCCACTAGACTGTGAGATCTTTGAAGGCAGGAAAGGTCATCTGTTATAAAACTAAGGAGAGGCTTAGAAAGAAAAAAGAAATGTGCTGCATACATATCTATGCGCAGAACGAATGAGTCAGTTCTTCAGATCTCATTCTAGTTTCAGGGCAATGGTGAAGTCAGTCTAAAGTTAGAGGGAGTTCTCTATTGCTATAATATTAGTACTTATATATCCCAGCATTGGTTTCCTAATTCAGATTCAGCACTATATTATTCACATGCTTACATTAACGACCTCTATGACCTTTTGTGCACTGTAAGAACCTTATTCATCTTATGTTTGTGTGGGGTTTTATTTATTGATTTCTTAAATTAATTAACTCTATGCTACTCACCATTAAACTTAATTTTATTTGCAGTCACCAAGGTCATTTGAACTATGCAAAATTCATTTCTCTAACAGAACAACAAACAAATTTAAACTTTTGTCATTTTCCAAAATGATGAATACGTTGCTTATTCATTTCCCAGGTCTTTCAGTAAGATATTAGAATACATTGGGTTTGCAGTCTGAAAGGAATCCAGTTTGTCTTGTTATTATATATCTAGCTATAATGTGTGTGTGTGTGTGTGTGTGTGTGTGTGTGTGTGTAAAGCTCTGGTATCAGTTTTCTTTTTAAATCTTTAAAATAATATATAAACTCAGTATTCTCAGTATTTTCATATCCATTTTAAAGTTGAGATGTATGAGCTGAGATACTTTCAATGGTTTATCCAAAATCACATGGCCAGCAAGTGGCTGGATGACTACTCAATTTAGTGTATCAACTCCGTATCACATGCCTTTCAGTATTTCACCCCAATTGTTTTCCTAGCTTTTTTATTTTGAAATGTTTCAACCTACTGAAAAGTTGAGATGCTAGCTCAAACACTATTGATACACTCTTCACCTAGATTCACTAATTGTCCCACTTGCTTTGCTTCTTGCTCTGTATCTGATTCTTTTTCTCACATTCTCTCTAGATAATATAGAGCTATAGATAGATACATATATGCACACAGAATTTTTTTCTTTTGCTAAACCATCTGAAAGTAGTTGCATATACCATAATACTTTGCACTTAAATAATTCAACATGTATCTCCTAAGGACAAGGAAATTATATTCTGATAGTATTCACAGTATTCTTGCCACAGATATTTAACCTGAATCAAACAATGAAGAAACTATTAGACAAAGCCAGACTGAGAAATGTCCTATACAATATCAGAGTTAGAATCTTTAAAAATACTAACATTAGAAGACACACAAATAAGGATGGAGGATATTCTAGATGAAGGGGGACTAAAGTACCATAGAAACTAAATGTAATACATGAGTTTTAATTGGATCCTCTATTGAAAAAATAAAAATAAATAAAAACAGCTATGAATGACATTTTGAGGACAGTCGGGAAAATGTGAATATGGGTGGCATATTAGATAATATTCCATCATTCATACCACTGTTTTTCAGAACAGAAATAATAAGCATGCCTTTAACACCGTTTTCTCTAAAACTGTATGTGTAAATATTCAGATTCACAAGAACTGTGTTTTTGTTTTTTCTAATATATATACATACATATACAGACCAAAAAGAATCATGAGTTTTTATTCTTTTTTGTTTGTTTTTATTCTTTTTATATGTAGAATTTGAATGTTTGTAAGTCTTTTTATGATACTTCAAAGTTTTAGATAGAGCAATGGAGAAAAAAATTAGGTACATTAATGTTTTAACCTAAGTGGTATGCCTAACTAAAAAAGAAAAAAGAGAGAGAGTGATCTAATTTCTCAAACTTTGTTTTATGTTCAGATAAGATTACATATGATAAGGTTAAATATCTCCAGATATTTAACTAGCTATTAACATTAGCAATTTATAAAAGACAATTGATTATTTCCTTCCCATTAGGGGATAGTAATTGCTTCTCTTACAATAAACAAGGCTTTTTTTGACCAGCTGTTCAGTCATATACAATGTTGAGTTTGATAAATTCTTTACAGATTTTAGATACTCCCCTTTGTCTGATAAGACATTTGCAAGTATATTCTCCCATTCTGTAGGTTGTCTTTTCGTTTTGTCAACTGTTTCCTCTGCTGTGCAAAAGCTTTTATTTTGATGAAATTCTTTTTTTTTTTTAAGATTTTATTTATTTATTTGACAGAGAGAGAGAGAGATCACAAGTAGGTGGAGAGGCAGGCAGAGAGAAAGGAGGAAGCAGGCTCCCTGCTGAGCAGAGAGCTCAATGTGGGGCTCGATCCCGGGATCATGACCTGAGCCGAAGGCAGAGGCTTTTACCCACTGAGCCACCCAGGCGCCCCTTGATGAAATTCTTTAACCAGTCTCTCTGCTCACTTGAATTTTGATTTAATTCCTTAGTTTAAATTTCCATTATCTCTTACATCATTATTGCATTAAACTCTTGTGATTTCTTTGCTTCTTGTATTTACACCCTTTTATCCCAAACTCTACTTCCATAGTTACATGTCTAAAATGCAAAATTTCACCTTCTTATTTCCTTGTCGTACTTGGTTATCCATCATTTTTCCAATTTCTTCCTTGCTAATACAACCCTGATTTTGTTCCATATTGGGTATCTCATGTTTTGGGGGATCTGGAAATCATATTGCACCTCAGAACTGATAATTCCATTCATATAACCAATGATCACTTTGTGGAAGTGATTTTGGCTATCAACATAGAAGAAATCTACTGGGTAAAATTTCTAGACAAAGTCTTTACCAAGAAACCTAAAAACAAATAAAAACTTAACATTTACTTGTAGACACACTGACTTGAGAATGTGATGCTTGAAATTAATTCAGCCACACAGAAATAATGAGAGGAAAGAATGGTAAAGAAGTGGAGTTGAAGTTAAGCTTTCCTTGAATGACTGAATTCATCACCCCAGGTCTACTTTGTCTCTACACCTTCTCATATGTGAGTTAATAAATGTCCTAATTTTTCTCTCAGTCAGGCCTTCCTCTATTATTTGATGCATGAATACTTCATTCTCTTCAGAATTCCTGATGAGCTCTAATTACCCACCTGAGAAAATTCAGAATGTTTGGTATGAGTTCAAAGCATCTTAAATTGTCACAATCTGGCTCTACTGTAGCTCTGTATACACAGGACTGTTTTCCCCTTAGCCTGCCATTCAGGGAATATTTAGAAATTTGGAGTTATACACACTTTTAGTTCTTTGTGTCCTTTGTACTATAACCTGAGTGAAAAATGCTTGACACTCCACTTTCCCCTCTCCAAATTAACCTAAAAATCTGACTCTTTCTTCCATCCTCAGTTTCTATACTCTCTCTAATGCCAAATCTTATTTGACCCTTAGGATTAGAAATAAACAATTTCTGCTTCTTTTGTTTTTAATCTCCAAAGCAGGTTACTTATGTTTTACCTCAAGAATCACATCATGCTTGCATCTAGTAACTCCACCAGTTAGAACACTAAAGTATAAATTCTTTTTGTTTAGTGGGACAGGTTTCAGTTAAGCCTAAAGAAAATTCAGGCAGTGACAAGTGAAATCTTGAAGTTTACATCTATTTATCTTGTTAAAATGTAGGGTTTTTTTTTTTTAATCTTGAAGGAGAGAACAGAATTGAATTTAATAGCCTAATGAAGTAAAGGAACCACCAAGGATTATAAAAAGATGAAATGAATTTAGTTGGTTTGTGTTTGTTTTTGTTTTTGTTGACCCTGCAAGTAGAAAAGTTAGAGAGACAGAAACTGAAGGAAGTGATTCAGGAGGAAATATGGGGGACTGGGTCGAAGCAGACTTAAGTAGAAGATGACACTGAATACCATTCTTGCAACAAAGCCCAGATGACAGACACAGCAGAGGCCCATGACTTCAGGTGGGAGAACAGTAACAGAAACAGCAGGATTAGACTCATGGTTGGACACGTTAGACTCTCTAGGACTTGCCAGAAATATCTTACTGGGGCACTTTTCAGAACAGCTAAGGGTTTGGGAGTGTTGTAATTCCTATTGGGAAATTCGAACATTTATGTTAATGTGACCTTATATGTGCCCAAAAGCAATATGATTGTTGACATCTGAGGCACATCTATATTCTTTTGCATCTGTAACAATACCTTATACCTAGTAGATATGCAATAACTATTTGCTTGAATGAACAACACACATTTGTCTAATTCTTTGATTAACCATGACCACTCAAGTACATCCTTAGTCATCAGTCATGAGGCAGAACTACCTTGAGTTGGGAAATATGAACTTCAAAATAATTTTACAAAATAAATTCAACTGTATAATGCCTAATACAAGACTTGAGCAGAGGTTTTTTGTTTGTTTGTTTTAGGAGCAATAAGTATAAAAGGTAGTAAAAGAAGTAGCAAGGGCACTCAAAATCTCCAATTTGTAGAATTTTTAAAAACTACCACACTGCAAATGCAAATTTGTGCCTGTAACACTTTGCTGTCAAAAGAAATTGATCTCTGTGTGAATGATAATACTTAAGCTCATGGCCTTTTTTGAGGAAATGCACCTGCAGCAGAATGACAAATGAGGGGAGGCCGATTATTTGGCACATGGTCAAGATGGTTACAGGAACCTGTTCTGAAATAGGAGAAGCAGAGACTCCTGAATAGAAATGATTAAATTCATATTTTTCAGGATTTCTCAATTCTATTTCATATTTTACCTGGACTTATTTTATCCATGCAGTGCCCCTGGTAATTTCAGAGTGAAATCATAGGGATTTGTGGATTACTTGCAGATTCTGATTTGAAACCACCGTAGCTTTGGGGGAACCCACAACCCTCTGATTGTACTTTATATGAGATGACACATGGTTCAACTTGTTGCTATCCAGGGGATGAAGGCAGAGCAAGGACTGAGTCAATTACAAAGAGCTCTTTCCAAACTGAGGATAAATGGTTTTTGTTGTAGGCATCTTCCTAGAGATTCTTGCTTTCCTGACTCTATTTTCCTCCTGAGTGACAACAAAAATATATCTTGAAAAGCCTATTTTATCCACTTCAAGTTTTTGTATACAGTGCATATACTTGTATACAAAATTCTTGCTTTCCTGACTCTATTTTCCTCCTGAGTGACAACAAAAATATATCTTGAAAAGCCTTTTTATCCACTTCAAGTTTTTGTATACAGGCACTATATACAATATATATACAATATACACTTCAATATCAGATTTATTTTTTACTTTACAAGCATTCATATTGGTGTCACATACTTTGATGTGAAGTACATAGTGTTACATAGTTTGGAAATAGGTTTAGCATATCTGATAATCCCAAACTTGTGACAGAATGGTTGCTCTAATCTCAATTGTTTCAGTCATTCTTCAGTAAAATTCATATGAAAGTGTCCATTCACATCTTGTCTGGCTATAACTCAATATGTGAAATAACTTTAAAAGTACTGTATCAATCTATAATATGATCATCTCCTAATAAATAAAGTGGCATATATTCCCTCTTACTTTACAGCCATATAATCTCATGCTTGCAAACTTCTATTGTTCTCCTATGATTATCTAAGATTTCTTTCGGTAATAGCTACCAAAATATTTTTGTTAATTTAATGTGGAAACTGACATATGTTTAGGAATTCTTATCCTTGTAAAATATAAAAATACAACTATTTGGGGCCCTAATACAAAAATAGAAAAATAAAATATTTAGAAGAAAAAACACTGAAATGTGGACAGTGAATAAATCATTCATGTGTGTTGGGGGTTTTGGTATATTTCATCTTCTAAATTTTCTTGTGTAAGTAAAAAAGGAAAAAAGAAAGTAGTATCCTACTTATTGAAGGGTTAATAGGCATTTTTGGATGTTGAATTTTACAGATATATTTATTTAATTCACTTTGTTTACATGTACTTCCTAAACTCATTATAATAAACTTGCATTGCTTTTCCTATTAGAACTAGGTAGTTTTGGGGTTTTTTTTAAAGATTTTATTTATTTATTTGACAGAGACACAGTGAGAGAGAGAACACAAGCCAGGGGAGTGGGAGAGGGAGAAGCAGGCTTCTTGCCGAGCAGAGAGCCTATTGTGGGGCTCGATCCCAGGACGCTGGGACCTGAGCAGAAGCACACGCTTAACAACTGAGCCACCCAGGCGGCCCCGAAATAGGTAGTTTTAAGACATTATGTATTATTTTCAGATAGAAAAATAAGCAGAGATCTCACTCTAATTTAACCATAATTTTTTTCTTCCATGATCAAAGTAAATAGGTAGATATCAAGTGCCTAATACTGGAATATACCTTCAGAGTCCATTTACTATCCAAAATTTACATGAAAGCAATTTTTTTTTTTTGAAAGGAGAAGATAGATTTCCTATTTTCCAGGCTTAAATTCGGAATTTCATTAAGCCTCTTGTGACTTACTGGATCTCTGAAATTAAAATATGATTTAAAAAGAGCTATTTCTCCCCCTAAAACTAATAATATAGTATATGTTAACTAAATTGAATTTAAATAAAACTTTTTTTAAGAACAAAATAAAAACAGCTAACTCTCATGTCTGGTTAAGTAGAGTTAAAAAAAATCTATGTATGCAGTTTAATTTTACAATTATGTGCAGAAGTTCTCATTTCTCTAGGTTATACCTTAAAATACATTCCCTTTTTCTAATTCATATTTATTTGGAAACTATAAAATAGATGATTCTGGATGAATCCCCTAGGCTATGTTTAACCATACATCTGTATGATGTAACAGATGAATTTCTGAAATTTTGGGATTAAGACATCTTTCTTAAATTTATAGGCACTAAGAAAGCTACTTAGGTAGGAAATAGATTCTAAAGCAAAAACTCCTCTTGTTAAGCAGATACTTCTTAATTGGTTATACAAATATGAATTTTCGTATACTATGTATTTTCAATGTAGGGTGTGTATGGGTCTGTAATGCTGCATAAGTAATATTTTTTACTACAGGAATTCATAATATGTAATATTTATAACACTAATAATAATAAAATTACCAAGTTTTTTTTTTAGCAGGAATAATGTTAAATTTTATTGCAAAGCAAGCTTTTAGTTTTAATGAGAATATTTTTCCCTGGATGTACATTATTACACATGATACTTCATGCAAATAATATAGAAATTAAAATATAGCATATATTACTTATATAAATTAAGTAGCAATTATTTCATAATTCCTGATTCTATGCATTATTTAAAAATTATACTGACTTAAAAAATTTAAAGTATGATAAAATTGTACATTTCAAAAATATGTCCTAATTCAATAAATTAATTGAAAAAGAAGTAAAGTTTAATCCCATGTAATAGTTCGAAAGTACAGAAGAAATAAAATTATAGTTTATTTTAAAGAGACTTTAGCTCAAATCGAATATTTCTATTTGCATTTTAATTCACATAGGACTTACTTTCCATGAAGTTTTAAAAATATATTAACCTTGCTTTCCCTTAAAACAAGTAGCATGTAGAGAAAGATAGTTCAAAGGAGGATAACAGAATTAGGTTAAATCATAAAAGAAGGCTGTTCTTTTGTTCAAGTTAAGTCAGTAAAAAAGTTTAAGGTAGATCAAATTTTGATATCATAAACTTTAAATCCATCTAAGAAAGACTTTGACTCTCAGCTCATGATACTAAAGTTCACGTGACACTTCCCAAATCTGGCTACTGAGACTAGATAAACCCACCATGAAAATCTATGTTGACTTATTTGTTCATCCTTTCACATACACTAAATGAGTGTCTACTTCCATGGCAAAGATTGTTCTAGGTGCTAGGATATAAAAGTGAATAAGACATGGGTCCTGAATTGAAAGACTTTGTCAAGTTATGAAAAGACAATGAGCTAAATCAGGTCTTTATACATATTGTGGTATGTGCCATGATTGATACAAGAGTACAGTAGAGTGAGAGAACAGATGAACAGCAGCTAGTTCCATCTGAATGAGATGAGGAAGGTGGTGATGCTTGCATCCACCTTAAAACATTCCTCGGAGTTAGCCAGCAGGGAAATGTTGATGAGGTGAAAAGGACAAATGGACTGCATTTTATGCAGAATAACAGCTGCATGTCTAAAAACAAATAGGTATGAGAAATGATATATTCAGTCCAGTAGGATGAGTCTCACAGGAAAAATAGGCACAATTTTTTAAAGCCAGGTGGTTTTGAAAATAAATGCTGCAGGTTTTCTTATACTGTAATATTGTGTTTTCAGTTGCATAGATGTATCTCCCTTCTGATGAGGATTAAAGACAATATCTGAATTTTTTGAAGGCAGTAATATTCTATTACAGCTTAATAACATTTAGGAAGGGAAAATGCATTAACAATTAGCATACAATGTGTGCATCAGAAAAAAGATGCATTAACTTTACTTTAGAATAATATAAATAGTATATTTTAATAAAATATTCCAGGAATGAAGTTCACAGGAGTCATGGAACAGATGGACACCATCATACAAAGCAGTTCTATTATTGCACTTAATCTGCTAGAGTGTTCTGTTCACAGTGAATATGAACTCTTTATAATGGCATATAATTAGGTAAACAAAAGCCAGCACACTAGTTCTGGGTTTAATTAAATTAGGTTGACACTATATCAATGTTAGCTCTAAAACACTGACTTTAATTTCATAAATACATAAATCTTTCTGTTATATACAGCAAATTCTAAGGTTATCTCCTTTTGTAAACTATAGTGATAAAATTAAACACCTGAATTTTAACTTAATTTTAACTCCTTTTACCTAATACAAAAGCAACTGCAAAGGAGACTATATAGTTATTCTGAAAGAAATAATATTACACAAATGCATTTAGTGATAAGAAAAATGAGTCACTGAGAGATTAAGCAAGTTGCCCAGAGTCAAAGTGAAGACTGATAAAATTAAGAAGTATTGAGTTGGGTGTCTAGTTTGTGCAGACTTTGTTTCAGACTCTAGGCTTCTTGCCTTTATACTATAACATGAGACACTTTGTTTCAGACTCTAGGCTTCTTGCCTTTATACTATAACATGAGACATTTAAATGTCTTAATCACTACAATACAAAGATTAATATCTCATTTTATATTAAATAACTTCCTACATTTATTAATAAAATTACACTCATTTCTGTCTCAGTTCTGATTCCTAGAAAGGCATGTTGTAACAAAGAAAGTATTTTGGTAAATACTTTACTGATTTCATTTGTATTTTTTTTTGAATGAAAAATATTTTAAGTAGCAGTGCTGTAATGAATCTAATCAAACTGCAAAGTGAGTAATGAGACAAAATGAAATATTTAATGAAAACTATGCTATTTGAAAGAAAATCAATTTGTTCATAAAATTCATGGATGTATTCATTGGCATAGATATAGTAAAATAGCTAAAACAAAATATACTTGCTTTTACTAATAAGATACCAATTTACAAGCATAATTATATCATAATAAAAGCTCAACTATAATTTGATCCCACTCTTCCGCTAATATTTTTTCAGTGGAGAAGCTGCCTGCCCTGTATGAGTTTAGCCAGGTCTCAAGAATTTTATGGTCACATTTAGATACCCTTTTGAAATAATAAAGGAAACTTCATTTAAAAATTAAGATTGTCCAGGGGCACCTGGGTGGCTCAGTGGGTTAAAGCCTCTGCCTTTGGCTCAGGTCATGATCCCAGGGTCCTGGGATTGAGCCTGGCATAGGGCTCTCTGCTCAGCGGGGAACCTGCTTCCCTCTCACTCTCTGCCCACCTCTTTACCTACTTGTGATCTCTGTCAAATAAATAAATAAAATCTTTTAAAAAAAATTTAAGATTGTCCACTCTAAGATGGTAATCATACTAGAGTCTCCCTTCAAGTTAAAATTTTCTCACATGTCCAGATCAGGCTTGTATTTGGTGACTATGTGCCATGGGGGAAAAAGATAATGTGGTCAGATCTCTATCCTTTTACATATGCTCTTTTTCCTAATATATATGCTAAGTCAGGGTCTGACACAGACAAAAAACATTATTTGTCTTTGACTTTCCTGGTAATGAGTTAAATGTATTGTTATTACTTTGGAATAAGAAAGCAAAAAGCTCTCCCAATGGAATATGATTCATATTCACACAGTGATGGGTCGTGGTTACCACTTGCTCCAGATTATATTTGATATGGTTTCTCCCTCTAGTTTTGCTTGCATCATTTTAAAAATAGGACTCTTTTGAGAATCATCTTTAAATAAGGGAAAACATGGTTGACATTTTCATATTGTACGTTACTGAGGCAGCAAAATATGTGAGTCTGAAAAAAAAAAAACCATCAAATTACTGAAATATACACTAGTAACAAATTACCTACTGTCCAAGAAATGTTGACCATTATGCTCAACAAATGAGTGTCCACAGTAAATAATCTTAAATTTGGTCAATAATTTTCTGTAACTACAAGTCTGTAAAGTTGACAGAAATCAGATTGAGACTCAGTGTTAGTCTCCAGGGACCCATTAGTATTTACTTTTGACTTTTGAATCCAAATTTTAACCAATCAGGACTCATTTGTTATAGTAAGTTTTAAAAAAAGTTTTCAGAATCCAAATTCTACCCCAAATACCAAAATGGGATGTTTTAAAAATGTTACAAAATAACTTCGAAAATTTGGGGAGAGAAACAAACCACACAAGTAATTTCTTCTTCATTTTTTTTTCTGAAATAAGAGAGAATCTTCTGCCTAAAATGATTTTTGACACACACAATGATTTGAAGCAATAATTTATCTATTATGCAAAGGATGACCACATTATCCTTTTCCCCCATGGCACACAGTCACCAAATACAGGCCTGATCTGGACATGTGAGAAAACTTTAACTTGAAGGGAGACTCTAGTTGGATTACCATCTTAGAGTGGACAATCTTAATTTTTTTTTTAAGATTTTATTTATTTATTTGACAGAGATCACAAGTAGGTAGAGAGGGGGGCAGAGAGTTAGAGGGAATCATGATGAAGTAAGAAATGACTTATTTGTGGATAACAAAACAAATCAAATAGAAATTATTTTAGGTAGGGTAATCCTAATTATTTTCAAGATAAGTCTCTCAAATAGTTCTGAGAAAAAAGAATACTCCATATTTAAATGAGTGACCAAAAAAACCAGGGATACAAGAGATTATAAAAGGCTAAGAATAAAAGTAAAGAGTACTTTTCTTTTTATAGCTTTAAATAACTATCAAGCAAAAACAATTATATACGTATTTTAGTTTTAACTAAAATAAGTTTGGAAACATTTCACATTTCAAATATGCCTGCTTTGACCAGATACAATATAAATATGATGTATGCAACAAGTCAACATTCCATCCTTGAAGAGTGTAAGAGAAAATAAAACACTTGTGGGTTAAGGTACCCTTCAGAGTGCAAAATGGGGGGGAAAAAAAGACTTTGGTTACTCATTCAGTTACTTTGATCTCCTTTGAATGTTAGTTTTGTGACCTAAAAGTAAACTGTGCATAGTTTCTTTTTTGAGAGAATTTATTTTTGCTCAGAAAGTTAAAACAAAATTTTAAAAAATATCTAACTCAAGTGATGGCTTTGGGGAAGAAAATAAATAATACAAGTAAAATTTTCTCAATAATTAAAAGTAATTATATTGCTAGCATAAATTAACTACTTAAAAAATATTTTTGGGGCACCTACATGGCTCAGTCAGTTAAGCATCTGCCTGCCTTCAGCTCTGGTCATGATCCCAGGGTTGGGGGCTCCACACTGGGCTCCCTGCTTGGCAGGGAGTCTGCTTTTCCCTTTCCACCCCTAGACCCTTGCTCGTGCTCTCTCTTGCTATCTCTCTCTTTCTCATATAAATAAATAAAATCTTTTTAAAAAATGACTTTCTTTTTAATTTTTTTAAAAGATTTTATTTATTTATCTGACAGAGAAAGGCACAGCGAGAAAGGGAACAGAAGCAGGGGCGGTGGGAGAGGGAGAAGCAGACTCCCCACTGAGCAGAGAGCCCAATGCTGGGCTCCATCCCAAGATCCTGGGATCATGACCCTAGCCGAAGGCAAACACCTAACGAATGAGCCACCCAGATGCCCCTGACTTTCCTTTTTAAAGTAAAGGTTGTATTTTTTAAAAATCTTGGTATAAATTTACCTAAAAGTTGAATAAATGATTAAATATATTTTGGCTCAAAATCCATTATTTATGATTAGATACTAAAATTAATAATACATATTCTGGAAATGAGGGAAAGAAATTTCATTCAATTAATGGAGATTTAGCACATAACCCACATGAAAGATCTTCAGTTTATTCATATGTTGCATCACCTGTCATTAAATGATAAAAATAATTAATAACCATATCCTTCTACTATAAAAAGGAGAAAATATGAAACACCTTTCTCTTAGCTAACAACTTCTTCAGCTGACACAGCAGATAGATTCTTAATGGTAGACTCCGTTAGAAGTGTCAGAACATTGACAAATCTTTGATCTATATTAGTAATATTATTAATATTCAGGAACATGGACTAGAAACAAAAGTAAGTGATTTTTCATTATTATTTTGCTATCAAGAAACCAATCATCAAATGGTAATAACAGGAAAAAGGTTAAAGTAATAATTTGCATTACTGAGCTCAATCATAATATAAATCTCCAGTGGTGGGGAGGTAGAGGTGAGGAGAGATATTTAAAGTCCACAGAAGGACAAAAGATGTTAGTAAACGCTTTACAGACTACATAAGCAGAATTTAGTTAAAAAGCCCAAATGGGGGCGCCTGGGTGGCTCAGTGGTTTAAGCCTCTGCCTTCGGCTCGGGTCATGATCTCAGGGTCCTGGGATCGAGCCCCGCATCGGGCTCTCTGCTCAGCGGGAGCCTGCTTCCCCCTCTCTCTGTCTACCTCTCTGCCTAGCTCTGATTTCTCTCTGTCAAATAAATAAAATTAAAAAAAAAAAAAGCCCAAATGTTCAAATTACAACATCAACACTTCTGTTAAACACCTATTTCTGAATGGCCCAAGTCAGAATGTACAGGGAGAGAAGGAGGGGCAGAGAGAGAGTTATCTATTTAGAGAACAACAACAAAAAAAACCAAATAGATATTTCTGAGACATTCATTCTTTCCTCTTCAAACTTTACCCCTGATCACTATGCCAACCTTGCCTTTGTTTGTTTCTGACAGTTATTTTTATATCTCCATGTCAGATTTCTCTCCTGAATTAACCTGGCTATCTGATTATTTTTCTCCACGCCTCGGAGATCTCAATTTCCCTCCTGGTTCAACTAACCAGTGTCTAAAGATGACTTCTAGCATTGCCCCCTAAATTATTCTGTCCCCTGACAGATTCTTCTCATGAACTAAGCAGTATTTTCACAATACTCACTTTATCTTATAATAAATAAATAAATGTAATTAGTTATGTTTAAAACTAAACTATTTTTAAAAAGAAAAATAAATAAATAAAACTAAAAGATCATCCCATAGTTTAGCTTTCCTCTGAGCTTCCTTACATTTGCCACATAGTTGGTTGGCCCTGTTAGGCATAAAGCCCTGAAATCACCTTTGTTTCTTCCTTTCGAATCACACTCAATTTGTTTCTAAGATGCATCAAATCATCTTTCATATTAACTCTGCCCTCACTGTCTTTCAGTTCTCATCATCATCACCATGTTTCAATATAAGAAAAAGTAGATATTCACATAGAGGTCCTCTGTCTCTTCTGAAATCTAAGCCTCATGCATTTACCTCACAAGCCAAAGACAATTTTGCTTCAACTGTACTTTACTGTAATCAAGAATCATGTTCAAAAATTTTGCTTCAACTGTACTTTACTGTAATCAAGTATCATGTTCAAAAATTTATTTAACTCAAATAGAGATTATAACAAGAATTTGGTAAATCCTGAATTAACAGATGAAAACTGGTATTACCACTGAATCCTAAATATTATATGTAAATCATTATGATGCAAATTGTAATTAAATCATATAAATACCTTCCCCATTTTAATGTATTTCTTATAATTAATATCCCTTATATTAAGGCCAAATTTAAAATGCCTTAGTCATCATGTAAGTTCACTTATACAAGTCAGTTTTATTTAAAATCTTTGAAATTATGGTGGTGAAACCAGAAAATTTAAAACACTATTAATCTTGGAAACTCTCTACTTTTCTAACTTTCCTAGTCACTAATATATCATCTTAACTAATTTTTTCATCACATACTAATTAGATGTTATTAAAAAAATGCTATTCACACATACTTATAAATGTAAATTACACAATATTCCCCATGAATGGACACAGCTACCATATACCAATTAACTACTAAATTATGTAGCCCTATAAACTTTGAAGACAGGCTTAGTAACCTACTCTGTAATGGTAAATATTCATAAATTTGTTGTTTTTTCTATTTATCCATCATTAGTTCATTTTTTCAGTTTAAATGACTCACTAGTTAGCAATCTAGAGTTACCTCCAACTGGAAAAATTGACTTAACCAAACATTTATTTTGATTATAGAAATTGTTTTGAATTTGTTCATTAACTATTATTTTATTCTCTTTTTAAGATCTCAGAAATATAGAGGCTATGAAAATTCTATAAATATGAGTGAAAAATGAATGTTCTCATGGATTTGATATTGACCACTATATTATATATACAAGTTTTGATTGAGAATATGCTTAAAATAATGGTTCATTTTAAGCTTACTAGTATGAGTCAGAGAAAGTTTGTAGGGGGGAAAAGTCTAGGAAAATGTGGAATGCCACAACTACATTCTGAACGACTAATTTTTTTCTCTACTTTGTTCTCCAGTGGAGTTTAATCAGTGTTTCCCTGAAACCCTCAGCCAAGGCTTGGCAGTAAGCATATTCATCCCTGAATACAGGGTAAGTGTATTATGGGAATGATTTAGCAGAAAAGAACATCTGCCCTCTTTTATATATGACTGTCAAAACTGCAGATTGCAACTTCAATAATTCACTTCTTTCCATCTTTTTTTGAAGAAGGAAATTTAAGTTATCTTTTAAACACTGACTGGCACATTCGCTGAGAATCTTAAAGCATATTTTCCTTACCTAGACTGCCTGTGGAGGAAATGAGGCTATGCTATCAAAGTTTCCAAAATGTGAACAATTTACCTGAATTTCACTACAGAAAACATCTTCTACAGAAAACTATTGGGAAGAGTTGATCATAATGCTCATCTTCAAAATGACAGTCTAACACTTATATCAATGAGAGAACTTCAAGTTGGATATTATGCAAAACAGATAGAACACTGGAATATAATTATGAATGAAGCTTTTGTTCATAGAAACAGAAGGCATTCTTTGGAGATGTATAAAAAGGTATTTGTCCATAAAGGTTTATTTTCCATTCAGTGCTGTTGTTTCCTATGAAGTTATCCAGCTTAAAGAAACCTTGATTATTCTCTAACTGCAATTATTATTTCTATAATAAAAGATTATGACAAATGAGAAGAGAAACAGATATATTGTTAATTAACCTTTTCTACTTTGTACTTTTATTTTTTAAAAGGTTTTATTTATTTATTTTGAGAGAAAGTGGGTGAGTGAGGGAGAGAGCACGAGGAGGGGCAGGGGTGTGGGAAGCAGACTTCCCGCTGAGCAGGAAGCCCAATGCTCGCTCTATCCCAAGACTCCAGAATCATGACCTGAGCCGAAGGCAGATGCTTAATTGACTGAGCCACCCAGACACCCCTAATTTGTACTTTTAAAGACATACACACCCATACATGTTGTTGTATGCATCTTTCTTAGCATAGTATTAATGTTTAGATGAAAATACTGAGTACTAGATATATCAACAGGAAAATCAAATATTTATTGGGCATTTATAATGCTAGTGTTTTGATACCTAATACCTGATACCTAATAAAATTCAGAACCATGTAACTATAAAATAATTTGTAACAGATTTTTGGCCTATATTTTGAAATATCATAGATGTCAAGACTTAAAAATGTAGATAATAGAGAGGGGGCCACTGAATTTTGCTGGAAACTAAATAAGCATGATACAAATTACAGATAATATTTTTTTCTGTTCTTTCTATGGCACTAAAATAAGAAATTAGGTTTTATGCAGTAGATACCAATTTTCAAGCGCTATTTGGAAAAAAATAGTAATATATTAGAAATCTAACTGCACCTGTTCAAAGCACATATCTTCACATATGATTAAAAAAGAATTTTCTGAAGGATTGTTTTATATTCAGGAAAAGCTTATTACTGAAGCAAAGTCACTGCCTTTACCTTGAAGGGTCTTAAAAAATGTCTAGCCCAATAATAGCTTAATTTTTCAATAAAGATTTAATTTGTTAGAAAAGATGGGGTATGCTATTTGTCACTTGGAGGCCAGAGGCTCAATCATCAGAAAAGAAACAAAATGGCTACCACTGTGAAAAAACGATGGGTTTTGATGGCCGACAGTTGTAGATTTTAACCCAACTTATACCTAATACGATCTGTATACTCTTTTCACCATTCTAAGTGTCTGTTTTCAAGGTAGATTTGTGATGAAAACACCTACTTCTCATAATTATTAGAAAGGGACTGCCACATAGTAGGTGCTTAGTAAATATTAGGTCTCCTTGCCTCAGAAATTGCTATTGGAAATGTGCTAGCGACATCTAGTGGTAATTCTTGCAAAAGTTAAGATCACCCTTGTAACTCAGAGCCTCCCAACACACGTGTTCATTCCATCAGAGAATGTTTATTAAATATCTCCTGTGTTCTAGGCTCTTAGGTCAAGTTCTGAGGATTTCAAAGATATAAAAGACATAACACCTACTTTTTAGAAGCTCTGGCTTTAACAGATTATGAATATAGCCAATTACTATATAAAATGTAATAATTTCTACCATAGCAATAAGAAAAAGTGCAAATATACTACAGAATGGGTAACTCAGTTTGCCAAAGGAGATACCATTTGCATTGAGTATTGTAGTGTATTGAAGAAAAAATGGTGACATCTGGAAATACCTAAAATGGTAAGTTAAGGCTAAGTCTTGGTTGATGTGCTAAGGAGTTTAGCCCTTATCGCTGTGTGACAGGAAGATAGTAACATTCTTTAGCAAGGAAGTCTCATAATTATATGCAGGCAACAGTGTAGAGCGTAGATTGGAGACAGGAGAACACAGAAGATAGAAAACTAGTTCTAAGGTTATTAGACTACTTCCCTTAAGTGGTGAGGAAGATCCAAATTCCTTCAGTGGAAATGGGCTAGACATGAGAAAATATAACTAAAAGAGATATTTGAAGTAGAAGAGAGACTGCCTAATGACCTTCAGGATGTGGGACATTAGGGACAAAGAAGAAATGACTATTTCTGCTCTATTTCCTGGGATGGGAGGTTGTCAAGTAATCATGTAATTAAATGCCATAGAAAACAGAGCAGAAGGAATTAGCTTATGGGGGAGGGAAGAACAAATACAATGATGAATTTGTTGTGTTTGTACATATCTATAAACTTAAAGGAATATTTAGGTAGAAATGTCCAATAAGTGAACAGAAACATGGGTCTGGAGAGAGACCTGGCCTCGTGATAGAGATGTAGGAACTATCAACAAATAATCCACGTTATGGCCACCAGAGTGAATGTGGTTACTTAGGAAAAATATGTCAAGAGGAAGGGCTAAGAGATAGGATCAGGATTTTAGGGAACATCGTAATTTAGTTCCCAAATAGGAAATAGATTCACCTTAATTTTTTCATGACAATCCCTTAGTAAGTTATAGACATATGCTTAGACTGCCAAATGGATCTGGAAGTAAGTTGGTGATAGGAGTATTTCTGTTATACCAGAAGATAACTTTTCAAAATACATTTAAGCTCAACTTAAGGTTTAAAAGCAGAGTTATAAAGTTCTTTCACCACAATTTCATGAAGTAAGGTGTATTTGAATTTTCCTCTCACAACTGAAAATTCTGGTCTATGCTTTAAGTATAGTCCTTCCTAAGTTAGGGGAAATTTTATTTGACTGCATATGAAATGTACAGCTTTTCTTCTTATCCCATTAAATCTGATCTAGTTTTCTTTCCTTTTTTTTTTTTTTTTTTTTGTTTTATTGTCATCTTTTTTTCTCTCTCTCTTTTTTCCTCTATCCTGATACATGTAGTTCTTGCTTCATTGATTTTCTGGGAAAAGAGCCCAGCAGATTTAACATTTTTCTATTACAGATAACCTTACAAATTTGGGTATTAACTATACACTTGCAGTGCTGTCAGGCTGAAAAAGAATTATTCATGCTATTTTGTCAGTTAAATACCTACAAATGCGTGGCTCCCTAAAATATATATAAATTCTATTTTATTTTTAAAATTCAAATTCTTTCCTTACTTTTTAATTTCTTATGTTAGTAAAAATTATTTTAAAAATACCATTCTGTCCATTTTATTGCCCCAAGACTAGTATTTTCTCCATGCTAATCTCAATCTCTTATTCTTCATGTTCATATATCACTTCATGTGCCATTTTACAGAGCATCCATCCTTAATTATTACAGATTAGTTTAAATATCATTTAACCATGTCATTTCAAAATCTATGTACTAAATTTGCATGCATTATTTAACTTTTGGCAATCTGTTAATCCTCTCTGCACCTGAATCAGTCTTATTGTTACAAAAGGAAATTACAGTTCAGCATGGTCATATTAGATGAAAAGGATGAATGTCTGAAGACCTTGCATAATGTAATCCAGACAATAGAGAATGGTAATTTAAATACCTGAATTAGCCCCACCATACAAGAGCATAAGCATACTTTAAAACTCATTTGGATCAGTAGCTTTGAAATTATAAAACTTGGCAAATTAAAAACAAAAATTCAACTGTATTAAAAATTTTCCCCACAACTGAAGCTTTATAAATATTTTTTCTCACAATTTCAAATTTTTATTCCTCCAATTCACCTAAACTATGATCAACTATCATCAGCATCTATTTCTTTAAGTAGAATAAATGGGAATAAATCAAATGAAATATACTTATTAATTTTACTTTAATATTTATAAATGAAACCAAAATATAGAAATTAAATACATGAAAATCAAAAGGAATAGATGAGTGATCGATATAGAAAGGAACTGACATAGATGTTCTAAACCCAACTCTCAGCGATTCTAAAAAGGAACAATATTCAATCAACAAATATTTATTGGGTGCTTTACTCTATCCAAGGAATGATGCAAAGTTTTATGACTAATACCCTGCTCTCTAGGAACTCTATCTACCTGACAGACTGGTGGAGAGACAAATAAAAAGAGTCACAATGTAATATGATAAACATAACATAATAGAACTATGCATCAATTACAACTTTTACAAATAGGAATCCCTGAGAAGTTTTTCCTTAAATAGGTAACATTCCACCTGAGATGTGGTGCTGAGTAAGTGGCTTTATACTCAGAGAGTGGAATGTCTACTGCCTTTATTAATTCAAAGTAACAGTGACAATGACAAACAATAACTATATTTAAAAACTTCCATATTGGGTATTTTTATTGGCACCAGACATTGAGTTCATTATTTTTCATATTGCAGTACCATTTTCTTCACACATAACAATTCCATGAGGTAAGTGACAGCTACAAAATTAATTTTAAGATGAAGAAACTGACGTAGAGAAAGGTTATGCAAGTTGCTCAGCATGGCATTGCTGACAAAGGACAGGACTGGTAGTGGAAGATCTAAAATATGTTCTCTAAAAAAACTTACTCTCCTACACTGCCTCTTACCATATAGTCAAAAATGTAATTAATTTTTGTGTCATAGATGTCTGTGTCTACAAAACATATATAAAATTCTTATACATTATTTCATGATCCTCTTAAACTCCATTAACATCTAAGCTGTTTGCAGTTTTCTTTGATCTCAGACTGTCTTGAGTTCTACACAAGAGCATCTGTGAATTACTCCATTCTCTGGAAATGGATACTAAAGTTACTATGTTCTCCAGGCAGCATCTTTTAAATGCTTTTCACATCCTTTGCTTGCTGCCAACTCCTTAGCCATTTTCAACATGGCTCTCAACTGTTTTATTTCATCAAAAGTTGTTTATTAAGATTAGTAATATCTTTTTCAAGGCAAAATTGGAAGAATATTTTCTTTCGCTGATGCTTTTGACCTCTGTCCACTTTGGGCATTTTTGTACTTGGTGTTACCTACTCTCAGCATCCCTTGTGACCTTGATTTCCAGAGAGTAAACTAGAGCAAATATGTTATTGAATATAACTTATTAGAGAAGAAAGCTACAACTTTCTTTTGATAGGCTGGAAGCAAGGAAGACAAAATAAACCATTTTTCCATCTTTAGTAAAAGGTAGCTGAAAGGTTATATACAGCATACACAGAATGTTGGAACTGATTCCATGTGCTTTGACAAATGTGTTTAGTTTCTAGAATTCAGACTGCTAGAATATTAAGTAAATCTGTATTTCTTTTTAAAATATTTCATTTATTTATTTGAGAGGGAGAGAGAGAGTGTGCGCATGCACAAGCAGGGGGGAGTAGCAGAGGGAGAGGGAGAAGCAGGAGGAGGGAGCCCATCATGGGGCTCGATTTTAGGACCCCAAGATCATGACCTGAGCTAAAGGCAGACACTTAACTGACTGAGCCATCCAGGTGCCCCAATAAGTCTAGATTTCAACTGATTTTTACATAACCAAGCATAGGACAATACTCATGATTTGATTTAAAATTTCTAAATATTATTGATTTACTTATTTTGAATCTAATATTTTTGAGTACCCACAAATAAGAATATAAACTCTCATAAGCCTTTACTTTCTCTTCACTGTTTTAGAGAATATTCCTCTAGGTTCTATTTGAGATTGTCTACCCCTGATGCCATGAGAAATGAACAAGCAAGTATATTGTGAATTTTCCCAGGCAGAATATTGTCTAATCCCCCTCCATCTAGCTTACAAAAGTGAAGTTCAGGTCATGCTAATATTCAGCATTCACATATCAGCAACAATTTGGTTTGAGAAATAGAAGGGATCAGATATATATTTAATCAGTAATATCTGGATAGAAAACTGTTTTAATTTATTATATTGCCAAAATTTGTCTCCCCTTATAGTTTATGTTATTTTTAATCAGCGAAAGATAAGCGACCCCTTCCAACTCCAGATGTAATAGATTTAGAGAAGAGGGACAATTGAGAAGTTAACTTTGCAATGATGATCAGGAAAGAAATAACAGGAAAGTCCCAGTCAAAAGAAAAATTGCACAAACTTCTTGTAGATACGGTTATATTTTCCCTACCCAACTCTTACTGATTTAAAAATAATGCAAGAAAATGAAAATGGTGGCTCACTCTCCATTCCAAAAGAGTCAGAGTTTATCTTCCCTTACCACCACAGTCTTAGGGAGAACATCCAGATCATGAGTTTATCATCAGTGATAAACTAAAAGGCTGAGTAAAATTGTGCTTTTATCATTTGAACATCATAAAAAGAAAAAGAACAGAAAGAGAAAGAAAAAAATCATTTTTCTTACCCTAGTTCCTGTTGCTAAGTATATTTATTTGATTGAAGCATATGAGTGAGCTGGGGGAAATGACACTATCTATAATTGGAAATGACTGTCCAACTGTAAAGGAGATAGCTGAGACCCTCATTTAGAGGTTGTTTCGGTGGGGGGCAAAATATAATTTAAAAAAAGTAAAGAAGCTATCTAGTTTACACAGAAGAACGACAAAATTAGAGAACAGAGAAATAGGGAAAAAGAACTGATTATTGATCATTTTTCAAGTGATCAAGGAATATTCCCTTCATATGGATGTACCTGATACTATTCAATTTAACAAAAATTTTAAGTAGATTTCTATCCTTTATACTTAATCAGTCCTTAACCAAAACAAAATAGTAGCTGTGGTGACGATCTTCAATAAGATAATGTCTATATGTAGTCAGTGGGTGGGCAAGAAAACAGGGGGAGAGAGGGAGAGAGAGAGAACATGAATGCTTAGCAAGTGAAAATTAGATAACTCTCCTGAAGAATGCCAGGAGTCAAAATGTCCAGTTGTGGTAAATCGCTCATTTCACGGCTCCTGAGTCATGGTGTGTTGAAGTTTTACTCTGAAGTTGTGCTTTCTACGTTTGAATCCCAGCTTCACCACTTACTAATTATAAGACTCTGAGAATGTTATTTGAATTTTTTTTTTTTTTATTTTGCTGCTTCTTCTTTGAAATGAGAGTAATAGTACTGGCTATTTCAAAAGTTTGTGAGGATTTAATGAGTGAATATGTATAAAGTGCTTACGACAATATTAAATAATAAATATACGATAAGTACTTACCAAGTGTTAATTCAAATATTTCTATGGTGAAGACACAGGACTCTATTTTTCTAGTGGTTTAGAGTAAAATGTACACTACAATAGATCTACAGTCCCTTATCCAAAATTCTTAAGGTTAGATGTATCTGATAATTCAGAATTGTCCCAATTTTAAAATAATAATATAAAACATATGCCATAACTTTTGAATATCCTAAGTAGGGTTTGGAGCAGTAGCTTGTACAAACATATTGATATTTTTGTAGCAAAATATAAATGTCCACTTTTAACGGGGGAAAAAAAAGACTATAAACAGGTTCATATTAGTTCAGGTCAGGTTTGGGCCATCAAATGAGCTTTAGCTTCCCTTTGGGTGGTATCTGTTATCAAAATATTTGGGGTTAATATTAGAATGGCAAATAAGGAATTATTTACATGTGTTATTTTATTCTTTTATTTACTGTTTATGGTTGGAATTTGAGAGTAATCAAATTTCAAAGTTACTGAATAGAACAAGATGTTCCTGAGTAAATAAGTGAAAGGCAGAAATGAAGTTTCTCTTTTGAGGGAAATGGATGGTGCAGTTGTATTACTTTTAATACGTGTAATGAGTTGAATTGTGTCCCCTCCCAACTTCATATGCTGAAGCCTTAACCCCAAGTACTTTAGAATGTGACTATTTGAATATAGGGCCATTGAAGAGGTAAAGGTAAAATGAGGCCATTAGGGTTGGCCCAAACCAATATGATTAGAATCTTTATAAGAGAAAATTTAGACACACACAAAAGAACAGTGGAGATATGAACACCCTGAGGAGAAGCCATGTAAGGACCATGTAAAGACCATGTCATTTGCAAGTCAAAGAGAAAAGTCTCAAAAGAAGTCAAGTCTGCCAACACCTTGATCTTGGACTTCTAGCTCTATATCTGTGAGAAATTTTCAAGTGTCAAAGCTACACCATCTATGCTACTTTGCTCTAGTGGCCTTAGCAAACTAATAGTGTGTGTCTTAGCAATTTTACTTAAAGCTATTATTTTGAACACAACTGTCATTTGCATGAGTCTGAAATTCTCTAATCTTTACATTTTAATCTAATTAAAACAATTGTTCATATAATATTTTGACAGTACAATGTTTCTTAGAAGCTAAAGTATCCTAAATATATGATTCTGTTATTAGGTAATTTTACTGAAAATTTTTAGATTATATACTGAATAACAATGTGGTGATCACGGATTAAGGACTAAGGGAGGTCCCGTGATATAATTAAAGGACAACAATGGAACTGATCAGTAGTGCTCCATTCCATTAAGCTGAGTATCCAGGTCCAGACAACTGTGTTAAAGTGACAGATTTCAGCGTACAATGTAAACAGAAAATAGACATAATGTCAAATAACTGTCCTCACGTGAATGGATGGCCAAAGGATGGAAAGAGATTTGGGGATTTACTTCCAAGTAGGCCGAGAGTTCTCCAGAAAATAGAAGCTGTGGGTTCTTGTAGGTTTACAGGATTTTACTACATTAGTCAGAAAAAGCAATTGAACATTTATGTGGGGATTATTTATTCTACATGAAAATATAAATAGAGAAAAGATATTCTCATACTAAGTTACGATTAAGTATAAAAATAAAAATGTTTATTTTCCTTCTGTATATTTTTGAGGTGGCAATTAGCTTCTATCTGAAATTAAGAAAGGGATCATAAGTGATCTCTTCATTTATATATGAATAAATACTTCCCTGATGAAAGCAACCTGACTTAATTAGACCATGTAGAGTAGAATATTTCTTTTGTATCAACTGACATAAGTATAGGTCCAAAAATAACTGCATATTCACTTACATACAAAATTTAAAAATAATGCAAAAAAAAATCCCTGAGTGTAAGGATATACTTTCAAAAATATACATAAAGCAGTGAAATAAAACCATAAATTTTTATGGCTTATCTTTTCAACTGAAGATATCCCCAGAATTTAACTGATTCTAAAAACAATATATGTTCCTTATAAAAACTGGTGTCTAAATTTATATTAATTAGAAATTCAAAATCCTTTTACTATAATCCATTTTAGTCCTCAACCACTTTAAAACTTTAAAATTATAAATACTTACAAATATCCAAATATTTTTAAAAACAAAGACTCATAAACAAAGAAAATATGTTGCATTTAACAAAGAAAATATATTGCATTTATGAACCCTTAAGTCAGAACCTTCATTTATTTTACCTATTGTGCACATTGAGGCAAAGCTATCATGTCATAAACTCTGCCTAGTCTCTACCTGTTACATTTCTTTATAAGGCTGCCTTTACATCAACCTGCCTGGATCTTCACATTTTCTAAATATCCTCCACATTCCCCATTCTCCATAACCTCCTAACTTGCCTATTTAGAGACCTACTAAAACCCTGCTAACGTAGTGTTCCTTTTAATTGCATTATTGCAACAGTTTTGCTTGATCAAAAGATTCATTTCTTCGTGGTGTTTTGGTAGGTCAATAGTAAAAAATTATAGCAGTCTTATTGAAATCCCTGTGCAACCTGACTTAAGCTCCTCTACAGGAAACATGATCCTCTGAGGCCACTGAAGTCTCACAGCAACAGAGAAATAAACCCTACAGTAGGTCTAACCTTTAAGTTCTTTTTGTCAACCTCCCAAACACAGAGTTTCTGCCTCTTAGAAATGAGGATGTTTTTTCATAATCCTTTGGTTACCTAATCAAATTTGAAATGTCTTACCCTAAATGAAAACATTAGCTCTTGTAATTATAGCACTACCTATAGTTTGTTTTCATGACTTTCCATTGTGAGTCAATAAGAACAGGTCTAGCTACAAGCTTTTGTGAATTTAGAAGGTTTTGATATACTGCGATCCTTTAGACAAAGCTCTTGAGTATCCTTTTGAAATTTTATAAGGACTTTCTTCAGTTTTGTCTTTGTTGGTTCTACTTAGTTTAATTTTGCTTAGAGTTAGAATTTCTCAGCTTCCCCACCTGGGTTTAGGCCAGGTTCTTAAGACAGGAAGTTGCCCTGGAAAAATTTCCATGTGTCTTCTCAATCTATTTGGCCCTCTAAGTCAAATCCCTGATTACTTGATATTTTACCTCATGCATATGTTTCTAATTGGCATAATTCCATCCAGTGTAATTGAAGTTACAGTGTCAACATGTCATCTCATGCCGAGTGAAGCTGGCTTCCTCTCACTGCTCTCCTTTCCTCCCACTTTTTTCCCCCTGCTCCTCTTGGGAAATATTGTTTTGTCATTGTCAGATACTCAAAGGATATCTAATCTAGCTAATCAAATGTCTCCAAAAGAAAGTGGGGGAAAAAAAGGAATGTACCTCTTTTTGATGCTTTTCCCTCATCCCAGGTACTACGAAGGATGTTTTCTTTCTTACTGACGTGGATTTAATAAGTTAAGTTATGCTTAATTCACAGGTTTCTTTTGGATAGTCCTTGGAATGTCAACGGTCTACAAGCATAGAAGAGATCTTCAAACTACAATTTGAAGGTCACTCAGAAAATAGAGGGGATATGGAAAATAGCTTCTAAAACTTAGAGGCCTTCTGCATTGCTTCCTGTAAACAATGCTAAGTGGAAAACATAAATCCATTTTTCTTCCTCTATGGTAAAATATGAAATTAAGAATTTCTGAGGTTCAAAAAAAAAGGATTTCTGAGGCTAAACAATGGATTCCAAGTACATTTTATTGTCCTATTTGTAATTTGTCATCTCAGAACCAATTTAGAATATAAAATCCTGTAAGTGTCAGGCTAGGCCTTGAATATCTTTGATTCCCATGGAGTAGACTAGTTCATGTAGAGAGCAAAATCTTCCAACAACATGACACTCTGTCTCTGACAGAGGAATAAATGAAGGGAAGATCAGATAAAATGAAAAATAATAATGGTAATTGTTACCATTTATTGGGTGCTTCCTATGTGGCAGGCACCACACGAAGTGCTTTGTACATATTAACTCATTTTATCATGTCAAACACCTTTTGAAACAAGAATAATTATTATGGTCTCATGTAATTCTTTCAATTAAATATTGATTTATAAGCAGAAAGATCTTTCATCTCTTTTATTGTCTGTCAATTCTGAGAAGGGGCAAAAAGGGAATATTTTTATTTTTTACCGAATTCTTAAAAATCTCTTCATCTCAAAATCAAACTGTAAATCACATCTCAGCAGCAAACTATAGGCACTGAACCACTGAATAACTCTAGCTATAAAAGGAAGAGCTATCTTCATCTCAGTTTTTATATCTCAAAAAAGAATACAATATTAGCCAATATATATTTCCTCCCCAAAATTGTGTTATCACTGAGGATATAAAAGAATTTCTCATTCTACCAAACTCTACAGCAACCAAGAATGAGATAGCTGAAATCGAACAAAAGTAGAAACTCTCAGTCTATTCTGAATATTGAACAATAAAGAAAACATGTTAATAGAAGAGAGTTTTATAGAAAAAAATTATTAAACATAACTGGTAATCAAGATCCATTTCTTAGTAAAGATTTGCTATTTGGTGCATAAAGCTACAAAAGAAGTATTTTCTATAATTTCAAAATTATATAAAATATTAGATTTTAAGAGAAGAATGGAACTTCAGCACTTTTACTATTATTTGCTGTTCTTACTTCCAAGAACAATACACTTTCTTCAAGTTTAGTTCAATCCTTAGAGCTCACATATTTACCTTCTTTATTCTGTTAAAAAACAACTCTCTCCAGAGGTCTGTTCGACGTAGGAAAAGTAATATTGAGTTTTCCTAATTTAAGCAATAACCTAGACCTAAAATAATCTGTTTAGTGATTCCAAATAAATTATAAATGGAAAGAAAAATCAAAGGTGATTTTTATTTTGTTACACTTGAAATAATGCTTGTGCTAATATTCCAGGCAAATAAATTATTTTGAAATCTAGAGTATCATTTATCTCATTCTTTAAATTTTCTCCCTTTTAAGGCTCAAATTTAAAAATGACTTTCAGCTTCAAGTAGAAATACGTAATTTGCCAAGAGATAAATAATGCAAAGTATCCAACTATATTATCAAAGGCATGACATCCACTGTTTACCATATTAATAAAATAAATACTTTCTTTAGAAGTATCATATGCTTAAATGAGACTTAAGTAAATAGAAAATCATAAATTATTATTTTAAATGAAAAATGCATTTAAATATAAAGTAGGGTTGGGTAAATAGCACTTAACTAAACATTTGATTTTCAATCTACCTTTCTAATGTCTATATGTTTTCTTAAGTATTAGAAACTCATATTATCCATAATTTCCTGTTTATGTTTTTTTACTTTAATTTTCTTTTCAGTGTTCCAAGATTCATTATTTACGCACCACACCCAGTGCTCTATTCAATACATGCCCACCCCCACCACCAGGCTCACCTAACTCCCCACCCTCCTCCTATTTATGGTTTTTGGCAAAAATAAATAAATAAATAAATAAACAAACAAAAAAACAACAATAGACAAAAAGATAGAGGATTGGCAATACTTTAGTTCAATAGAGAACGTGAAACATCTTGTACTATACAATGGGTTGTTGCAAGACATGCTCGTGATTTTTTTTAAGAATAACACATTCACAAATCAGCTATTTTAATAATTTGAGATGTCTACTTTTTCCTAACAACGTGTCTGTCATAATCTATCTGCATATAATTCTTACAATTGCATTCCCCCAAGTGTTTTGTTTTTTTTAATATCATGGCCAAATATAATCCACTGAAAGATTTCCAAACCACAACAGGGTATTTTTCTAGAAAAGGGATGAATAAATCTATAAGGTGTTTTGGTCATATTCCTAAGGAATCCTTCTAGAAATTTTCTAAGTGTTAAATTTCTTTCAGATGTTTGATAAGCATGTTCATAATCTGTCTTATAAGAGTGTAAAACTATTTATTCAAAATCTTCAAGAACACCAATGTTATTAATCTTGTTTTCAGAAATTCAGATGAAGAATGGCAACATCATCTCTGCTTATTCTGTTCATCACTTTGGGAGATTTGAGCTCTGCAAATTATGTAAAAGTGATCCCTGATCATTACACATTTGTCCTTCATTTCCATCCTTTTATAATTCAGAAATCTCTGTGACTTTCAACAACAGAGCCACATTCCATAAGTTCAATTGTCTCTCATATTAGCTTACCATGTTCAGTAAAATTTCTGAAATTAAATGTTTAACCGTGATTTAGATATCTAAACATAATAGTAATCCTCATCTATGATATAAAGTCACATATTATGTGTATTTAGACTTGTGATTTAAGATACCCAGAATATTGATGATTGAGTATTTTTGAGGCAGGGTAGAAGTAGAGACAATTTGCCATTAAAAATTAGTAGGTATGTACACACACAGAGATAAATCTTTAATAAGTTAACAAAAACTGTACTTTGGAATATATGATGCCATTTGAAATAACAAAGGTATACAGTATTTTTTTTTAAGATTTTATTTATTTATTTGACAGATAGAGATCACAAGTATGCAGAGAGGCAGGTAGAGACAGAGAGGAGGAAGCAGGCTCCCTGATGAGCAGCGAGCCCAACGTGGGGCTCAATCCCAGGACCCTGAGATCATGACCTGAGCCAAAGGCAGAGGCTTAACCCACTGAGCCACCCAGGCGCCCCCAAAGGTATACAGTATTTTAAGAAAACCTATACTAACTTGATTCAATCTACATTTAACAGCAAAAGCATTGTGTGGGAGAACAGAAGTTCCTTGAGAAAAGAGATACATGGATTTATCTGTGTGTGATACTGAATGAGGCTTTCCTCTGAGTTACAAGATCTCACTGGAGGTAGGAAGTTCATTTACAATTAGGTAGAAATACCAGTTAAATAATCACATTTTGTACAACATTCCACTAATCTCCCTTTTTAAACATCTATTATGATTAGCCCCCTCAATTTATATACAGTGTGCATGTATAAATATGCAAAAATACTCATGTAACTTTTTTAATCGAATTAATATCTATTTTCAAATATTTCACAATAATACAAGTAATTTAGGTGCCGCCCATCTCCATTTCCTTCAGAAAGGTAGTTTATATTTTAATCACTTCTTAATTTATATTTTTATACAGCATGTAGTGTTTAAATGTGGCCTTCCTGTCTAGCAATTAGCTTCTTAATAGTATTTATCACTTAGCTAAATAGGATATTACTGCCTGCTTCAATTTTCCATGCATACTCTAACCACTCTCATTATCTCAAATAAGTAAATAGAACATTTTAAACAACGCATCTTAAACCCTCTTATAAATATTTGGTAACAGGCCCTCGGTATTATATTCATCAACACCTAGTGGGAATATCTGTCATTTAAACTAAGACAAATTAATTCATCTTAAGAAGTAATCATTGCTATTAAATCTTCATCAATCACAATAGCATTAGGATAAAGAATTCTAAGAGAAGGCTTTGAGTAAGAATTTCCTAAATCCACACATTTCAAATTAACATAGTTGGAAGTATACTATACACCATCGTAAAGCACACATAATAGAACTGAGTAGATAGGAATCAGAAATATATGTGATATTTTGTAAGCAAGAGAGATCATGAGGCTTTTAATATAGTCATTGCACTCTTTGTTTATAGATCACCTACCCCTGAGACTTGCCAGAATAGTTTTCACAAAAAATTTTACCTCATTGTCTGATATTCTAGAATACATAGGGCTTTATAAACATGGGGAAAATTAAGGTGAGTCTTGATTAAACAGAAATATGCCCGTGTAATCCAGTGTTGCACAAAGATCAAGTGAAGTAGTTGTTTTGAATTTTAATAGTCATCATTTAGATTATATTCTGGATCAGTAGTGTCAAGGGCCAAAGAGGATACTGGGCTCTCACTGATCTGATGAACTTACCTTCTTTACAATCATTCCACTAACCTCAGGGAGAGACCCAAATCATCTTGTCCCCTCTATGCAGATATGTATATTATATTGTAGACCATTAAAATTTTGACCTTCACACAAATCATAAAACAGTTTTAAGAAAAAATAATAATTTAAAACACATTATCAACATGTTCTTTGCCCATAAATACATTTCTAATAAAAACAAAGTCAGAGAAAATGAAAAAGCAATAAAACTTAATAGTAACTCTTTTCAATAAAAACCAGTCATTTGGCTTTGAAAAATAACACGAAAAAACACAAAAGCTTGGCAAAATAAATGAGGAATTTGGCTATCATTTAGCAGTGCCATTATATGAATATATGGATTTAACATAGTTACTACTGGACTAGGTGACAACAGGGAGAAGCTGGGTAACTCCAAATTCTATTTCCTTAAAGGCACTGAATGAGAGAGAAACTGTGGCGGTACTGCTTGGGTATGAACTTCCCACTTAGGAAGCAATGAGCTAAGTAAGTTCTTTCTCTAAGTAGATCCATTTTGGTCACGTCTGGATGAAAGTAGTTACACTCCCAAAACTAAATGGTTCTGAGGTCTTCCTTACACACTCCCCTGCCACCTCTTTACAAATGACCATATCCTTATTACCTTGCTTTTCTACAACGTGAAAAATATCTAAAACTTAATCTACATTTCACTTTCTCCAGCTCTTTTACCAATGTGAAGCAATTATTATGTGTCCCTCAAAAGGAACACATTATTCTGGGTGGAAATAGCAAATAAATAGTAAAGAGGCCCTAAATAACAAGTTGACTAGGATCTAAAATGCCAAATACTAAGAACACACAACTGGAAATTAAAACAGCAAAGAAAGGACGGGAAAATACTTTGTAACTCCATACAGAAGAAACTGCTATTTAGAGAAAGAGAGGCCACAGATGGGGAGGGAGTAATATTTACTATCTCATTTTGTAAAACAAAATAGTTTCACCTTTACTAAAAAATATCTTTTAAAAGTAAACTTACCTTGTGAGCAACAAGAAAATATTGATTCACAGAATTAAATATCACACTCTCCCCACCCCCAACAATCCAAATCACAAAGTACAGCATTTCCACATTTTAGCATGGAAAGAATTTTAATCGAAGTTAAGTCTCCCCATTCAGTTAGAATTAGAAAATCATAATATATATAATGTGCCTGATATACTATTATGTTTGATACTATTTAAAGTTCCCCTCCTTATAAAGCATCTGGGATAAACAATAATTAGAGATAGGTTTAAAATTGCTAGTCTTACCAAAGCAATTTTACACTATCAAATAATGCATGCCAACTTTCTAGCATATGCCAATGGCCTTGGATAGGAGAGCAAAGAATCCCAAATGTCATAAAATGTTTGCATTGTTAGAACCTCGCTAATTTCTCAGTAGGACATTTTAAATATTGCCTTGTAATGTTGGTTTACGAAGGCTTTGCTGCCCCATCTAGAGGGTCCTGCTGCTGCAAAAATCCATTTTAATAGCAACAATCCTTACCTAAAGCAAGAGAAACAGTACTTTCTCTAGTTTCAGAGAAATAAGCACAAATAATACATTTACATAAATGTGTAAAATGTGCTTTGACCAGAGTGAATAGATTACACATATCCACAAAATACCTCTCCACACATTCTCACCACCATTATCATCATCATCAGTCACCATCACTGTAAGCATTTTCTCTTCTTCCCTCTCCCTCTCCCTCAGACTTCCTTACCTCTCTCCCTCCCTGTACTGCCTCCAGTCTTTTCAGGTTCAAACCCTGAAAAAAAAAAAATTATTGTTGGCAAAGAAGTAACTAATACTTAGTAATTAGTAGTGGAGCAAACATTTTGAAATAAAATAATTCTCTTAACAAAGAAGATTTATATATAGATGACTATCTCATGTGTATGCCAATAACCATATGAGAAAGTCTTCAAATGTGGTGCCAATGATTTCTTGCTAAATCCTAAGATCATAGGTAAAAATAAAATGTAAAGCATTTGTTTTATCCGTGATTGCCTGCCCCTTGGTGAAACCATAATCTAAAAGGTACTGTCTACAATTGAAGTATCACATATAGGATTTTTTGTGAGCATAAGATGAGAGAGGGTCATTCAGCCTGGGAATGGGCATTCACACAGAGTCCACAGAGGAGATCACATCTAACAAATCTTTGAGGCTAAAGAGGAGTACCTATTGCATATAACACTCTAAAAACCTGGCCACCCAAAGTGCGGTGCCTAATACATCGTGTCACCTGGGAATCAGAAGTGCAGACTATCCATGAAGACGTAATGTACATCATGGTGACTATAGTTAATAATACCATATTGTATATTTAAAATCGGTAAGAGAGTAAATCTTAAACGTCCTCATCACAAGAAAAAAATTGCAACTATGTGGTGTTGAATGTCAACTAGACTTATTGTGATCATTTTGCAGTGTACACAAATATTGGAATCATTATGTTGTACACTTGCAACTAATGTTATATGTCAACTCTACCTTAATTAAAAATTGTTTATTATTTTACAAAATGCAGGCGGTCAGAACCCACCCAGGACACATGGAGCAAGAATATACATTTTAACACACTTTCCAGGTGATTCAGATGTAATATTTTGAGAAGTACCTCTTTGAGAGGTCTAGGAAAGATGGGTGGATTAACTGGTGTACCTTGTGACGTGGGCACAAAGAAGTGGAGGGGAAAGAAGGCTATAAAAATGACCAATTGTGAGGTGTTTGAAGAGAAGGTGTTTGGACTTACTCTTTTTTTTTTTTTCCAGTGTTCCAAGATTCATCGTTTATGCATCACACCCAGTGCTCCATGCAATACGTTCCCTCCTTAGTAAATGCTTACTTTGGTAGAGTTTTTGAAAATTGAGATTAATTTTTTAAAATACCAAAGGCAGACATAAATGAGGACCCATGTACTCTCCTACTTTAGTCTATAGCTACATTTCATTTTTTACCTTTCTTTTAGAAAGACTATCAGGTGAAAAACTGAAAAAAATTCAAATAAATATTGGAATTTATCATAAATATTTTTCACATGCCTCTAAATTATTTGATTTAGCTTTAGAAAATGGTTTTAACCATTTTATAATTATCATTAAGAATTTTTATTAAGTCAAACTATTTCTCTATTTCTGATGAAAACTGAAGAGCATACAACCCCAACTGTATATTCTACATTATCACCAATATATTTGGTGAGAAAATTGACCCACAAGAAAGATATGCTGAACTTAAGTATTTCATTCCAAGTTTTATATTTTGGAATTTAAGAACGATTGTTGTTTTGTTGAACAGAACATTGGAAGTGTGATACCTTACTCATTAGGTACATCTTTTCATTTGGTAACAGCATCTGTGTTTACAAGTTTAAAATTTTACCTCTTCCTGTGTAAAACTCATTTCTTGAATTGTTTAGACAGATACATATTAACACAAATATTCAATGAGCCTATTTTATTTGTAAAAATAGACTACTATTCTGTTGACTCTAGAAATGGCCTTAGAATCAATCTGCCAAACCAGTTATTCTTGTAAATAAATGACAGCCTAATTTCTGAGTGTAGAAAATTATCTGCATTTACAGAATACATTTTGGAAGCCTAAAGTTCACATAGAAAAAGATATAAAACAAAACACAGACCATTTCTTAAACTTGGCAGTGTAGGTTAAAAATAAATTCTATAGAGGCATTCACGCTCATAACTTTTAGAACATGGGAAACGGTATAATGATATGCTTTTGAATTTAGACTGATATGGGTTTAAATCTCCAGTTTATCATCTTCTTCTGTAGACTAACAAATTACATAATATCCCTCAACCTCATTTTTTGTACTCAAAAAATAATATCATGGCTATGCCACAAGGTTTCTATGAAGATTGAATAATGTATGTATAGTACTTAGTAAAGGACCAGGCACAGTATATCCCAAAATAATAATTATCTTTTTGTTCTTCCTCCTCTTACTCTAATTTTTATTATTATTATGTATATAATGTGTCTAAATAGAAAACCAATTTAAACAAAATGTCCTGGTTTTAGCCTTTTATTTGAAGGATGCAAAATATCTGGAACATATTTATAAACACTGAACAATGAGAATGTTCATGTTGGCTAAGCACAAGCAAAAATGTTTCTGCACACATTTTCTCATCTGGTACTCATGACCACATTTTGAGGTAGCTATTGCTTTCATAAAATTTGGGGGGAAAATTGCCACAATTTCTCCGTTTCCTACTTCCCCTGTCCTCCAATTCTGGGACTCAAATTAAGTGTTAAATGGCTTGTTACAGTCTCGGCAGCTGACACTGACCCATTTTAAAGTCTTTCTCTTCTCTTGAGACTTCTCTTGAACTCTTGAGAAGTTCATTGATATTTTCTTCTGTCTAATCTATTTATCTCATTTAGTGAATTTTTATTTCGGATATCTTAGTTTTCATTTCTATATATTTTTTAAGATTTTATTTATTTTGAGAGAGAGAGGACTTACGTGTGAATGAGGGGAGGGGCAGAGGAAGAGAGAATTTCAAGAAGACTCCATGCTGAGCACAGAGCTGGGCATGGGGCTCAGTCTCACGACCCTTAGATTACAATGTGAGCTGAAATCAAGAGTTGGGGGCTTAATCGACTGAGCCAGCCAGGTGCCCCATATTTATATTTTTAATAGTGTTTTGAACTTCTTGTTTTTAATTCTATCATCTATCATTTCCAGGTGGGTTTCTATTGGCCAAATTTTCTCCTGAGGATGGTCATATTTTCCTATTTCTTCTCATGTCCAGTGACTTTTTTATTGGTCGCGAGATACTGATGTTTATTTTGCTTAGTGCTAGATTTTACTGCCTTAGAAGGAGTTAAAAATTGATTCTGGCTGATGGTTAATTTACTTGTGGGTCTAACTGATCCTTCTGATGCTTGTTTTTAAAAAATGTTTAGGATGGGTCTCAAGGAGTGGTTAGAGTGATTCATTCCTATTACTAAAGCTTGACACTTTGTGCTCTCTACTGAACACCCCATGAAGATTTCCAGAACTGTGAAAGCTCAGGGAATTCATTTACTTAAAGTTCTCTGTCAATTATTCCTTTTTTTTTTTAAGATTTTATTTATTTGCCAGAGAGAGAGAGAGAGTACACACAAGCAGGCAGAGAGGCAGGCAGAGGCAGCGAGAGAAGCAGGCTCCCTGCCGAGCAAGGAGCCTGATGTGGGACTCGATCCCAGGACTCTGGGATCATGACCTGAGCCGAAGGCAGCGGCTTAACCAACTGAGCCACCCAGGCGTCCCATCAATTATTGCTTTTTGGCCGTTGTTTTTCACCTGGCCTTGTGAAATCTCATTCTATATTTGTAACAGGTCACTACTCAAAATTCTCAGGGTTACACTGATACAAATTTCTAGAATTCTTTCTCTGTGTATTTCCCTCCTTTGTGGTAATCTACCCCATAAATTCTAGTTGTCTTGTTCTCTCCAAACTCAGATATTTGTCTCCTCAGAGACCCTGAAGTTCTCTCCCAGCTGCCCTGCAATGCACCATGGTCTAAATATTGCCTCTGGGCAGAAATCCAGGTATGGTAGGTGCTCTTGATTTGTTTCCCTTCTCTCAGTAATTATGGTGTTTCTCTATTTTTTTAATGTGTGAGAACTGCATTACATGTTTTGTCCAATTTTCTAACTATTACAGCAAGAGGGTGAGTCAGATAGTCATTACGCATTCATGAATAGAAGCAGAAGTCAAGGTATGTATTTGAAACTTACTTTTTCAAAGGAGAAATTGAAGCTTACAAAATTTAAATGATATCGCCTGAATATAGAGCCAGTGTGTACAAAAAAGCAAAACTTAATCTAATATTTTAAGAGCCTAGATACCAAGTTCATCCATTCATCCTTAATCGAGTTTCTTTAAATTCACAGTAGTCAAAAATGTTTAATGTGTTCCATACATAAGGACACAAATTTATTATAACATGGAACTCATGCAGGGGTCATGAGGATTCTTCAAGGCAATGTAGTGATTGAGAGGAGCTGGATTTCAGAACTTTAAGAAAAAGTGTACCTGCTGAATGGGATAGGGACTGGAGGGTAAGCTTGCCAGCACAGATATGGTATATTGTGTAAACTATGTAAAAAGCTTGGTCATAATTTAAGCATTGAATTATTAAAAGGCCTATCTTAAGATTGAAGAACTGAGTCAGAGAATTTGATGCCAAGAATTTGGCAGCCATATGGGCAAGGAATAATGATCTAAAATCATTCTCCTCATACTAACGGGGCCTCAGACAAGAGTGTGTCTCAATGGAGAAGTCAAATGATCTAGGGCATAATGAGATTCCCTAAGAATTCTTGAAGTATGATCTGGGAGATGGTAATCCCTAAGGGATGACAGAAATTAGTCTGAGTACCAAAGTAGGACTAAGCCTTTAATTCAGAAAGTCAGGTAGTTTGAGTGGGGAAAGCTTTTAGGGAAATAGAAACTGTGACTTCCAGCTTTGACTAGGAAAACTGTATCAATCTTGATTTTTGCTGATTCTTACTGTCAGTAACTTAGTCAGTGCTTTGGAAGATCAGACCATAAGATTCCGCCAACTAACTAAGCAGTAACATTCAAGAAAAGGAATTATATTTGAAATAAATATTAATCTCAAAGAACCCAAGCTCCTTCTTTGTGTTAGTCAGAGATATACCACACAATTTTCACATTTTTAAATGAAAAAATACTTTGCATTTTCATATTTTGCAGAATCTCCACTAAAATATGCATTGAAATAAATCAGAAAGAAATGAATGTTTTAACACTATTCACTGAGTTAATCTTGCTCTCAGGAACACTTGAAGTAGACAAGAACAATAAAAGTATGTTTACACACACACACATATGTATACTGGTTGACTTTTAAAATTAAGACTTATAAAATTTTCATCGATATGAAAACCCACTTCATTATTCTTAAGCAGTCCAGATATAATATTTATTCAACATGTCTTGAGAAAAATCATATTTAAAAATATTCTGACCAATATGAGTGAACAAAATTGTATTTCCCTCACTATATAGATGTTCTCACTAGAGACTCTAAATTCTTTGTGTTAATAAAAATTAAGCACATGACCATAAGAGACTCTTAATCTCAGGAAACAAACTGAGGGTTGCTGGGGGGTGAGGAGGCAGGGATAGGTGGCTGGGTTTTGGACACTGGGGAGGGCATGTGTTATGGTAAGTGCTGTGCATTATGTAAGACTGATGAATCATGGACCTGTACCCCTGAAGCAAATAGTTCATTATATGTTAATTTAAAAATAAATAAATAAAAATAAAAAAATAAAAGGAATGAAATATGCTCTAAAAAAATGTAAGCACATGAGATCAAACCAAAATGTTATACATTGTAGGCAGAACAAAAACAAAAACAAAAACAAAAACAAAAGCAAATGTTCTACAGTGTGCTAAATTAAGATAGTTTAGTAAGGCATTAAGGTGGAAAATCTATTATCTAAATGTCTGCATGAACACCCCAGTAACTATGCTATGGTATGAGGTCATCTCTGTCTAAAATACATATAGTGGGGAGATATTCTCCTTTATAATGATTATAAGGTCTTCCCAAGATGTTCATGTCATTAAATTTCCCCTGCCTCCTTATTAGCAAAAACTCAGAAATATAGTATCCAATACCCTTCTATTAAGTTGATTTGCTTTTCCAATATGAAGAACTATGGAATGAACAGAGGAAGTGAATATCTCCTTTTCGGTACTGTGAAGCCTTCATTGTGATGATTTTCCTTAAATGTAAAAAGTAGTTATGATTTAACTAGATAAAAACAAAATTAATATTTATTTATTTATTAAGATTTTTTTTATTTATTTGACACAGAGAGACACAGCGAGAGAGGGAACAGAAGCAGGGGGATTGGGAGAGGGAGAAGCAGGCATTCTGCCGACCAGGGAGCTGGATTCGGCGCTCAATCCCAGAAACCTCAGATCATAACCTGAGCTGAAGGTAGACACTTAATGACTGAGCCAACAGGCGTCCCCAAAATTAATTTTTAAATGACACGAATAGGGCGCCTGAGTCACTCAGCTGGTTAAGCATCTGCCTTCAGCTCAGGTTATGATTCCAGGGTTCTGGGATGGAGTCCCCATCAGGTTTCCTGCTCAGCGGGGAGTCTGCTTCCCCCTCTCCCTCTGTCTGCTGCTCTGCCTAACTGTGTTCTCTCTGCCAAATAAATAAAATAAATCTTAATTAATTAATTTATTAAAGTGACACAAGTAACTGTGTAAATTTTCACATATAGCCTCAGGCATGGAGGCATTAGAAAGCACTAGAAGGAACTTTAACTAACTTGTAGTTTAGCCTTTTCATTTGACAGATGAGGGGGCTTGTAGCAGGGAACCTAACTTAGAAGTGGCAGATTCAGGGCTTGAACTTTGGTCAGTGGGTCCTGAATCCAGGACTATCTTTCTTTTACCAAATTGCTTTAGTAACTCTATTATAAATCATTGTCTTAAAAGCTATAAAGCTTTTGGAGCAGTTCTTAACCATTTTGTGTCTCAGGTCCCACAGCTGTACCACTGAGAAAATTTGTAGGAATAAATGAGAGACTACACATAAGAAACAGCTCTGGGCCTAGTTTTAGTGTGTGCTAATTTTTATCAGTAGCTTAAGATATTGCTATCTTTTTATATTAACCAAACAAAAGACTGTTAGTACAGTTATAAAAATAATTAGTATTTTGGGGCTTTTCTCCATGTGCCAAGCACTGCTTTAAGTGTTTTACTTGAGTCGTTCAATTCTTACAATAATGTTATTATATATCACAACCAAATCGTTTTTCCCATATTGAGCTAAAATAACCTTGTAGTTGTTCTACTCTGCCACCTTGGTTCTTGCCGTTGTTAGGTTCACTTTGTGGCTATGATACATGGCCCCAAAGAATGATAAGAGTGTGAGTAAAACACTTCCGGTCTCTCTGCTTCTACGACTATATCTCTTCTTAAACAGGGACATCATTTTAAGGAGAAAACCACATTTTGGAAGATGAGAACATGTTAACTATAGATTCTGGTTTACCCACCAAGAAAATGCTATGGGGGTGGAAAGATATGAATTGTACCAGATGATCTCTCGTGAACTTTAAAATCTAATATCTGCACTGTTTTAATTTTGAGAGAGGCAGATCGGTTCTCTCACAGGTTCTTGATATGCATCTTCCCATCTTGTATGGCTTCTCAGGGAGACTGATGAAACTACTCAAGAAGTAAAAAAATTCCAGCAAATCCGAACACAACTTGACACACCTATTGTCAACCTTAGCTGATTCCTAAATTCAGGTTTTCTTAATTTGGATATCTGCCTTTCCATCTATCAGCTTGCTGCACAGACTTGAAATTCAGTGTCAAGTTTCAATTACATTGCTGATAAAAGAAATCTTCAGTTGTATATCTGGATTCCTAACCTTAACCTTATTTAGGATTCATTTTGTAAGTGACAGTATTGAGATTTGTGACAAGTCATAGGGTGGCAGAATGGACTTAGAAATTCAGAAACTTTCCCAAAGCTGCTGAACCTACTTAATAACGGCAAGAATCCACTCTTGTATATAATGCCCAGTCTTCCTTTATCTTTTTTTAAGATTTTCTTTATTTATTTGACAGACAGAGATCACAAGTAGGCAGAGAGGCAGGCAGAGAGAGAAGAGGAAGCAGGCTCCCTGCTGAGCAGAGAGCTGGATGTGGGGCTTGATCCCAGGACCCTGAGATCATGACCTGAGCCGAAAGCAGAGGCTTAACCCACTGAGCCACCCTGGGCAGGCAACCCTGCCCAGTCTTCCTTTAAAGTTAATGAACATAGTTTAAAAATACTTTGTAATTAAAGGAATTACAATTACATGGAATTACAATGAAATACAATGTTATGTTGGAAACATTTTTTAATACTACATTGGCATTGTAAGTCAGAGATTTGTAGTGCACCTGTTTGAAATTTAACAGTTATCAGGAAACGGGCTAAAATCTATCCTAAAACTAAAAACAAGCAAGTGTCAAATGTGTTAAACTTCGTTTTTCTTTTTTCTTTTCAAGGTTAGTCATTCTAATCATCTTTGAAACTTTATACACATGATCTCTGTAATCCATTCACTGGCTGCTTTGAATTGCTCTTCATCTCCCTTTTCAGAAACCAAGATGTCATTATTTTCAGGGACTTCACCATTCTTCACAGCTTAAGTTCTGACATTTTAAAAATGGGAAATCAACCCATATTTCCTAAGTAATAACATAACTACACCACAGGATATTTTTAAATGTACACATATGCATATAACAAGTACAGTATACACGTATCGAATTCTTCCTAGAAGACAGGTACTTTAGTGCTAAGCATCTTGCATGACCTTTTTGTATTCCTCACAGTAACTGATTCCTCACAATTATACTATGTTGCAAGTGCCATTATTAATTCCCATTTTGTCATAGAATGATTGAGGCAGAGAGGTTACCTTGTCTAAGGTTACAAAGCTAGAAAGAGGTAGAGTTTAGTACTGAATGCAGAATATATGATTACGAAGTTTCTTTTGCAACCACTACACATACTACCTCCATGAGTAACCATCACTTTATGCTTTATGTATATTGAGATGAATTAAATTATTAAATAAATAAATATATATTTAATAAATGAATAAGTAACCCATTAGATGAGTAAGCCTAATTCTGGAGTTATATTAAACTTCATGTAAACCATGTCATTTTTACATACTGGAGAAGTAAATCCAAGATAAATTCTTGGTTTTGAATTCATTTAGGTTTTGGCAATAACTGTGAAAAAAGAAAAGTTAAAGTAAATGAGATTGGATTCCAGGGTTCCTGATTTCTTGGAAAGAAATGTAATATTCAATTGAAATATTTCCTGGGGCAGACAAAGATTAAAAGAAAATTAATGTAAGTATGTGGGGCATAAATAACATTTTCATAGAGTTTGTCTGTGATTATCGTTGCTCTAGGCTAACTAAAATATTAAACAAGTATAGCACTTTCAAGCCTCCAGTATTCTAGCAGTGCTCATCTTGGTATAGCACATATGTTAAATTTCTTCTGCTCCAGAGCCTCGGGTCCTGATATTTTTATGAACTTAGATACAATGAAGTATGCTCTAAAAATGGATTACTTCCAGTGTTTCTGATGTTCGTAGCTTGGTGGTCATTAATGGAAAAGATGTCCTTCCATTTTAGGTATGAGACAATCAACAACATAAAACTTCTGCCAAGACTTGGCTTAATATTATTTCTGACAACCTCTATTTGTTAATTGAATTCTTAAATAGGAAGTTAAAAATACCGTTTCAAAAAACAAGTAACCCTTCATATTGTCAATGAAAGGCAGATTGCTTTAGAATACTCTCATGGTGGTAAACATCAGTCTGACTTTGAATTTAAACAGATATGGACAGGATTAGTACTTAATGTGTGGAATGTGGCATTGTTAAATATCTGAAAAATTATTGTCTGGTTATACTCAGCTAACAATCTGTCTCCTAAGCTGCCTTTTACAATCTTAAACATATAACATAAAAAAAGAATGTAGTGAGGTAGTTCAAAAGAGAGGATTAATATTTAGCATATGGTTATCTATCATCTACCTATGTATCTATGTATCATCTATCACTTCCCAACTCCTCTTAACGTCCATTCCGATCATTCCATTACAGAATCCGGTTCTCTTGATAGTGCTTGGACAACAGTAGGCTTCTTCTACTTTGGTTTTTGAACTAGGTGCTCATCCCAGCTGGAATGCCCCACACCTAGATGTCCGCATGGCCAACTCCAACAGCATCTCGTCTCTGTTTACATTTTGCCTTCTCAGTGAGGTCTGCTAAGGTCTACTTTTACAACTCTCTTTAATATTATAGTTTACTCTCTTTTTTACCTCCAGGGACACTTACAACCTGTTAACATACTTTATAAATTTATTATTACTCTGTATTATCTATCTTTCCACATTAAAAATTAAGTGACAAAAAGACAGGGATTTTTGTTCTTATGTTTTCTAATTCACCCCAATTGCCCAAACAGTGCCTGGAGCATGGTAAATGCTAAATCCTTGTTGAATGAATGGATTATTTACTTTTCTATTCATCCATGTATCTATAAAGAGTTTCCCTCAATCTATACTAGGTCAGTTTATATTTGTAAATTATAGAAGTGGTACTGGCTTTAGTAATCTATCACATAAAATAAATTCATTTATTCTTAATAAAATTAGATGAACAAAAATTTAAAATTTTATTTATCATTTTAAGAGTTTCAGCATTTTTTTATCACAGTAGATCTTGTGACAACACCAAAGCATGCCATAATGTTTTTCTCTTAAGTGCCTGAACGATAATCAGTGACAAAGACTTTACAAGAAAAAATATGTTGAATTCGAAATCTCTCCTAGAGCATAATTCTCACCTGGACACTGTCCCTTTTCTATCAAGATGACAAATAGCATGGATTACAGGAATCTCTCACAATACTTAGAGTAATTATTAGGTTTCATAAGAATTTTAAAAATTTAAAAAGGTTTAGCTCAGAAAGACTGAGTCTATATTATGAACTAAGGACATCAGTTTATAAAATGGTAAAGTTACATATGATTTTATGTGCTAAATTCTAAATGACATTCAAAAGGTTTCTGATACTGACACTGTCAATTCCTTCTTAAGTAAGATCTCTTGATGAAAATCCAAGAGAAGCTGAAAAAAAGGTTTCTGTTTTTTAAGACTTTATTTATTATTTATTTATTTGTCAGAGTGAGTGAGAGAGAGAGCGCAAGCTGGGGTGGGAGGAAAGGCAGAGGAGAAGCAGACTCCCACTGAGCAAGGAGTCCAATGCAGGACTGATCCCAGGCTTCTGGCATCATGACCTGAGCCAAAGGCAGACACTTAACCAAGTGAGCTACCCAGGCACCACCCCAAAAAATGCTTTTATTTAACTTTTTCTTTCAACTTCTTGACTACTCCACATTCTGTTTGTCCTCTTTCCTGGGTTTCACCAACATCTCTCCACTCATGTCAGTCTGCATTAAGATGAATTTTCATTTGTCAGGGTCACTATTATTTCCAGAAATCTCAACAGCTCAGTTCTTCAAAGTTCCCATGAAGTAATAAATTCTATTCCTAAGCAGGCACTGCAAAATGCTCACTGCCACTTACTTATTACCCAGAATGGGTGTCTCACTCTACTTGTTCGGTGGAGCCCTCAATGCTGTCCTCTTCTTGCGATGTCTGCAGGTTCTCTGGCCAACAGTGTCTGTATACCACTTCTATGTTCTCTGCCTAACTGAAGTGATAGGAGAAGTTTACATTCTTTTTGGATCTAGGAAAAGAAGTTTACTCTTTGGAAAGAGTAAAAAAAAAAATTTTTTTTGAAAAGAAACCACCATGGTACTAACAAAACAGTATGTATCCTATTTGATGCTTATCTCTAATAGATATCTTTAAGGGTCGCAACAGCTTAAAGGCTTTAACTGTTTATGCATTTTACAATGACCATGTGGGTTACATGTTTGTGAACATAAACTACATGCCAGACTCTAGCTTCTAGACTCTGGGAAAATAGGCATGGAAAAAAAAAAAAAACAGACAATAATTCTTATCCTTGCAAAGTTAAAAATCTAGTGATTCAGTAACTCATTCGGTTAAGCATCTGTCTTTGGCTCAGGTCATGATCCCAGGGTTCTGGAATCAGAGCCTCATGTGGAGCTCCCTGCTCTGCGGGAGCCCCACTTGAGGGGCTCCTGCCTCACCCTCTAACTTCTGCCTGCCACTGCCCCGCCTATGCTTGCTCTCTCTCTCTCTCAAATAAAAAAATACATAAAATCTTAAAAAAATAAAATAAAATGTAGTGATTATATTATTTTGTTAACATATTTACATGTGAGTGTGCATCCATAAATGTAATATTACTTTCTATCATTTCACTAAAAAATAGTGCATTGGAGGGATGCCTGGGTGGCTCAGATGATTAAGTGTCTGCCTTTGGCTCAGGTCATGATCTCAGGGTCTTGGATTAAGCACCATGTCGAGCTCCCAGTTAACCGGGGGTGGGGGTGGGGGAAACTTTGCTTCTCCATCTCCCTCTGCCTCTCCCCTTGTTTCTCTTTCTCTTTCTCAAATGGATAAATAAAATCTTAAAAAAAAAATAGTGCATTGGATTCCTCCTTCCATTTACATGATAGAATAACATATTTAAAGAATTATTCTTCCACCATCAGATTTGGAGTGCAGAAAGCAATGACAGTATTCAACTGTTTTCTACCAAAGCAAGATCTGTGTGGAGAAATTTTTTAACTGCTTCTTTTGATCTTGTGTTACTAACTTTTTGCATGGGTATATTTTTAGGCACTTAAAAAAATGTCGAGCAGCAATTAATAATAGGATACCCACATACATTTATTTGGTTTACAAAAACAATGAAATGTGTGGCATATTTCTTCTGTTAATTACTTGCCTTTCAGATCTTGAATCAAACACTGTGGTTTGCATATATTTTAAGTGAAATAGGTTATGTCTTTTATTATTATTTATTTAAGATTAACTTATTTATGGGGACCTGAGTGGCTCAGTTGGTTAAGCATCTGCCTTCAACTCAGGTCATGTTCCCAGGGTCCTGGCATCAAGAACTGCATCAGGCTCCCTGCCCAGCAGGGAGTCTGCTTCTCCCTCTGCCCCTCTCCCTGGCTCCTGCTCGTTCTCTCTCTCTCACACATGCACACATGCAAAAATAAATAAATAAAATATTTTTTTAAAAAAAATTTACTTATTTATGAGAGAGAGAGAGCAAGGGAGGGAGAGGCAGAGGGAGAAAGAATCTTAAGCAGACTCTACACTGAGCACAGAGACTGATACAGGGCTTGATCTAATGATCCTAAGATCATGACCTGAGCTAAACCAAGAGTCGAGTGCTCAACTGACTGTGCCACCCAGGTGCCTCATCATTTATTATATATTTGTTTGTTTTAGCTAAGCAAACAAATGCTCTAGAAAGCACACACTAAGATTCCTCATTCCCAAGGTTTATAGGTACAGGGAAATTTGTGTGCATGTTCTGATCATATGGGGATGAGAATTATTTTAGCTATTAAAATAATTTCAAACTAAATAATCCATCATGCTTTTATTCTCCTGTTATCAAATAAAAATTATTCTTTATTACTGATAAAAGCCATAGAAAACAGTTTTCTCCAACTCAGTCTTTCAGGAGGTTTGAGATTTCAGGTACAATGATGTCTATACGCTACATATTCTGAAGTTGCCATCTTTTCAACAGATGATTTTTCTCATCCTTCTCTGCCTTTTACTCTTTTTACCTCTGTCATTTCTGAAAGGACCCTTCTAGATGATCAGACACAACTCTTGGAAGGAGACTACCCTCCTTCTAAGTCTGGTACTAACACATTTGTTCCTCAGAGATTTGGGTAACTTCAGGTATTTTAGCTAATGAAGTTTAAGGAACTCTTGAGTATATTGGATTCGAAGGACTGAAAGGACCATCATTCTTATAATGAAAACCATTAGTCCATATATTTAAAAGAATCTGCCCAAAGATACATAAGTAAATATTTTGAACATAGGTTTAAGTGCTACCTTTCCACAAGAAGAGCCTAAAGCACATAACTGATACTTTTAAAGATAGTTTATTATCTTTCCTAAAGCATTCTTTGATTTTGTATTGCTAATAATGCCTTGCAGATGGCATTTAGAGTTGCTACTTTTAACAACTAACAAATGCTCAAATACTTGGGGGGGGGGGCATCTTAACTGTTAATCTAAACTTTCATTCAAAAATTCTCCAAATTCATGGAGATCTTCAATCACTTGAGCCTACCACATTCTCATTCAGTTTGCTTCTAATTTTTTTCTTGCTCAGTTTAGAGTACAAGACCCATAGTTATCAGCTGACTTGACATATAAACCTTTCAACTTTCTGGGTCCTTTCTTCTGCTGTGCTTCCCCGGGAAGACTAAACTCTGGATATCATCTATATAAAATATAACTACACCTTCTAACTATATGTTGGAGAAAAAGAGTGTATTTAAATTTATGATCACAAATTTACTCTCAACATTTTCTCAAAATCTGAATCCCTCCTACTTTAGAGTTTTTATACCAATGGTTCCCTTCTTGTAATGATCTTCCCCCACAATCCTCGTAGGGTTATCTCCTGCCATTCAAATCTTGGTTTAACTTTACTGTGTCTGAGGCCTCCCTTGAACACTGAATCTAAAATAGGTATTAAGTTGCTCTCTGTCATATCACTCAGTTTTAATTTTCTCCTTGAAACTTACCACTAATAAATACTTTATTAATTTGTAGACTGGCTACTCCCTCTCACCAGAATGTAAGGCTCATGAAAGTAAGCTATGTGTCTTTGTTATAAAGTTTTATCTCCCCAGTACTTAGAATAGGATCTGGCAATTAGTAGGTGCTAAATAAATATTTATTGAGTGAACAAAAAGAATAAGCCTCTACACCTCTTATAAAATTGATATTTATTAACTCTTTTTTACAAACATGGTATTAACATATAGCCTCTAATATTTGTAATTTAAATTCATTCTGAAGAAAAATGAATCAAATAATTGATTCCTTTCTTTTACTAACCTTGGGCAAATTATCTAAGCCTCTGAGATCACATTTTTTTCCAGAAAATTAGAAAATTGAACTAGTTTCCTTAAGCTCTAAAATAACTGAGATGTTCTTTTCTATTAGAAAATTAAGGTTTAAACCTCTCTATTTTAGGGGCACCTGGGTGGTTCTGTCACTTTAACATCTGCCTTTGGCTTACTTAGGTTATGATCTCAGGGTCCTGGGATGGAGCACCGCATGGGGCTCTCTGCTCAGTGGGGAGTCTGCTTCTTCTCTCCCACTTGTACTCTGTCTCTCTCTCTCAAATGAATGAAATCTTTAAAACAAAATAAAACAAAAACCTCTCCATTTTAATATTTGAGCTCTGTTACCTAATCAATTTCAACAACTATATCAATAGTTGTGGTCTTGGCCTATATTAGTGTCTCAGTGCTTTTCTTTAAAAATCTCCCTTAACTCATCTAAGAGCACTCCAAAATACTATACAGATAACCAGTGTCAGTGTGAGTACATTATTTAAACTTTGCTGTAAATAATTTTTATTTTTAATAATTATTACCTTGTAAATTGGCATAGCTTTCAGCATATTCACTTAAAGTTTCCATTTTTAAATACAGTTTTCATTACATACCTCTCTGTACATCTGAGCAACTCTACTGAAGATTCAATATTAAACAAATAAATCAGACTATGTCAAAATCTACTGCTAGAGATCCTACTTTATTAAGTGTGTTTATTTCTGTCATTATTTAATTTCTAGGAATAGCAAAACAGAACAGAAAAATAAATGTGTAGTCTCCAACTATAAGTCAGAAATTGCACCGTGGCTTAAATTTTCATCGACAGATCAATGTTACATAACTTTGACAGATCAATGCTGCATAATGTAATTTAATGTCCTCTCAAACTCAAAGGCCTACCTGAAAATAAAATGACAATTTCCGTTTCCCTATTCTCTAATTTAACTGCATTTGCATCATGAATTTCTGGAAATTGGATAGCTCTTGGAAATCTATGAACATTAAGAAGAGAATGTTACAATTATTTGGGACATATTTTTATCCTCCCAATCTGATAATAACATCTTTCAAAAGTCAGGTGATGCTTTAAGTACACAATTTGCAATAATCAGATTTCCACTGAAACTAGTGCAGTGATTTGTAAGAGCAAGAAAGTCTAATTAAATAAATTCCTCGGCTACATTTGGCAAAGTTTAGCCAGGATGTACCAGCTCAGATGATATATTTTGAAATTAAATACCATGCATTAACTCCAAAAATACTGTTCTCTGATTCAGTCAACTTGAAAGTGTAGCCATGGAAATATTGGGCAATCTGACCACAGCTTGAAAGTCAAGGGTTATCTGTATGACAAAGAAGTGGTCAGAAATGTATTCTTTAGTCTTAAGGACTTCAAACTACTTTCAGCTTTTCTAACAAGGGGCGTGCAAACCTGTGAGAAACTGTGAAATTCCCTAGCTCCCTTTTCCCAAACCTGTCCCACCATCACCAAGAGTGGAGTTTTCCTTAATGAGGAAAGGAAAGACAGTCTTTATGGACGAACTTTTGTGGTAGCATATCATCCTCCTGTCAACAGTCATATAACCAACTCACTGACTTCTCACTTTTGTTCTCTGGCCCATTCATTCATTCAATCAACACTGTGCTGCGTGCCTACTATATACCAGGCCCTATTTTATGCTCTGGGTCAATATAAGACAAGATATATTTCTTACAGTGCTTACATTAAAATGTTTTGTAAATGTGAAACTCTTTACAGAGTATTAAATTAAAAATAAAACAGCTTAAGAAATTATTTAGCTCATCTTTTCTTTTTTTTTTTTTAATTTTGTGAGTAAACTGAGTCCTTGAGGTAAGGAACCTGACTCCTCAAGATTATACAGTGAGTTAGTGAAAGGCCATAGTATACGTGATACCAGTTTTTGTTCTGCTTCTCCAAATAACCATTAAGAATAATTACCAATTCACCTCTACTTTCTAAAATGATCTTCTTTTATTCATTCACTATGTTTTGGCTATTCTTTTATTATGATGTGGATGACCTGGTTGCGAGAGTTAAACTTTTTCAGTTTGCCCTTTTCTGAGTCACCTTCAATTTCAGGTTCTTTAATTGTTGTCTGAAACCATAGGAACAATCTTGGCTGCAAAGGAGGCCAGGTGAATCCCCAAGGTTTACTGCTCTGTGCTTCATTTCTCTTCTGTTGCTAACTGTGAGACCATTTGGCAACAGTTGACTCAGAGCCTTAAGATAATTAGTTCTTTCTCAGAATGGTGTGGTTTTTAAGGAGGAAAATATGCAGCATTTGTTTCAAAACCCAAATCTATCATTTGTAGAATGTGACCCATTTTGGTGGCTCTATGATATTTTTGAAAACAGTTTATATAAATAATGTCCTCAATAAAGTGGTCTCCTTCTAGCTTACTTCTGAATTATTTTTAATACTATCCCAAGCACATCTCATCTCAGATAAAAAGAAACAAACAAAAAACGGGGCAGGAAAACATAAAATACTACAGATATGGTATAAAATCAGAAGATAATTTTAATTAAGTAGATGAATAAGGTTTAATACACTAATAAGACACTTTAATTTCATTTTTATACATACACTTACACCTAAGATTTAGAATAAATTACTACATATTGAATCTCTCAGTAGTATCCTAATATTTTAACTCAATCATATTAACATAGGAAGCTATATTCAAATATGAGTTTTAAAAAGATTAATATAAAATTTCCTGTATGATTGGATGAAAATTTCTTATAATTTCTACACATCTATATATCTCTAAGATAATAATCTAAGTCCATCATAATCAAAATATTTTTTAATAAATGTCATACAATTCTTCAAAAAAATTTTTATTTTATTTTATTTATTTATTTGACAGACAGAGATCACAAGTAGGCAGAGAGGCAGGCAGAGAGAGAGAGGGAAGCAGGCTCCCTGCTGAGCAGAGAGCCCGATGCGGGGCTCGATCCCAGGACCCTGGGACCATGACCTGAGCCGAAAGCAGAGGCCCCAACACACTGAGCTACCCAGGCGCCCCCCCAAAAATTTTTTAAACATAACAGATCAACAATCAGATCAGGCCTGACTAACTTTTATTGTTCTTTATTATATAGGTAATGATGAAAATAAAATCCATATGGAGCACTAAAAATAAATAACTTGTTAAGACTGTGATTTAAAATAAAAAATACATTTTGGTCTTCATCCAGAGTTCCTGGCACACAACTCCTAAAACCATTGGAATTTCCTAAGTGATAAACATGAACATAAGAGCTATCATTATTTTCCAATATTGTGGGAAATAAATTGCTGCTTCACAAGCCAATGGGATGACTCTCATTTTATGACAGAAAATGAGTAAACCAATCCCTTTGGCATTCAAATTCAAATTCAAATTCAATCTCTTTGGCATTTTGAATTTGGAATTCAAAACACTTGCAATCTTTGATCAGTTCACACCTCTGACCTCATTTATAATTAATATTATGATAATATAACTTTTATTATTATATAATGATGTATATTATTGTGTCACACAGAGGTGCATCAAAGTACTTAATATTTCCCAATCTCTTGTACATTCACAGCTTCCTGTGTTTGTTCCCTATAACAAAAATGTCATGGTATTATCTCTGCTATAGAAATCTCTAAGGATAACAGAATTCAAATGTCACTATCTCCTGAGCTTTCTTAAATCTTCGTAAAGGAAAATCTATTTCCTTTCCTTATACTTCCTTAATCTTTGAGCACTTGTTACAGCAGTTGCCATGTCTATTCCGTATGTTAAATCCCCATCTACAGGATGCCTGGGTGGCTCAGTTGGTTAAGCATCTGCCTTCAGCTCAGGTCATGATCCCAGAGTCCTGGGATCAAAGTCCTGCATTGGGCTTCTTGGTCAGAGGAAAGCCTGCTTTTCTCCCTCTGCCTCTTCCCCTGCTTGTGTGCTTTCTCTCTATCTCTGACAAATAAATAAATAAAAATCTTAAAAAATAAATAAATCCCCATTTGCATCCCCCTCAACCTTTATGCCCTTGACTTTATAAAAGCACTGTTTTTTTGTTTGTTTGTTTGTTTGTTTTTTAGTGTGCTGCATAGGACAAGCAAATAGACCCTAATAAATGTGTGCTCCTAAGTCATATTCAACTATCTTGATCTGTAATGTCTTCACAACGTAGGTGAAATTCAAGAGAAAAATTTGAAAATGTGGGCTTTAGACTGTTAGGTTCTCCTGTGATAACAGAAGACAACAGGTATTATTTCGTCCAGAGAGAGTTAATACAGCAGGACTAAATATCACTCTTGAGAAGGACCCGCTTGCAGAGCTGGCATCAAGGAACTTGGCTTTTGAAATTCCATATACCATTAAGGCTGTTTTGTTTGCCTGAGGCACTGAATTCACTTTATCAGTCTGATCTATGGTGAAATCTGCTTTCCTTGTGGGAATCTGGAATTTCTATAATTGTGGCTGATCACACAAAGAGATCCTGTATAACCAGTTTCCACCAAAGACCTTGGGCTGAATCTATGGCAGGCTTTCCTGGGCAAAAACACTGCATATGTGTTGCTCATTTAACTACTGGAGGAAAGAGTTCATTCTCTGCAGCACTTCCTGAGGGACGACTTCCTAAATCCTATGCATGGATTCCTCCAGACTCAGCCTAATGTGTCTTCCCTTGCTAATCCATTCACTGTATTATAAACCACAGCAGTAAGTACAACTGTGCCTGAGTAATGTGAGATCCTTTTAGTGAACTTCCAAACCTGTAGATATTCTTGGGACTCGTGATACAGAAAGGAATTACTTATATGCCATCTTGTTACTTCTCTTTATCCATTTCGAGTTTATCTTTGTGTACGGTGTAAGAGAATGGTCAAGTTTCATTCTTCTACATATAGCTGTCCAGTTTTCCCAGCACCATTTATTGAAGAGACTGTCTTTTTTCCACTGGATATTTTTTCCTGTTTTGTCAAAGATTATTTGACCATAGAGTTGAGGGTCCATATCTGGGCTCTCTACTCTGTTCCACTGGTCCATGTGTCTGTTTTTATGCCAGTACCATGCTGTCTTGGTGATCACAGCTTTGTAGTAAAGCTTGAAATCAGGTAACGTGATGCCACCAGTTTTATTTTTGTTTTTCAACATTTCCTTAGCAATTCGGGGTCTCTTCTGATTCCATACAAATTTTAGTATTATTTGCTCCAGCTCTTTGAAAAATACTGGTGGAATTTTGATTGGAATGGCATTAAAAGTATAGATTGCTCTGGGCAGTATAGACATTTTAACGATGTTTATTCTTCCCATCCAAGAGCATGGAATGGTCTTCCATCTTTTTGTGTCTTCTTCAATTTCTTTTAGGAGTGTTCTGTAGTTCCTCGAGTACAGATCTTTAACCTCTTTGGTTAGGTTTATTCCGAGGTATCTTATGGTTTTTGGTGCTATAGTAAATGGAATCGATTCTCTAATTTGTCTTTCTGTATTTTCATTGTTAGTGTATAAGAAAGCCACTGATTTCTGGACATTGACTTTGTATCCTGCTACATTACTGAATTGCTGTATGAGTTCTAGTAGTTTGGAGGTGGAGTCTTTCGGGTTTTCCATATAAAGAATCATGTCATCTGCGAAGAGAGAGAGTTTGACTTCTTCCTTGCCAATTTGGATACCTTTTATTTCTCTTTGTTGTCTGATTGCTGTTGCTAGGACTTCTAATACTATGTTGAACAAGAGTGGTGAGAGTGGGCATCCTTGTCGTGTTCCTGATCTCAATGGGAAGGCTGCAAGCTTTTTCCCATTGAGGATGATATTTGCTGTGGGTTTTTCATAGATAGATTTGATGAAGTTCAGGAATGTTCCCTCTATCCCTATACTTTGAAGCGTTTTAATCAGGAACGGATGCTGGATTTTGTCAAAAGCTTTTTCTGCATCAATGGAGAGGATCATGTGGTTCTTCTCTCTTCTCTTATTGATTACAAACTTCTTCCAATCACTGAGATACTCATTATAGCAGATGAATAACCAAGTGTTACACAGAAAAACTAATTGTCTCCTTATATCTCCTAACACTTCATTCTTCTATTAGTAATCTCTATGTCCTCACAAAATAGCAGAGTTTAAGCATGGCTTTGCCTAGTTAATAGATGGGAAAGTGAAAGAAAAGATAAGTAAAATAATTTTTAAAATATTAAGTTGTGTTTTGAAAGATAATGGGGAAATAATGCAGTAGAAAGAAAACATCACTGGGTCTTATGATCGAGTTACCATCCAGCCATTTCTCAGACATGAATCCTTAGGGAAATTACTTAACCTCATTGAGAACTAATTTTGGCTATGTAAAAATGGGATAATAAAACCTTCCTGACATTACTGCACAGATGCTGAGAAGATAAAATAAGTTAAATTGTATATAATACAGTTCAACATTACTATATTTAATTGTGATTTCTTTCCTCTCCAATTCTAAGCTTAAGGCTTAAATCTGGAAAAAGAGTCAGGAAGATGTTATAGTTCCATTCAATTCTGACCTCTCCAGGCAAGTTTAGAATTATACTGGCCTGTAACTTCACTTTGGGGAAAGCAAGGAAAGTTCAGAAAAATGAAAAAGAATCAAGATGACAGCTACTAAAGGCTAAGAAAATAAATTCTAAATAATGATTATTTTTTTAATGTACCAGCAAGCCTCCAGAAAGCATCTAATTCAAGTAAAAATAGTTTGATAACATAAGGATATACAGGAAGTACATATAAGGATCTCTTTATTTTAATCTCCAAATGCATGTGTTAGAGAATTATGATAATAACCTTTATTATTTATTGTGAGCCAGTATATTAAGCTGATAAGTTAACTGCATGCCTTATCTTATTTAATCCTGTGTTCCACCTTATAGAATAGGCATAACTATTTTCCCAAATTTGCTGATGAAGCATTCAAGACTTTGTGATGTTTTGATGTGTTCACATGGCTATTAAAAATCCATCAGAGTAGGGCGCCTGGGTGGCTCAGCGGGTTAAAGCCTCTGCCTTCGGCTCAGGTCATGATCCCAGGGTTCTGGGATCGAGCCCCGCATCGGGCTCTCTGCTCAGCAGGGAGCCTGCTTCCTCCTCTCTCTCTGCCTGCCTCTCTGCCTGCTTGTGATTTCTGTCTGTCAAAAAAAAATAAATAAATAAAATAAAATAAAATCTTTAAAAAAAAAAAAAAGAATCCATCAGAGTACATGTAACACAACTCCTTAGCATAACGACATTTCCTATTCCTCTGCCTTTGTTTGGAACACAAAATGTCATAACTTTCTATTTTATTTGACTGTAACTACTCATGTCACAGCTAGATACTAGTTTTTCATTTCAAAAATAACATATTTTTTATAATATAAATGTGAATATTATTTGACATCTCAGTATAGTCTAACATAGCACTAAGCCAGGCCTAATGAAATCATTGGTTACTCCTGGGATTTTGCTTTTCAAAATGCAACTGCCAATCTACATCAGCCAGTGTTTATCAAAAAACAAAAATGAGAGGTACTTAATAGTGTGGAAAATTCTACTACAGATTGCATTTGTAATTTGTTTTTCTTCTTTAAAAGAGAAAGGAGGTTTTAAAAAAAATCATCTTGATATTACTGAAGACAGAATGTTTCTAAATGGTGAGTCCAGTTTGCTCTTTTATGAATTTAGGAGAAACAGCTATACATAGATTCTTCATTTAAAGAGGACTAAAATGATAATAAGAATCTGCTTGATTTTTAGATATGGGTCAGTTGAAGAGAAGAGGCTAAGTGTTTTTGATGTGGCATACTTATGTGCATTCCAAATCAGCACCCAGGGGCCACCTGGCAACAGAGTGATGGCCGTGTAGCTACTGAAGTAGGTTAGAAGTAAGAGATGCAATATTAGAAGACCAAGTCTGAGAAACTTTTGTCAGAGATAAGCCCTGAAGCTGTGTACCATCATCCTGGAGGGACAAAGTGAGCCAAACCAGCAAGGCAACATTGAGAATCTCTTAGACTGTGTATACCTGGGCATCAAAAATTGGTACCACAAAACAGCAGGAATCAATGGCAGAGATGCAAGGAAGAATTCTAATGGGTCTTTCATTTGGTAAGGAAATCAAATTTGATGTGTTTTGGGGCTAGAAACTCTGGAGTAGCCTGAATAATTAAAAGGAAGGCAAAGTTTAACCACAAGGTACTGAACTTCTGCTAACTGTGATTAATTTGAAAAACTGATGTGAGATGATTTTTACAACCTTATTTTGTTGATGAGTAAGTATGGTACATTTGTATCTGTCACAATGATAGGAAAACACTACAGAGAAAGTGTAGAGAAATGCCCTAAGATGCTTGCATCACAACGATAATAGCTTAAATATTTCCCATAGTCAATTTTGCCCCCAGGAAGAGTTGATGGTCTACAGTCCCCACTCCACCTAAATAAAATACTAAGTGCCATACAGAAGTAATTAGAAGAACTTCCCTCAGGTTTTATTAGCTTAATAACCAAGTATTTATCAAATATCTACTACATTCGAGGGATTTGGCTACACTTTGCTACAGTGAGAAACCATAGACTTACAAACCCCACCCACTTACATTCTGCCACAGGTGAGAAATTAAACAGCAAATTGCACACCCAAATATTTATTTACTGCCCTAATCATCATTATGAAGTAAAAATAATACAAGAAATTATCAGTGAATGACACACCTCTGTCACCATGAATGAGATCAGAAGTGAGCATGAGATCAAAGTTGGGCAGTAGGATGAAATGAAACTTGTTATGTAGCTTCTGGGAAATTTGTATTTAATCTTAAATCAGCCACAGAAAGAGACAGTCTGTCTCCTGGTTGGACATTTCTTCAGAGACACCTGAGACCAATATTTCCTCTAGTTATTTCATTCCCAGTCTAATGAACAGAAAACAAATAAATTATGAAAAAAAAAAAAAAAAAAGCCCAGGGAAGTGGATCTAGAGTTGGAGCCATTGGATTAAGTTGGCCTTGAAACTTGCCCTCTCTTTCATGTTAATAATATATTTCTTTATTATTTATGCAAGTTTGAATTGGGTTTTTGTTCTTTGCAGTTGAAAGTATCTGAACTGATACAGCCATGCACAAGCTATTTAAACTCACAACTTTTTTTCATTAGCTATGAGCTCTAAGGACAGTGGAGGCTTATTATGAATATCTAATGAGAGAATGTTTTGTCACTGTGCATTGCAAGTCATAAAACAAAATATATTTTAGTCATCATTTAGGAGTATGCACAAAAAAACAGTAACCAAATTTAAGTTCACCCTCACTAAGCATCATGCTTATGCAAACTAAAATGTCTGGTGGGTATTGTTTTTCACATAGAAGAATTTAGGAAAGAACCATTTTTTATGGTAACTACCAGCAATATTAACTGGACTTTTTATGAAAATTAAGTATTTCAAAACATTTTCACATTTACCTTACAAGAGAAAAACAAAGTCCCTGAGGGACAATATGTGAAAAAATTATTATGAAAAATTATGGTTGGTAAATAAAGGTGAACATTTTCTTTTAATTGCACCAGCTGCTGGCATATATAAATATTAACACCATCACCAATCCCATTTAACTTTAACTTGTTTAATTAGGAAACACATTAGGTATTTGGAGGAGGACATAGGCTATAGCATTGAGGATGGGCATAGAAAACCAGATGAGAGAAAACAGAGCAACTAACCAAGCCCAAAGAGGAACTGGAACCTTGCATCTGATATGAGACGCAAGAAGAAATCAAGCAGAACTACTTAATAGTGGAAAAAGCCCGAGAGGTTAAAAACTTATTCAATGACATTTCAAAAGAACGTGCTTCAGGGAATTTCCCAGTAGAAACATAAATTCTAATGTGAAGTTTGCATTTCATCTTCGTAGCTTTGAAAATGCATTCTTCTACTTTTAAGAAGCATCTTATTTACATTGCTCAATAAATTATCCCAATCTGGCCATGAGTAAAGTATAAAAAAATATGGTTTAGAAAGTAATTAGCCAACTGGATTTTGTTTATTAGGGATAACAATTCTCAGTATTCCCAATAAATACTGTTTGTTTTTTTTACTTATCTACACTTGATAATACCCAATGCTCCTCAACCAAATTGCATTAAATAATATTGGTTTGGGGGCACCTGGGTGGCTCAGGGGGTTAAAGCCTCTGCCTTTAGCTCAGGTCATGATCCCGGGGTCCTGGGATCAAGTCCCGCATCGGGCTCTCTGCTCAGGAGGGAGCCTGCTTCCCCCTCTCTCTCTACCTGCATCTCTGCCTACTTGTGATCTCTCCCTCTGTCAAATAAAGAAATAAAATCTTAAAATAATAATAATAATAATATTGGTTTTAACAGAATAATAGCTGATTGAATATTTCCTATTACTACTATAACATTTATGAAGAATTTTAAAGATACTGAATAAAATGAAAAGTTTCAGAACTACCAAAATGTTAGTAAATTCTCTGGAGTCAAATACTGACTCCAGCCAAGGGATAAAAAAGGAGTTTGTTAAAGAACCACAACCAAAAGACTAACTGAATGATTGTTCAGCACCCTGAACTATGGCAAGAAAATTGATCCTAGAGAAAAAAAGCAATTACTGTTTTTGTTGGCATTTCAGCAATGATAGAGAGGTCTGTGTGAGCCTGTCACTCCTCAGACTAATGAGGAGGTTTTAAGAGAGCTATAATAAAGGCTTTTTCAAAAATTGTGACTGTCCTAAAGCTCACAAACATATTTTAATATAGTACTGGCCATATTGTCTATAAATGTCTGAACAAAAAACTTGCCAAATATAGATTCATACTAGGTAGAATTAGTTTTCTAAAAACTGAAAAGCAATCACAAAAAATGAAACAATGACTGATGGACCTCTAATTACACTATAAATACAAAAATTCTTTTTTTGTTGTTTTTTTTTTTGTTTTATTTATTGACTTCTGAGTTTACTCTATTTCTATCTTGCTAATACAATCCCTGCTATGTTGCTTTCATTTTAAAAACAAGGAACATACTTACATCTTTTCCTTTTTTTTTTTTTTTAAAGATTTTATTTATTTGACAGATAGAGATCGCAAGTAGGCAGAGAGGCAGGCAGAGCGAGAGGAGGAAGCAGGCTCCCCGCTGAGCAGAGAGCCCGATGTGCTGCTCGATCCCAGAACCCTGGTATTATGACCTGACCCGAAGGCAGAAGCTTTAACCCACTGAGCCACCCAGGTGCCCCTACTTACATCTTTTCAACTGCATTTTGTACTCAGACCTTTTATTCAAACTGCTAAGATTATTATTAAATCATTACCATAATGGAAAGATATTTAGTATTCAAAGCTAGGATTGGTACTTTGGAGATATGTACACATGACCTTAAAAATATGAACACAAACCAGATCTCTCATTACACACACACACATTCTACTTCAAGTGACTTGGTTCCCTATAAAAAAAAATTTTTTTCAATATGTACAAGCAAATTCAAGAACTGGTAATGTTTAGGGAATTGCTATGGATAATTTATAGATAATATAAACCAAATTAGGACATGACATGGAAAAAGTGTTCCCAAAGTTGATTCTTTGACAATATTAATATATTACCAAAGTAACATAATATTTTTTTCAAATTTTACAGTATTTTTCTTTCAAAACTACATATCACTTTCTACTAATAGTAAACATTTCTTACTTTTAGATGGGAATATATTTGGTATCCTGTATTTGGGGGAAAATAACCATGCGAATTACTGTAAAAAGGATACAGATTATGATAAATCACCTTAGCAATTCTTCACTGGGGGAAAACAATACTGCAAACTGATTAAATATAGACATAGTGCAATTCCCAGATCCTCCACTTAGGAGATACATAATCCTGAACAACATATTTACACCTTATAAGCTTCCATTTTCTTGTCTACAAGATGGGAAAAATCATACTTACATAATAGTGTTTCGTAAACTAAATGTTAAGCTTAGGCTTTCTAAGATTTGGAGCAAAGGAGACTTCTGAAAGGATGGGGGAAAATGTGCTTTCTACAGCTAGCAAGTCAGAGAAAAGAATAATTCTCAGAGAATAAGACTTCTGGAGAAGAGTGCTGAAGTAGTATTTTTGTGAATAAGAATGAGGATACAAGAATGGAAGTCTGGTCTAAAACAAGTATCCTTATATATTGGGAAAAAAAAATAACTCATCTCAAATGAAAGATATTTGCTTCAGCACCAGATCATGATAGCTGGCTAAGAGAAAGTAATACCAGAGAGAACAGCCTAGGCTTGTGAAGAGTAAGTGAATTTTAAGAACTTTGTATTTTACATGAAGCAGAAAGGACATGAGGATGTTATAATCAGACAGACTTGACATGAATGCTACCTTGGTCATGTATTTAATGGATGGTGGTAGTAAACTTACATAGAATGTATGACATTCAGTTTACCTGCTAAATTATTTGCATAGGGTTGTTTTGAAGGCCAGACAAAAGGGGAAAATATATAAATTCATATACATACATGGTGATCACCTCATAATATTAATCAAATAAAATGATAGTCATTTTATAGTCACTCTCAACCTCAACCTGTCTACCCTTAAAGTTCATGTAGCTCTGTGATATCACATTCCAGAGAGTAGGTATCTATTCTTCTCAAACTGTTCCAAAAGATAGAAATGGAAGAAAAACTTCAAACTCATTCTATAAAGCCAGTATTGCCTTGATTCCAAAACCAGAAAAAGACCCCACTTAAAAGGAAAAGTCAGGCCAATATCCGCGATGAACATGGATGTAAAAATCCTCAATAAAATACTAGCAAATTGAATTCAACAGTACATTAAAAGAATTCACCACAGTCAAGTGGGATTTATTTCTGAGCTGCAGGGGTGGTTCAATATTTGCAAATCAATCAACATGATACATCATATTAATAAAAGAAAGGATGAGAAACATACGTTCCTCTCAATAGATGCAGAAATAGCATTTGACAAAATACAGCATCCATTCCTGATAAAACCCTCAACAGAGTAGGGTTAGGTGTAACATATCTCAACATCATAAAAGTCATATATGAAAGATCCACAGCTAATATCATCCTCAATAGGGAAAAACTGAGAGCCTTTTCACTATAGTCAGGAACAAGACAAGAGTGTCCACTCTCATCATTACTATTTAACATAGTACTGGAAGTCTTAGCCTCAGCAATCAGGCAACAAAAAGCAATAAAAGGCATCCAAACAGTCAAGGAAGAAATCAAACTTTCACCATTTGCAGACATGATACTCTATTTAAAAAACCTAAAAGACTCCACCAAAAAATTGCTAAAACTAATACATGAATTTAGCAAAGTTGCAGGATATAAAATCAATGTGAAGATATCTGCTGCATTTCTATACACCAATAAAAGCAGCAGAAAAAGAATCAAGGAATCGATCCCATTTGCAATTGCACCAAAAACAATAGATACTTAGGAATAAACCTAACTAAAGATGTAAAAGATCTGTACTCTGAAAACTGTTAACACACTTATGAAAAAAATTGAAGAGGACACAAAGAAATGGAAAAGCCCCTCCTTCCTCATACATGGGAAAAGCAAATATTGTTATAGTGTCTATAGTACCCAAAGCAATGTATACATTAAATGCAATCCCTATAAAAATATCACCAGCATATTTCACAGAGATAGCACCAACAATCCAAAAATTTTTATGGAACCACAAAAGACCCCAAATTGCCAAAGCAATCCTGAAAAAGAAAAACAAAACTGGAAGCATTACCATTCTGAATTTCAAGCTATATTACAAAGATATAATTATCAAGACAGTATGATACTGACATAATGGCAGAGACATACATCAATGGAACAGAACAGAGAACACAGAAATGGATTCACAAGTATATGGTCAACTAATCTCCAACAAAGCCAGAAAGAATATCCCATGGAAAAAAGACAGAAAGACAGTCTCTTCAACAAATGGTGCTAGAAAAACTGGAAAGCAATATGCAGAAGAATAAAACTGGGTCAATTTCTTACACAATACTTACACCAAAAATAAATTCAAAATGGATGAAAGACCTAAATGTGAGACAGGAAACCATCAAAATTCTAGTGAAGAATATAGGCAGAAGCCTCTTTGACCTTATCCATAGCAACTTCTTACTAGACACAGCTCCAGAGGCAAGGGAAACAAAAGCAAAAATAAACTACTGGGACTTCATCAAGATAAAAAGCTTCTTCACAGTGAAGAAAACAATCAATATAACTAAAAGTAGTCAACAGAATGGGAGAAGATATGCAAATGTCATATCTGGTAAAGGGTTAGTATACAAAATCTATTAAAATTTTTTAATTAAACTCAATACCCAAAACACAAATAATCCAGTTAAGAAATGGGCAGAAGACATGAATAGACATTTTCCAAAGAAGACAAATGGATGGCTAACAGACACATGAAAGGATATTCAATATCACTGATCATTAGGGAAATACAAATCAAAACCACAGTGAGATACCATCTCATACCTGTCAGGATGGCTAAAGTCAACAACACAGGAAACAACAGGTGTTGGCGAGGATGCAAAGAAGGGGGAGCCCTCTTGCACTATTGGTGGGAATGCAAACTGGTGCAGCCACTCTGGAGAACAATTTGGAGATTCCCCAAAAAGTTAAAAATAGAACTACCCTATGATCCTGCAATTGCACTTGAGGTATTTATCCAAAAGAGAAAAAAATACAGATTTGAAAGGGTACATGGACCCTGAAGTTTATAGCAGCATTGTCAACAATAGTCAAAATATAGAGAGAGCCCAAATGTCCATTGACTGATGAATGGATAAAGAAGATGTGGTATATAGATAGATACAGATATAGATATATAGATATAATGGAATATTACTCAGCCATCAAAAAGAATGAAATCTTGCCATTTGCAATGGCATGGATGGAGCTAGAATGTATTATGCTAAGTGAAATACGTCAGCCTGAAAAAGACAAATACCATATGATTTCATTCATATGTATAATTTAAGAAAGAAAACAGATGAACATATGGGAAGGGGGAAAAAGAGATGGAAATAAACCATAAGAGACTTTTTTTTTTTCTGGGTTATGGAAGTAAGTTTATTACAAAGGTGAGATAACAACTCCACTTGGCACCCTCATCCCTATTGTTCAGGAAGATTTTCTCCAGGAAGCACCTGATTAAATGCTTGATATTGCTCTTACAAAAGCAGTTTTCTTTCTGGACCATGCAGAGATCAGGTTATATGCTAAACCATGAAATTTGATTTTTTGAGTCCTAATATGCATAAATCTAAACTTTAGGCTTTTCTGGGTATGGGCTTCATTTGCTAAGGATAATTATTTCTCTATGATACAGACATGTGTGGATGTACCAATCATTTATCTTTACAGCCCTATAGAAATAACAGTGAGTATTGGCAAAAGATGATCATTGAAAAACATTATTTGACTTTTTAAAAATGCAAATGAAAATTTTGTCTCAGTAACAACCAAATGACAGTGAATTCCAAATTTTTTTTTAATTTTTAGTTTTTTACAATTTAAATTCAATTAATTAACATATAATGTATTCTTGGTTTCAAAGTTAGAGGTCAGTGATTTATCAGTCTTATATAATACCCAGTACTCATTACAACACATGCCCACCTTAATGTCCAACACCCAGTTATTCCATCCTCCCCAGCAACCCTCAGTTTGTTTCCCATGATTAAGAGCAAACCATAAGAGACTCTTAACAATAGAGAACAAATTGAGGGTTGATGAAGGGAGGTGGTCAGGGGCATCGGCTAGATGGGTGATGAACATTAAAGGAGGGCACTTGTTATGATGAGCAGTGGGTGTTGTATGTAAGTGATGAATCACTGAATTCTCCTCCAGAAACCAATATTGGATTGTACGTTAAGTAACTAAAATTGAAATGCAAAAATAATAAAAGGGATCTTTGTAAATACTGCTATCCCATTTCGAAATGAGAATTCCATGCAGTGATCACAGTTTTGGTGAATGATGACAAGAAATGACATCACAAATACAGATATTCCCCAAACCTAGGGATTTCAGTCAGGTCCTAGGCTGACTTCATTGTTTTTTGTTTTTTTTTGTTTTTTGGGTTTTTTGTTTTTTTTTTTGTTTTGTTTTGTTTTTTTTTTTTTTTGGCCTTTCCTTCTCTGTGTCTAAGTCCCAGAGAGTTGGTTCATTTGCCTCTCTCCTCATAGCAACCAACAGATACTTTTTAAGATGCCATTGTGCACTAACAGATCTCTAAAAGATACAGTATTCCTAACTTCTGTTCTTTTTAAATCAATAGTTTTTATTGCTAGTAACATCAGGCAAATGGAAAGGAGGTTAAACATAATTAAAAGATAATCAGGGAGTTACAAACAACAACAAACATTTGCAGCAATAGTTGTTTCTGGTCTTTATTGAAAGGCTAATGGAGTTTGAAGGCTAAAGGCTGTTCTTTCTACTTGTTTTTATTTATGTTTGTGTTAGCTAATTCTTTAGTCTTGCTCAAAGAACTTTTCTATTTTTTCCTATTTCAGTTTTGGTACTTTGCAAGTTTCTAGGAATTTGTCCATGTCTTCCAGATTACCCAGTTTGTCTCATATAATTTTTCATAGTGTTCTCTTATAGTTGTTTTTATTTCTGTGGTATTGATTGTGATTGCTCCTCTTTTATTCATAATTTTATCTATTTGGGTCCTTTCTCTTTTCCTTTCAATAAGTCTGGCTAGGGGTTTTTCAATTTTATTAGTTTTTCTGAAGAACAAGTTCTTAGTTTCATTCATCTGTTCTACTTTTTTTGTTTGTTTTTTCTATATCATTTATTTCTGCTCTAATATTTATCAGTAATTTTCCTCCTTCTGCTGCCTTTAGACTTTATTTCCTGTTCCTTTTCTAGCTCCTTTAGGTGTAAGGTTAAGTTGTGTATTGAGCCTTTTCTTGCTTCAGCAGGTACACCTGTATTGCTATATACTTCCCTCTGAGGACTACATTTCCTGCATCCCAAAGGTTTTGGACTGCCATATTATCATTTTCATTGGCTTTCATGTTTGTTGTTGTTGTTGTTGTTGTTGTTAATATCTTCTTTAATTTCCTAGTTAACCCATTCATTCTTTAGTAGGATGTTCTTTAACCTCCATATATTTGAGGTCTTTCCAATGTTTTTTTTCTTATGGTTGACTTCACATTCATAGCGTTGTGGTCTATTCATGGTATGACCTCAGTCCTTTTGTACTTGTTGAGGGCTGATTTGTGACTCAGTGTGTGACCTGCTCTGGAGAATGTTCATGTACACTTGAAAAGAATGTATATTCTACTTTAGGATAAAATGTTCTGACTATATCTATTAAGTCTTTCCAGCCCAGTGTGCTATTCAAAGCCATTGTCTCCTTTTCGATTTTCTCCTTAGATGATCTATCCACTGATGCAAGTGGGGTATAAAAGTCCTCTATTATTACTATATTATTATCAATGAGTTCCCTTATGTTTATTATTAATTTATTTATATATTTGGGTGCCCCCAAGTGGGAGCATAAATATTTACAATTGTTAGGTTTTCTTGATGGATAGATCCCTTAATTATAATATAATGCCCTTCATCCCTTGTTATAGTCTTTAAAATCTGGTTTGACTGATGTAAGCATGGCCACTCGGGCTTTCTTTTGACACCATTAGCATGATAAATGGCTACTCATCTCCTCACTTTCAATCTGTGGTGTGTCTTTAGGTTTAAAATGAATCTCTTTTAGGCAGCAAATACATGGAGAAAGATCCATTTTATAATTGCTTTCCATTCCTTTTCTATATGTCTAAACCTAACAAAGCTAAATCGGAGTTGCCCTGCTGCTAGTAGGGACGCCAGATGTGTGGAGAAATTTTGTCCATTATAACTTATGGGACTTCACAATTCTTAGTCATTTGCACATTTGGAAAATAACTTTCTCCAAAAGATTACAGTTTCTTCAAGGGCATTTTTGTTTTTCTAACTTTGTTCTCAAATTACTTTTAAAACTATCTTGTTAAACAGTCATTCCAATTCCACTTGAGCTTGGGTTATTTTCCATTATTTTAATGATTTATATATGCTAAACAACCTTGCCAGAGGAGAACACCTACAGAGTTCAACCACCAATTTAATATACTTTAAATACATTAAGCTTTATATGTAAATAAGCTATTTCCATCTTACTTGTTTTCATAGATTTTAAAAATCATGCCCTATTATGGTAAAGATGTAATCTCAGGAATTTAAAGGAACATCAAAGGCTTAATAATCAAAATTATATTTTCTAATACTGTCTTGAATAGAATATATTAAATCAATATCTTTATCATTTATTCATATGGAAAGCTATTCTTGCAATATCATATTAGCTATCTTCCAAGCTCTACCTATATCTATAGATATACAGATGGAAAAAATGGATATAGAGAGATAGAGATAAAGATTTATGTGAAATGACACAAGATATCCTTTATTTCAAATGTTATCTCTAAACAGAGGGTTAGCAGAGAGGAAGTGGGGGGGGGGGAGGATTAAATAGGTAATAGAGATTAAGGAGTGTACCTGTGTGATGAACACTGGGTGTTGTATGGAAGTGTTGAATCACTATATTGTACAATGGAAACTAATATAACACTGTATGTTAACTGGGTTTTTTAAAAGATTTATTTATTTATTTTAGAGAGAGAAAGAAACAGAACACAAGCAAGAGGAGCAGAGGGAGAAGGAGAGAGAATCCCTATGCAGGGGGGTTCAATCTCATGACACTGAGATCATAACCTGAGCTAAAATAAAGTCAGATGCTCAACTGACTATGCCACCCAGGTGTTCCTAACTAACTGGAATTTAAACAAAAACTTAAAAAATATATAGTTGAAAGCAGGGGGAAAAAATATCTCTAAAATCTTCTATACACATGCTACCTAAGTGTGTAGGAAATGATTTCAGATCCTCAAATGGTCAGTAGCAGGAAATAAACTATGTAGTGGAAGCTACCTTGTTTCAACTTCTAGGTTATATACAAGGGTCAAATAAAGATTTATAGAAGTTACCATCAAAGAGTGAACACAGATTACCTAGTAATTATTATGAACCTAAAATGTGTTGTATCCAGGTCAATATAACATATGTGTGTGAAGCTGTAACTGAAGATCTTAACTTTGACTCATTTGATCTCCAGCTCATTTAAAAGTCCACTGCCTTCAGCTCAGGTCATGATCCCAGGGTCCTGTGATCCAGTCCCCTATAGGGTTCCTTGCTCAGCAGGGAGCTTGCTTCTCCCTCTGCCTGCCACTCCCTCTGCTTGTGCTCTCTCTCTGATAAATAAGTAAGTAAGTAAGTAAATAAATAAATAAATAAACAAATAAATAAAATCTTTAAAAAAAATGTACAGCTGAGAGAAACTATATAAAGGACAAATCCCAAGGACATACTTCAATCTATTCCTTTAGCTATTATAATCTATTTGAATCAAGCATTATATCTCTAGAGCTCAGTAGCTCAGAAATGCTTGCAGAAATGCTTTTATCAAGTTTAAGCTTACTGTAGAGTCTTTGTTTCTAATTGAAAGTTTATATAAATAATTCCTACATGAAATAAAGTTCCGAAGGTTGTTCACTTGATAGTGAAAGACTGTCAATTACTTTGAGAAACCGGTGCATTGTCAGGGGAATGACAAATGTGTGCCTGCATTTATTCATTGCTTTTATCTTTACCATCTGTATCATTACACAATTACCTGAAAACATTTATTTCTTTTGAATAGCTAGCATGTTTATTCTGGACACCTAGGATTAGTGTGTTTATGACATTTGCTACACTTTCTAAAAGATTTCTAACAAGATAACATATATCACTAAAAAACATGCTTATTCTATTTTAATCACTTTTTGGAAATAGAGAAGTACATATTATGAATGAAATTCTAATATTTAAGTGAGGATGTTTATTCAAAAATTTTGAGTACATATAGAATACACACATTTTAAAATTTGACTTGGGGGCATGAAAAAGCATGCCTCATGATAAGTTCCAAAACGTTTATAATTAACAAGGGTCAGAACTGTGTGTGAAATCTTAACTGCAGTATTAAATATACATTGTATATTATGAGCTGTGAGTATTAAAATAAATTTTTAAAAAGTTTTATTCTTTGGATTTTAGTTTATATATCTCCTTTTTTTAGCATTCCTGAGGTATTTTTACATATCAAGATTCAGTATGACCAAAATGAAGGTTTTTCAATGGAAAATGTGAATAACTAAAGCACTAATTTTATCAGTATTTAATTTCTGTCTTGGAATCCACAATACCCAGTCTTTAAAGATAATCCAATAACATAGGTGGAGAGTGGTAAAGAGTATATTAGTTTAGTCAATTCTGTCATGTTCATCTCTTAAGATAATTATTTCATAACAATAACATATAAATTATTAAAATTAGAGATAATATTCCTGCTCTATTAAAAAAACATATCTCTCAGAATTGCAAGCATATCAAGAGTATTTTGTTTTATCCTTAAAACCAGTCTTCTATGACAATTATATCAAAAGGTCATATGAAATAATTATCTTATATTTGCACACAGAAAATAACGTTTTATAATTGGTTTTATAGTTTCAGATGAAGTATGAAGAAAATAGAATTTTAGGTCTTATCTTATGAACTGATGCTCTTACTGAGATAGATTTTTAAATGTGATTATCCAACTATAGTATTAATTTGGAAGGTAGAATCACTATATCATTACTATGAAAAGTTGTTTTACTGTGTTTCAAATATGTGAAAACTAATCTTTCAGTATTTTCACAGAATAAATCAACATGTATAATACAATGCACAAATCAAAATATTCACTTGAAAGTCATCAAATGATTAGTCACAAATCATTAACAAGGAGATGTGTATCAAAACCACAATGAGATGTGACCTTATACCTGTCTAAAATCGAAAGACAAGAAATAATAAGTGTTGGTGAGGAATTGGAGGAAAAAAGTGGTCCTAAAGTGATGAAAATATAAACTGAAAAGCCACTGTGGAAAACAATAGGGAATCTCCTCAAAAAATAAAAATGGAAATAATGTAGGATTCAATAATCCCACTACTAGGTATTTACACAAAGAAAACAAAAACACTAATTTAAAAAGATACATGCACCTCTATGTTTATTGTAGCATTATTTACAATAGCCAAGATATAAAAGCAACCCAAGCATGCATTAGCAAACATATGAATAAAGAAGATGTGGTATATAGATACTATGGAATATTAGTTAGCCAATAAAAAGGATGAGATCTTACCATTTGTGACAACATGGATGGGCCTAGATGGTGTTATTCTAAGGGAAATAAGGCAAAGAAAAACACATACTATATGATTTCACTCATATGTAGAATCTAAAAACAAAGGAATAAACAAACAAGTAGCAGAATCCAACCTATAAATCCACAGAATAATCTGATGATAGAGGAAACAAGTGGGGGGGTGAGCAAAAACGAGTGAAGAGGGTACAAGATACAGCATATGGAATATGGTCAAGGATTTTATTATAGCGATGTATGGTGACAGTCGTTTAACATAGTATAACATATAGAGAAGTTGAATCACTATGTCATATGCCTGAAACTAATGTAACACTGTATGTCAACTACACTCAAATTCAAAAATTATAAAAGCGTCATCACCAAAATTTTAAATGTTCTCATAAAGTGATGTGTTAACTAGACATATACATTATTAGATGTATATGTTATAACATACACATTTATCAAATCAACTTAATGTACACTTTAAATATCTTACAATTTTATGTCAATTAATACATCAGTAAAAGTGAAAAATGGTTGTGAAAATTCACTTTTCCACCAGCAATATTTTAATTTTTTTCCTATATCCTAGGCATAATTGCTGTTATATGTTTTTAATTTTTTTGCAAGCTTAAGGGTTATAAAGTATTAACCATTAGTTACATTCTGACCATTAGTAAGCCTGAATTTTTTCTCATATTTATTTTCCATTCAAATGTATCTCCTTTGTTTTGCCTTTGATATGATTTACATTGGTTACTTTGTCTCCTTCTTGGCATTTTTTTTTCCTTCTTGGCATTTGTTAAGAGTTCTTTGCATTTGAAGGACATTAATCTGCAGTCTGTCTTCCATGTTTCAAATGTATTTTCCAAGCACATCTATTCTCAAAATAGATAGGAATGTGTGCAATAACACTTCTAAATCTTGACATATTCTGTTTATTTATAAGTCTAACATTTGACATGTACCCTGAAAAGGAATACCCCTGTCTGGCATGAAATTCTAAAAAAGGGAGAGCTAGAATATCATCAGTCAGACAAAGCTCATGCCCTTCCTCCTGTTTGAAAATGCTAAAATGCTATCATACAAAAGGAATGAATAGTAATGGTGCAGAGGGTATTTCAAATTTCTTTTTTATTTTTTTTAAGATTTTATTTATTTATTTGACAGAGAGAGGGAGATCACAAGTAGGCAGAGAGGCAGGCAGAGAGAGATAGAGAGAGGAGGAAGCAGGCTTCCCACCAAGCAGAGAGCCCAATGGGGGACTCGATCCCAGGACCCCGGAATCACGACCCTGGTATCGTGACCTGAGCGGAGGCACAGGTTTTAACCCACTGAGCCACCCAAGCACCCCTCAAATTTCTTATTTATTTTCAGGGAGAGAGCTGTTTCAAAAGGAGACCTAGAATCTTGAAAAGAAAGTTGCTAACAATCCTCTGTGCTGTGAAACCAAGTGGAATTCAGAGAGAAACACAGAATCTCAGATGATAAATTACAAGTTATGTTGGTATTTGGTATAGTCTCTACTGCTTTACCTTTCAAATTGAGTTCTTTAGGCTTCTTTCCAAAGAAGGTACTGCTCTGCTAAATGGAGTAAACTATTTACATTGACAAAGTAACTTTGTTAAGCATGTGTCTTCCTACACTTGTCATCTTAGTTTGCATGAATACCTAACTTAAACTACTAATCAGTAGGTCTGTGGTGGTGAAAGGCATTACTTCAGTGTAAGAACTTTTTTTTTTAATTTAAATTCAATTAGCCAATATATAGTACATCATTAATTTTTGGTATAATGTTCAATGATTCATTAGTTGCAAATAACACCCAGTGCTCATCACATCATGTGCTCTCCCTATGCTCATCTCCCAGTTACCCCATGCCCCACCCACCTTCCTTTCCACTACTTTAAATGAAGTTAATTTATACAAAGATATAGTAGGTTATTAAATGGTTTAGTGCATGTATCTTTAGATATATACTTATATATGTATATACAAGTACATATAAATGTCTGTGTATAAAATATCCCACTTGATTCTGAAAATATGACCAGGAAGTAGGTTAAGACAGGAATTAAAAGCATAATTTTAGAATGGAGGACAGATATTTTAGCTCAAAGAGGTGAATATTATGAATCATCAAAGAGTGTATGAGTAGAAGTCTAGATCAATGTCCATATGTCTATTAATTGATTCTACATCCTAACCATTAAAAATCATCACGTTATAGAATAAATATAGAATTGAAAAAATATATACACATGTGTGTGTGTGCATGTATACACTTTTTTTTTTCTTTTCTTTTTTTTTTTTTTTTTTTTTTTTTTTTGGTAGAGGAAGAGAGAGAGTGAGCAGGGGGAGGCAGATTTTGCACTGAGCATGGAGCTCAATGTGGGGCTCAATCCCACGATCCTGAGATCAGGACCTGAGCGGAAACCAAGAGTCAGATGCTTAACTGACTGAGCCACCAAGGCGCCCTCAATTGGAAAATACTTCTTAAATTACAGATGAAATAGCATTTCTTTTTTCTGTACCTTTAAGATAAATATTTCATAAAATTTAATGAAATTAATATTTCTTGTTAAACTACCCAGAATGGACACTTCTCATTCTTTAGGGTAGAGATGTGGTTAAATTTGCCTTGCCCATAAAGAATAAGATAATTTGGTTATTGTTGTCTAGCCAATTTATATGTCTCCTCCCCAGTCCTAAGACTACTTTCTGTTTGTTTAATCTGGCCTTTAGTGCATTAAAATTAACATAGCTAAGAAAAGAAAAATACTACCACGAAAGTTATCATAATATCTTTAAAAATGGAAAAACCTTTTTGTTTGATATCCTCTATCTCCTCTAGTTTTTACTAAGTTCAGGCTCTGGCATCAGACAGGCAGGTAACTTCCTGATTCCATCATTTATTTGTTATGTGACAGTGGGTAAGTTATTTAACCCCTGTAATTTTTTTTTATTTCATCATTCATTAAAAAATCATGGGATATAACATATAAAGTTCTCAAATTGGTGCACTAAATATACCCAGCTAGCTGTATTATTCCTAGATGTACTTACTGTGACTACCACTATTGTTTTTAGAATTCACGGTGTTTTTCTCTTGGTTGAAGCCTGGATGGTTAATGTCTTATGATGAACAAATATATTGGTTTGACCTTTTGTCTCATTTAAAAGTTTGTTTATTAAATGGATCAATATTAATGAGACAGTTGCTCCTAGCTAACACTAAGAAAAGCTATTAAAATGTCCATGTCTTTACTCTTCTGTGCCTCTAAGGTCAATTGTGAACCTTTTAAATTATCCTTTAACATGTTAGGAGACTTAAATATCCCAGACTTTAGCATATTATTAGAGTTTTATTATCAATAGTTTTTGTTTAAGCTTTTATTATGCCAGTAATGGATCATTAACTATAGGATGAACTCAGAGAGAGTTATAAGGAATCCCATAATTTGATCTTCCTATACCCATTGTGTAGTCTGTATATGAAACTCATTTTAGAGATTTTTGGATAGCATAATTACCAGGAAGAAATGCTGCTCCCCTAATATAAGCTCATTTCACAAATGAGTCTGTTTTGGACTGCCAGTAAATTTTGGAAGTGCAGAAGGATTTAATCATGATTAGGATTTCTGAAATTCATTTCTCCATCATAAAAGTGAAAAAGAGCATATAATCATGCTCTTCTGAGGGACATTAGATTATTATGTACAATTGTACACATGATATTCATTATAATTCCTCTATTTCAATAGCCTATTTATGAAAATAGACTTTCTTCCACCAAATAATACAAACCTATATTTTAATTACAATTATTATATGTAAGTCACCTTTTCTGAAATACCTTTATAAACAAAAAAGTTTTTAATAGTTGAATACCGTATATTTTTCCTAAATTAAAAACTTTTTAATTTTGTTTCTGCAAGTGATAGCAAAATGAGGAACAAAAAGCAAAGAAGACAAATTTTTTTTTTAAATGTCTGAATGGGGTGCCTGGGTGGCTCAGTGGGTTAAGCCTCTGCCTTCAGCTCAGGTCACGATCTCAGGGTCCTGGGATCGAGCATCACATCAGGCTCTCTGCTCAGTGGGGAAGCTGCTTTCCTTCCTCTCCCTCTGCCTGCCTCTCTGCCTACTTGTGATCTCTCTCTCTGTCAAATTAATAAATAAAATCTTTAAAAAAGAAATAAAAAATAAATGTCTGAGGAAAAGAAATAGAGGGAGGGAAATTTGAACAGTATTATTGGAATTATACATAATGCCTATTTGATATACATAACATGGTTTAATCACTGCCATCTACATTCTGACTAACTCACTCTGGCAGTTACCTTAATTCATTAAAAGGAAATTAATATCCATGGAAATATAAATTCTCTTTAATAAGTACACAGCAAATATTTGCCACTATACCATTAATAAAGTTTTATATGAGTGATTTTTTGATCAGGGGGTCAATGAACCTTTCTTTATAAGGAATTTTTTCAGATAAGAGCTATTAAAATAATAAATTTACCCTAAAAGAGCAAACATTAGGGCTTACTGTTCCTAAATAGAAATTAACACATACACATTGCTTGCTAAAAGTTTGATTTAGATAAATTGAAGTGAGAATATTTGATGTTGATTTGAACTTACCTTCTAAAAAAATAAAATCATGTATGGCTTACATAAATTTTGGGTTACCTACACAATACATGCCTAATTACCTTTTTCACTGGACACCACTGTTATGTCTAAAAATGGCCTCTGAGGGTTTAGAACTGGATGACAGTTTTCCCTCTAAAGCTGAAGCTTCTGCTCGTAATCTCAGTAGTAAACCAAACTCAGCCTCACATAAAAGAAATCTAAATGTTCACACTAATTATGGAGGAGCAGGAGTGGGGTCAAGCCAACATTGAGTGCAGTCAGAGATGAGCTCCAGCTGATGGGAAGTCAGAACTATGTGGGAAGAGAAATAGGACATTTGACACATTTGTGCTTATGATTGTTTTTATGAGCAAACTGAGTCAAGTTACAGAGATCAATTATTCTGGGTTAGAGGACTAGAATATTATTTTTCAGAGTTTTGTATTTTTTTCTCTTTACCTTTATATTTAAGTAAATAGCTGCTAGGGAGAAATCATTTTGAGGTGAACATATAAGTATATATTTGTTTAATATCAAAAGGGAATTAAAAATAAACTAAAAGCAAAAAATCATTTCATGCAACTCTCACTTCACTGTTCAGTGGTCTGGAAGATTATTAAGGCTTTTGCTTCCCTACATTTTCCAGCATCCCTTGTAGTTTATTGAGGTCATGTGACTTAGTTCTGGTCAACAGTGTCAGGATGGAAGTGATATACACAATTTTACTGTTAAAAGTATAATGTCTCTCTTTCTCCTGGTACTGCACAACTTTGAAAGCTATATGTACCAGTGCCATGGTTACAAAACGGAGATGATCTGGCTTAAACATATTGGAGTTAGTGTGAAAGAAATGAGACTCTTGTATGACCTTAAGAATATGATTTTTAGATTTGAATCTTATTATCTGAGAAAAAAATAAGTAAAAAAGACTCCTTCAACGTAGAATGAAACTTGGAAAAAAGGACAATTTTGATTAAATAATTATAGCTTAAATTTTTAAAATTTAATTTCCAATAATTACTAAAAAATGCTTAGTATCATAAAGTAGTAGAATGTGTAATAATTTTATAAAAATAGAAAAAAACAGAAACCTTGCCACTTGCAACAATGTGGATGGAATTAGAGGGTATTATGCTGAGTGAAATAAGTCAATCAGAGAAAGATAATTATCATATGATCTCCCTGATATGTGGAATTTAAGGAACAAAACAGAGGATCATAGGGTAAGAGAGGAAAAAAGAAAACAAGATGAAATCAGAGAGGGAGATAAACCATAGGAGACTCTTAATTTTAGAAAACAAACAGGGTTGCTGGAGGGGAGAGGGGTAGAGAGACGGGGTAACTGGGTGATGGACATTAAGGAGGTCATGTGATGTAATGAGCACTGGGTCTTATTTAAGACTGACAAATCACCGACCTCTACCTCTAAAACCAACAATACACTATATGTTAATAAAAAAAATACAAAAACAGACATACACAGAACATTAAATTTTATACATTTAAGAGATATTTAAGTTATGGCCTATTGGTAAATACCAAAGGTGACAAAATCAACTTTTTACTATAAAAATATTCAAGAGTAGTTTAAAATAAACAAAAATATATTCAAGTAGAGTAAGCTAGTCCTCTCTCAACAAATATCTGTTTTTTGTTACACCCCAAAGTTGTAAGTTACTTTCTTATCTAATTGTATAATGGAAATAATTTTTTTAAAGGAAAGATAACTATCAAAGAACTCCATAATTTGGGAACTATAGGGGAGTCCACAGCAAGAGGCAACAAATACTATATAATAATGACACTTTTATTTTACCCTTTGTATGAATAACAATGAAATAGATTTTGTATTTTTTTAAAGATTTTATTTATTTACTTGTTAGAAAAAGAGAGCACAAGCAGGCAGAGTAGCAGGCAGAGGCAGAGAGAGAAGCAGACTCCCTGCTGAGCAAGGAGCCCGACGTGGGGCTTGATCGCAGGACCCTGGGATCATGACCTGAGCCCAAGGCAGTGGCTTAACCAACTAAGCCACCCAGGCATCCCAGAAATAGATTTTGTATTTTTAAGAGATTTTAAAAATATCATATGCAAGCAATGTCCTTATTTTGAAAAAAAAAAAAAAAAAAAACCCAAATGTTAAGAAGTATGATATCTGCAAAAGGTTGTCAGATCTTTTCTAAACACTCTGGGTTATATCAAACAAAAGGCAATTTTTACTTATTTTATAAATTAGGTAAACTTAATTAAAAGAATATTCTCAAAATAAGAACTATTAATAATAAGAAGAACTACTTTAACAACTACGTTTACTTTTCTTAAACTTTAAATCAGGGATTTTACTGAACCAGTTCTCTGTCTCCCCTGCTCACAACTTACATATGTCCAATAAAAAATAAAACAAAGTAGCACATTCTACAAATCAAAAGTAGAGCTAACAAGTTCTTTTCTGAGCAAGACACTGAAGATTACAGAACAGAAATGTCACCTCAGCAAATGATAAAAGATAGTCTTTAATGAAGAGATGGAAAATAGTATTTCTTTTTTTTTAATTTTTTTTAAAGATTTTATTTATTTATTTGACAGAGATCACAAGTAGGCAGAGAGGCAGGCAGAGAGAAAGAAGGGAGGGCGCAGGCTCCCCGCTGGGCAGAGAGCCCAATGCGGGGCTCAATCCCAGGACCCTGGGATCATGACCTGAGCCGAAGGCAGAGGCTTTAACCCACTGAGCCACCTGGGTGCCCCGGAAAATAGTATTTCAAGTGGAGAAATCTATGCAAGAAAAATAGCACTTATTCATACAATGAACAAAGACTTCTTGAACACTTACATGTCAGGTGCTTAATAAGGAGAGGCACAGGTGGATCTAAATTGCTGAAGGGAATTAGGGCAGGTTTATCCTAGAAATCTGAAAGGAATTAGAAGTAGGTGGGGAGAAGAGGGATAGTAATTCTAGCCTAACAGAAAAGCTTGTATAAAAACCCTGAGGTAGAGAAGAACTTGTGTATAAGAGACTGATGTGTATTGGGCTATGGAAAGTGTGTAAGAGGAAGATGGGATGAAGGGAAGGTCAGAGACCCCAGGATCAGACATCTAGGCCCAGATAAACCATGGTCAAGTCCTAATTCATTTGTCTATACATTAGTTATAAAGGGGGAAAATATGATTATGAAAATTCTGTTTACTTGAAGCCAAATATTTGCTGGGATTATATTTCCTGCTCTATAGTCACTGCTGTGACTACTATGTCAATTGTAGTTTCACTGTTTCCTAGACCACATACCCTCCTATTTCTTGGTTCCACCTTTCATTTTACTACTAATTTCCTTACTGAAGTTATTTCGCATGTCCTGGGCCTTTGTATGTTTAAAAGTAACTTTATTTTACTCTCACACTGATAGTTCATCTGGGTATAGAATTCTAGTTTAATTTTAATATTCCCCCAGAGCCTTAAATATCCTGTCCACTGTCATCTAGAACCTAGCTCTCTCATGAGAAATCTGATGGTACAATTGTCTTTGGTCTTTTTCAGGGGACTAAGTTTTCCCTTTTATGCAACTTTCTTGCAAAAATAATTGACTGGGTAATGGTAACATTTACTAATGATTTTAGATGAAAGATGACATACTGAGTATTAGTGAAAGACTGAGGTTATTTTTCTACCTTCATTAACGCATGCACAAAGCATACACACTGATAAACCAGATAAGGAGACCCTATTTTTACTTTTACAAATAAGCATGTTTGCTAAAGTAAACAAAAATTACCATAAAAATTAAGGTACTATCTTTTTCTTTCTTCCGGTTTATGTTTTTATAACTGAATGAAAAAGGTCAGTTAACACATGAGAAGGAAGCTCACTGATAGTTTCAGAATCATCTTATCTCATAAAGAAAGACCTAAGAAATTGACCTTACATGTGAAAATTTCAGTCCAACAGTATCTGTTCATCCTCACACGACTGGCAAGAATCCACACTGCTTCTCGAATACCTGAGGTGCCTGTGAGTGATTTTTGAGAACTAAAGGTCTGGGAACATTATAATCCATGTGTACAGAAACAAGTTGTCTGGTCCTTAGTTAAAACAGCTGGAATTTATTTTGTTGAAATGGATGCCAGGCATTTTATGTTGGCAGAATCTGTTCTGCTTCATTTGTGAAGGTGCTTACTCCTGTTTTCTTTCTTTTACTCAAAAACAAGCAAGTCTGTAACACATGGTAGCTGTCATGTCAAACTCAAGTACTGCAAGCGATGGCATTGTCCATATCTGGGGATCTGTTGCACAAAGTCATGGGGATTCTTTCCTTCTAATTATCTCCAAGGGATGCATGTCTTTCCAGAGTTAGCACTAAGTATCAAAAATGAAGAAAATGTTTTTCAGGCTTTCTTTCTCCAGTACAACTCACAAAGCAATGCTAGTCAAAAAAAGAAAAGTAATAGAGAGGAATACAGAACAAGAACTTCTCACATAATTTATCATTTCTAAGACTGCTGTGTTGTCACTGATGAGAATTTATAATATGTGGGACACAAAGGATAAACAACTCGTTACATGAAATTCAAATAACAAGCATGAGAATCTTCTAAGGCAGAGAGGGGCACTTCAGACGCACAGCGTGGATTAATTACATCATGGAAAGTAAAATTCTATAACAAATTCTGTTGCCTTCCTGATCCCTCTCCTCATCCCTTGTCCTTTTGATACTCGGATACCCAATGGAATTCCTTCAAATAGTATTTTTTAAGTATGTCTCTCACCTATACAGGGATCTTTAGGATCTCCCCACAAGAAAACACAAAAGAAGCAATGAAAAGCTCTCTGAAAGCTGGCTCCATCTTGGGTTCCTAAGGTCCTATCCTTCTATGAATTCTGTTTCTTCCAACAGGATACATAAGTTTGGTCTGAACATATGTTTTGCCTCCTGTTGAAAAGACTGGGCTTTTTCATTCTTTTTGACTAAGCTATCAGGTCTTGCCCTCTAAATGCCTTACCAATGAACCCCAATCAGATTGTATCACACTTCTGTTTCAAACATTGATATCTTTGTGGCTCCTTAGGATGCCTTTTCCTTCTTTGGATTCTAAATTTTAATATTTTAGATATGATTTAGGGTTATAGCCTTCCCGATAATTTGCACTCAGTGTACAGTGGATAGTGCAGGACACCAGCTTTTTATGGTGTGTCAAATCATCAGTTCATTTGGTTCTTCATTGAACATTATTGAGTACTCGTGTATTAACTATGTTTCAAAATTAATACTTACAAAAAGACAAACTTTTTTTTTTATTAAAGGACTAAAATAAATGACCATCTGAAATGTCTCTGATGTAGGAAATATTAAGGCTACTGGTTGTTTTTTTTTTTTTTTTAAAGATTGCATTTATTTATTTGACAGAGAGAGAGAGAGAAAGAACAAGCAGGGGAGCAGCAGAAGCAGGCTCCCCACTAAGCAGAGTCTGACATGGGACTCAATTCCAGGACCCTGGGATCCTGACCTGAGCTGAAGGCAGATGCTTAACCGACTGAACCATCCAGGCACCCCTTAAAGATACTATTTTTAATTTTTTTTTCCCCCTTAAGATATCCTCACACAAAGGGTGCCTGGGTGGCTCAGCTGGTTAAATGACTGCCTTCGCCTCAGGTCATGATCCTGGAGTCCCAGAGTCGAGTCCCGCATCAGGCTCCCTGCTCTGACCCTCCTCCTTCTCGTGCTCCCTCTCTTTCTCTGACTCTCTCGCTCTCTCAAATAAATAAATAAAATCTTTTAAAAAAATCCTTTAAATAAAAAGATATTCTCACACATGGTCTTTATGTCTACTGTCATCCTAAAGTAACTACAGACCCGTAATCATGAGCGAGTAATACTTAATTCTTTAAGCCTTGATTTTCTCACTGTAAATTTGTATTACTTTCTCATTCCTTTCTCCACAATATATTCAACCTGCATCAAAGAATCAAACATAAAAGCTGAAGCCAGGGGCGCCTGGGTGGCTCAGTGGTTTAAGCCTCTGCCTTCGGCTTGGGTCATGATCCCGGCATCCTGGGATCGAGCCCCACGTCGGGCTCTCTGCTCAGCGGGGAGCCTGCTTCCTCCTCTCTCTCTCTGCCTGCCTCTCTGCCTACTTGTGATCTGTCTGTCAAATAAGTAAATAAAAAATTAAAAAAAAAAAAAAGCTGAAGCCATGAAAACTGGGATGTTTTGTTTTGCTTAATCTTAGAGTGAAATAGTTCTTTGTATGCATGACAACAAGCATAGAAAACAAAGTAATTCAACTACCTAAATAGTTTACAAAATTTAAAGTATGCATAATCTTCAACACAGTAATTCTACCTTAATAACTGTCCTCTTAGAGATAATTGCTCAAATGCACATGTGTAAATGTGTGCATAGACAAAAATTACATATATGCATATTATATATATACATATACACATTTATAATTCTGTTTAAGAATTTTCTGTACAGATACAATTACTCAAGTGCATATATAAACATTACATATGTGTATAATTCTATATACATGTATAGATATAAGTATATGTTCATATGTATTTACACACAAGTACACATTTTTACACCATTTTGAAGTTTTATTTATTTATTTTAGTAATTTCTACACCCAACATGGGGCTCAAACTCAAGAGTCCAAGATCAAGAGTCACATGCTCTTGACTGAGCCAGCCAGGAGTCTCTGAACCATTTTAAAAAGAAACAATAACCAAATGTAAATAGCCTAAATTCCCAAGAATAAGGGAACAGTGAAACATAATTTTATTATTTCTATACAAAGGGCTATTGCACAGCTATTAGAAAGGACAAGGTAGATGATGTCCTGATACTGGAGAAATGGCCAGAACACACAGTGAAGAAAATATACTAGTATAAATCTGCATAAAAGTGGATCGCATTTTGTCCTTAAAGGATATGAAAAGGAGTTTGATGTGGAACTAAGAAATTCGCATTTTTTAAATCTAAGGGTGTTTCTAAAATTAGACTGCTTAGAATTTACTGATTACCTAACATTTCAAGTTGATTTCTGACCAGCACCAGTTTTGGTTTCACTACCCTCTTCCTGACCACAGAAATATATATGTAAATCCCATCTTTCCTTGCATTCCCTTAATGAAGCATTACTACTATGATACCTACATTTTCATTTCATACTGTTATTTCAGCACAGAGATATCAGATAGAATCTATACAATGAACTTAGAATAAAATCAGGAAAAATATGTAAGGATAATTTTGTCTTACGTTTGCTAATCCAACAGTATTGGAAAATCAAGTCAAGAATATATGATCATCTTTATTCAAACACAATTAATTGTTGTTTATAATATTTTGGTCTTTATTTATCACACTTAATGAAAATAATGAGTTATTTCAACTAACTCTGGAATCAAAGGTACACTTTTAAGATTTTTACTCTAGGGGCACCTGGGTGGCTCAGTTGGTTAAACAATTGTTTTCGGCTCAGGTCATGATCCTGGAGTCCTAGGATTGAGTCCCACATCAGGCTCCCTGCTTGGCAGGGAGTCTGCTTCTCTCACTGATCTCTCTCCTCTCATGGTCTATCTCTTTCTCAAATAAATAAAATCTTAAAAAAAAAAAAAAAAGACTTTTACTCTATTTACTTGAGGTTTTGTGTGTGTGTGTGTTTTTTTTTAACCTTCTGCTAGTTGAATATTTGTAGTCTTGGCTAAGGAACATTAGCTACTGTTTTGAACCTCTCACTTAAAACAGGCTCCTTTCATTATATATTCTCTACAAGTACCTCAGGAAACAATAGGTCATCTTTCATTTATAGAGATTCAAATGAGCAATGTTTCATTTCTTTACTATATACTTCTTTAGTGTAAATCAAATGTAATGGAAATTTATTACACCAATAATAAACTTCAGAGATTTAACAAGGACGATCTGTACTGCTCATGCACATAGAGGAAATGAATTCTCCTTGTTGTGTCGACACTTGCAACTGCCCCTCTTAGCCTGGCTGGAATACTTCTTATGAATGGAATGCCTTTCAACCAATGTTATCTCTCCGATTTAGTTGTCAGGTAGCAAATAAACCAAAGCATATGAAATATACTCATTTATTTTTCTAATTACAAAAGTAATATATGTTCATTGTAAATATGTATACAAGTAGCTTAAGACAAAAATTTACACTCATCAGAGATATGGCTACCGTATATGTATACATATTTTATAAAGTAGGATTCTTTGTAAAAATAACACTCTTTGTAAAAATAACACTCTAAAATAACACTTTCTCTTTAAAAGTATTCGGTTATTATTTATTAAAATGGCTTTTATCAAATACTATATATTTTATCAAATACTATATATATACTATATATGTGATATATATAGTATAAATAGAGAAATAAAGTAAGTGGTAGTTACCATGGGTTGGGGATGGGGGATATTGGAAGATATTAGTCAAAGGGTATAATCCTCCAGTTATAAATTTAACAGTTTGGGGGATCTAATGTACAGTGGAGTGATTATAACTAATAATACTGTATTATATACTTGAAAGTTTCTAGGAGAATAGATCTTTATGATTCTCACTTCCTTGCAATGGAGGTGTTAGCTAATTCTATGGTGGTGATCAGTTTGCAATATACAAATGTATCAAATCAACACATCATATACCTTAAACTTACACCATGTTATGTCAGTTATATCTCAATGAAGTTGGGAAAAATGGTAACTTTTATTTCTATTAAATACATTTTAAAAAACAAAGGAAAGGATTAAAGTATGTGAATACACACATTTTAAATTATGTACACAAATTTTCCTCCATGAGTCTGCTTTCACTTCATTTTCATAGGAAATACAGCAAAGAATCACAGAAGCATTGAAGTATAAAGGAGGAAATTGGAAAGCAGATTGGAAGAAGAAAAAGAAAAAATAGAAAGGTAAAGTGTTAAAGGTGTTTAAAACAATGGTGAAATTAGAACACAATTAAAAATAACATAAAAACTTTCAGCAGATAGATAGATGGCTTTTATTTCTAGTTCCCAAAATTTAGTTCCTCTAGCTACATTTGAAATTTCTAAGCAGGACAGCAAAGTTCTTTGAGGATTCCTGTTTACCAGATGATCCCAAACCTGTAGATCACAGGAGAGGCCAGTAGCCTGGTACTGAGCAAAGGAGCATTTGTGTACATGTGCATGTGTATGTGCACACATGTATGCCCATAGGTTAGGGGTTGGAGAAGAGATTGGAAAGAGATTGCGAGAAAACACCAAGTTGGATGGCTGTTCTAGTAGTACAGCCAACTCTTTATTTTCCACCTCTAGTTCATTCTCCATTTCTTTAAATTGGGGGCTCTGTTTTTCTAACTAATTTCTCACTCCTAAGATTTTTTCTTCACCCTTAAAGAAATCATATAATTATTTTTAATATATCTGGTTTTATTTTTTACATTATACCCTCACTTCAGGTTTTTCTCTTTCATAGCTTTTAAAATAAAGAATCCAAATATATTTTGCAGGTGGAATGGACTAAAGAGGTTACAGGTTTAACAAAAATTTAGCCTTACTGTTTTTGTTTTGAACAAACAAATGACTTGTAATTCCATTACCATGATGAAAAATATTCTGATTTGGGGAAGTAGAAATGGTAGGGAGTGGAAATATGTCATGTGTATTTTAGACACATTAACTTTTGAGACATCTTTAAGACAATCAAGTAGAATATCAAGAAAGGAGATAAATATGTTGGAATCCAAGGGCTTTAGAGTAAAATATAAATTCCAGAAGAATCACCATTCTACATTATGCGATCAGAATGCTATTTGACTGTTTCATGTCAAATCAGCTTGTTAAAAATCGTATTTGTAAATGAGGTAAATTTAGTATTTTAAACACATTGATGTCCTTGTTTTATAAAAATTGTCTTATATATTGTAGCATATTTATTATGCCTGGTCCCAGCTCACTAAATATTCATTAGGCCCATCAAGTCTTCTGACAAGCAAACATCACCTTTACCTATGTATATTTTTAGGTGTGCCTTAGAAGGGGCACCCTGCCCCGCCCACTTCCAACTATTGTGGGTAAAAGTCCAAAATGGTTCCTTAATACAAGAATTTGAATGTTTAGTATAGTCATGTATATTGTGAAATACCAGGAGGGTGCTATGTAGGTTGCATTTCCAAAATATGTTTACCATTTAATACCTATTTTGTGGCAGTGTACTAGTGAGTTGTAATCAATAGTTTGGGAACCACTGATTTATGGCTGAGAACATAAACTCCTCAATCAGACACCAAGTTGGTTGGGTAAAGAACCCATAATTTCTTACTACTTTATTCTTAGTTTAGCCTAGCTGTGGTATTCTAAAATACCTTTTTAAATAACAATGGATTAAACTGTAAAAAACTATGAACTATGTAAATAAAATGAAAATATCCTATATCCCCTTCCATCTCAAAAATCATCTCCTACCATAGAGGTAATCCTATTAACAGTTTGAGGTTCATTTTTCCAGATATTTACAGAATTCCTTCTTAACCTGTATTGAGATCAACCTTCCCACTTGCTTTTAAGAGATACGTAGCCTCTAACTTACACAACTGTCAGAACCTATCAACTGTAGCCCCTGCTTGACTGTTAAATCAAATGGCCTTAGTTCAGTAAAAGGATACTTGCCATCACGTTAACCTGTTGACAGGAGTGATCAAAAGCTCTGTTTAAAGCAAGAAAATTTATGGAGGATTTCCTGAAAAATACAGTCTCTTTTTCTTGGGGATATTAAATTATGTCTTTTTATTGTCACCCTGAGAAAATCCCTCATCTCAGTGACAATGATCCCTGTGGTATAGGCTCACAGAGCTACACTTTGGAATGGTGCTCCCACTATGATGGAGAGAAATATCCAACAGCATTGTACATTTACATTTACTCAAAGAATGCTATTGTTCTCCACACTAACAGACATCATTTTCTTAAAGAAACTAAAGGATGAATTCTTTCTTTGGACTCTAGAGATAGTTGTGCTCCTCTTATTTAACCAATTCATCTTTTTCCCCCTTATGTTTGATTCTCATAATATTTTTTTTGGGGGGGGGTCCTACACCTAAAATAAAATTTTGTTTCAGATTCTAGAATGTTTAGAACTAATCTCCTGGCCTAATTCCAAAATGATGAGGCTATGGGGCATGCTTGCAGTACACTAACTGGAACGATGATTTTATCTCACTTTCTATTCCTGATTATATCATGAGCTTGCTGCCTCACCTCTTTTGTCTTACTATTCTGTTGCTATACTTTGGTATTTCTTATTTATCTTAAGATTAAAAAAAAAATTAAAACCTTGAAACAAGCTTCACATATATTTGTATCTGCACATACATGCATATGCGTTTTGTCTTGGCTTTGTATTCATGAAGAAATTGTTGAGATATTATGCCCTCATTTCTCCCTCCTTATGTTCTCAGGATAATTAAGGATTTGTAATTCCAGTATAGTTCTCTGTGAACTTTCAGTTTTGTTCAGTTTAGTACAAACTTTCTGACTTCCTACTATGTAAAAGATACTAAAAATAATAGTAAGTAATTGAACTAATATTTACTCTTCCATTTGAAGATTTTCATCATCATTTATTTATTTGAATCTCACCTTAATGCTCTGAAGTAAGCTAGGTAATTACTTTACAGATGAGACTTGAGAGAGAAAGGGCTCTAAGTAAGTGATTTAAACAGAAATTCATGCAGCTATTCAGATATTCCATATTTAAGGCTTATACAACTATTTCTCTACAAATCACTGCAGAAAATGGTAAAATGTGATACAAATCAAAGATATAAGATGTTTAGCTATTTTTAACTATAAGGTGGGATAAAAGTGGCTTAAACATAACACATTGTGCTTTGGGTATTCAAGCTTCACACTGGAAGAAACAAGGAATAATTCATAGAAAAACAAGTATTTGAGATGAAATTTTAACTATTTGAACAAGCAGACAGAATAATAAAAAGTGGTTGCAGCAAAATAACTGCATGAGCAAAAATGCAGAGTGAGTTAAACATGTGACATTTTTGTGTAAAATTACTTACTTGCTTTGCCTTATAGCTAGGACGCTATTAGAAAAGCCTTAAGACTCAAGACTAAGAAGACAATTAGGATCCTTCTGTCATCATGAATGTCAACCATTGTCTTACTGATGTTACCAGGCAATGAATTCTGCCTCGGTGTTTGCTTCAGAAATTCTGGAGACGCTATAGGAAGGGATCCTAAAATAACTAGACAATAAAAGCAATCTTCTGTTTGTGACTGAAAATTATGAAATAATGCTAGTATTTATCACACTGAACTACCTTCAGGTATTTAAGCCAATTCTAAAAGGTGCTTCCTCCTTGTTGGTGGGACAACTAAGCTCTCACTGCCTTGTTGGTATTTATTTAACAGTCTCAGGGCCTTAGAAGTCAACTCAGGAAGAAAGCAAATTGTCCCTGAACAGCTTGAATTGGATAATCATTTACTTCCTTATATTCATAGCAAACAACAGGCTTTTAATAGCATTTCTGAGTTATGAGCACTTACACTTAGAAGTATTTGAACTTTTGCCCAATTGATAAAGCGGTTCTAAAAACACTTCTGAGTCTCTAGTAAAAAAGCAATTAGACTGCTCATCTTATCTCCTTGCTGCTTGATGCTTATTAGCCTGTTGCTCCCCAAATATGAGGGCACAAAGAACTATTGTTTACAATAGGGAAGTTAGAATCAGGTCCCTCCCCTACAATCTCCAGCCTTCCGAGAATTTATCTGTGCCCCGCCTCTCCCAGTGATCACAGGGCTGCCTCCCTGTGGTATACTCTCACATGCTGGCTACAGGTTGGTTTCAGCCAAAAGGAGGCACCAACAGGAGACTAAAGTAGACAGAGAAGGAGCTATTGGGGTTTATCTTTCTACCTCCTTCTCTGCTTCAATACCTCTCTGACAGTGGCTGTATCCCTCCAAGAAAACTCCAACTTCATTCCAGCATCCAGTCTCTGCTCATGGGTTTAGCTTTCTGTGCACTCTGGTAACACTATTTCCACTTTATCCTTGGTACCCAGGGGTGACATTGGTTTCCAGTTGCATCAACTGTGGCCATATTTCTGTAGCTATCTCTTCATTAAAAACTCCTTATTTAAACCATCCACATGAGTTCTGTTTCCTGCTAGGGCTCTAACTGATACAGGTAGAGTACTATAGTTTTGATCATTACTTACTCTATATCATTTACTTAATTAAAAGTTTAATTTTGTGTATTTGTGTGTATTTTCTTCTAGGATTCATCTCTCAGAGAGAATTTCAATATATATTGCAAGTTAGCTGCTAAAAAAATTTTTCATATTATTTGGCTCTCTTTCCTGGGAGATAGGAGGAACTACTATGTGAAACTTTTACCTACACTATTAGTTCACCAAGTGTGGCCCCAAGCCACCTGCATCAACATCGTCTGGGAACTATTTAAAAAATCAAATTCTCACATCTTACTCAAGACTTACTGTATTGGAAACTGTTAGGGGAAGTCACTGAGAAGATGTGACTGCTAGTTGGACCAGGGCACTTGGAGGCTCCCTAACACATACACTATCCTTGAAATATGACATCCTTTTGCCTTCCCCACTCTCAGAAACTGCCCGAAGGACACAGCCTTGAGATGGAATGTGGTGGTGAGACTATCTGGGTATTATATGTGACTGAACCCAGTTAAGGCCTTTATCTAAAGTTTACAAGATTTGGCCAGCAGGTCCAGAAATCTACTTGTCTTGTGACTACCTAAGACAAGCCTCCTAGGTAACTTCCTTCCTTCCTCTCTTCCTTCTTTCCTTCCTTCCTTTTTCTTTCTTTCTTCCTTTCTTTCAAGATTTTATTTATTTGAGAGTGAGCAAGCAACGAGGAGTTGGGAGTACGGCAGGGGGAGAGGGAGAAGCTGGCTCCCCATTGACCAGGAAGCCTGACACAGGGCTCCCCTCCAGGACCCCAGCATCATGACCTGAGCCGAAGGCAGACATTTAACCAACTGAGCCACCCAGGCACCCCAGTTTCTTTGTCCATTAAACTTGCCATCTACCAGTATGAAATGGTCTTCCCCATTCTTCAGTCTTTCCATGACCCTCTGCAACTGGGGGCTGGTTTTTTATTACACCTGGGAAATTCCCCAAGAGGTTGCACACCAACAAGAAACATTGGGAATTAAGACAATCTGGTTCAAAATGCCTTCCAGATAACTCTATGATAAAGTTTGAGTACTAGGCTCTTAACAATTAAGAAACATAATCCATGTTCTTTCTTTATCCGTGTAAATTGAAAATCTTCAGCGTGTCTCTATTTCATGCAATAATACCCAGGTATTATTTAAAACATCCATAAGTTAATTCTAATCTACCTTCTTGGTCTTTAAGCCTTTCTTATCTATTGAATTCCTATTTGTTATTCAAAACTTGACACAAATGGCCCTTGCCTTCAAAACCTTCCTGTGCTTCAAAAGCAAGATGAACCTTTCCTTTTTTCTGGTATTTTCATATATTGCTTATGCTCCCTTAGCCACTGCAATAGGTTTAGTTTTCTTTTTCTCTTTTTCTTATCTTTACTTCCTTTGTCTTCACCAGACTGTTACTGAGAGTACAAATGATGCCTAAATGTTCCTTGAATGCTTTTTGCTAACCTTATAGAATATAGGTGGGTTAGACATTATTAGCATAGCCTGACCTATCAAAAATACTGTCAGTAATTGAAAATGCACATTAAAATATTCACTTACAATGTAAAGTTCTTTGAAGAATCTTATAACATATAAGTAATATAAATAAAGGCTAGGGAATTAAATATAGTATTAAAATGACAAAAGGGTTATACAAAAATAGCACACATTTTCTTTTTTTCAATCATTAGACAATTCCTTTATAACAAATACTGTTCTTGAATATAATATATAAATGTATATAATGTATAAATGTCAAAACCGAGAAGACAAAATAACATCTATAATATTTATGGTTCAGAAATAATCAGTGTTACTTAGAATACAACATTTATCAAGATTAAATAATATTACTAAAAAAGATCTGTGACACAAGAATGAATTTGTGCTAAGAGATAAATTTTTAAAGCATGGATTTGTATGTTTTGATGATTCATTTCATTTACTTGCTACTATACATTATCAAAATTCATCTTTGGTGTAATATAATCATTTAAAAATAATACTACAAACAATCTGTGGTATTTTAAATCCTTAAATCATTACAGAATTTATGTACCTCAAGACAAAGATTTAATTCTCAGAAAACTACTGAGTAATCCTAATGAAAAAAATAGGGCTAACATTATCCAAAACAGGAAGTGGTCAAAAAAACTTTGTTCTAGATTTTTAAAAACCTCATAGAAACATATAGTTAAGCCAAACAACATGAAACTTAAATTTTTTTTTTTTATATGAGAAGTTTGTGACTGATTATACATTTTACAGGAATAATTGCTAAATTCCAGGGAAGACTTATTGAATAAGCAAATCCTTCTGTAATGGGAAGGAATAAACATTTTGAAAATAAAATGCACTTATTAACTAAATATTTGTTGTCAAACACATGTCTTTCCTGGTGCTACAGTAGACTCAGTGCATAAAGTACTGTTTAGGAGCAAAGTGTGATCCATGTAGGACAGAGTATTTTAGGGCACTGTATTAGAGGAAGATTTTATTCCATAACTTAATATACTTGTAGAGCTCAGAGTTGTAAACAGTTATGTGAAAAATTAATCACATATTTTATACCAAAGTCACGCTCATCCAGGCAGTGACATCTGTAATAGTCCAACTTATTTTGTACACTGTCTATAAAAGATTATGATAATGAATGAAGTCAAAGAGATCTGCACTTTTACTTTTCTCAGTAGAAACATACACTTAGATTTCTCATTTTGTCCAAAGGCCAAGGCAGGTATTTATAAGATGGCTGACTAGTCAACACTTGGAAACTAACTAACCTTTCTGAGAAAAGACAGTAGGACCTTGATTAAACAATTCTTATAAACAACTGTGCTAAACAGATGCAATAAAAACAGAAATATATCTAACAGAATAATGAGTAATCATAAAGACTTTCAGGATAGGAGAAAAAAATGCCTCAGAAGGGTTAATTTGCTGCAAATATTCCTAGTTGTTGTTGTTGTTGTTTTTCAGAGAAGTTGAAAGTGAGGTTTTTATGTAAATTTTCCACTTTTTAACATACCTAAGGAAGACCAAAGACTATTAGAGACTTCTGCAAATCCTTCCTACTTTGGTTTTCATTTATCCAGTCTGCTAATCCCCTTCCCTTTTCAGGTTCAGAAGGTCACTTCCTTCCACAAAAATGAACGACCAAGGATTCCCTTTCATGAGTCCCACCTCCACAACTCTCTTAGGCCCCAGAGTGGCACTGACTCTCCCTTGCTACCTCTCTATCACTGTGCTCTCCAACATCCATTAAGTTATTTAAATTTAAATTAATTAAAATACATCAAGACACAAAATGTGGGTCACAGTACCAACATTTCTAGTGCTCAGTAACTACATGTGGCTGTAGCTCTCCTACTGGGTGGAGGAGGTAAAGAACATTCCCATCATTGCCAAATGTCCCACTGGACAGTGTTGGTATCTCAGTTCTTCAATTAATTATAAAACTTCTTTTATAGTCTCTTAATATATTGGTAATGTGCCTTTAATACTGTTTTTTTTTTAATTTACAGACATCAATTCCCTGTTCTATCATTTTTCTGTGTGTTACCAGCACAATGCTTTGCACACTTACTGGCTTTATATAGTGTTCAAAAAATCAGGTAGGAATAGTAATTATTATTATACCACTTATGACTTTTATATTCATTATTTTTTACTTGATGGAATTAATGGCCAAGAAATATTAAGGGCAGCAATATAGTCATTCTCACAGAAGACAGTAAGTAAATCTATATAAAACAATAATGTTTTAGTGACACAAATGTTTGCACATTGTTGGTAATGTCAATTCAATGTCTAGTTTTTCTATGGTGTGGTGAAATAAACATGGAGGTACAGACTTGTAGCCTTAAACAGAACTTATTATGTACTATTACCATTCTAAGTACTTTATATTTATTAATTGAGTTAACTTATTGTGGTAGGTACAATTATTACTTTTATAGAATAGGAAACTGAGGCAAACAGAGGTTTGCCTAGGGTTATACAACTAAGGTTGTACTACTGTTATATAGTTACCTAAGGTTATACAACTGTTAAATAGCAGGTTGAAATGCTCTAACTCTGCCCTTTTTTATCATTAGTTTGTAACTTTGGACAAATCATATATTCCCTTAAGGCTACACACCTGTTTTTAAAATGGAGATAGTAACTTCTGTGACTGCTTTAAGGGCCTTAGAACATACCACCAGCATGTAGTAAGCACTCAATAAATAGAGATGCCTTTCCTTTTGCTTTTCAAAGTATCTGAGTGGCTTATCTTTACTATGTAGTATTTACTTGTTTTAAAATAATGTTTAAGAGTCACTTAGAGCACAGTTTGCCCTTGGTATATGATTTTTTTAAGTATCTTCAGCACTTTTTATATTTCTTATGTAAAAAAACCCTCTATGAAAAATATTTTACTAAAATTAGTGAGATGGATCAAATAAAATTCTAAGCTAATAATTATTTTTTGAGAGGACAAATGTGAATCTATTTAATAAGAAGAAATAGGAAAACTAGGACTAACCGATTCATGGCCATTTGTTTTATGCTGTAAAAAGAATCAGTGTGTATTCCCTTTCCTGACCTTGTTTTGAGTGGGTTTCCAGGGCATTTACATAAAATTTTATTCCAGTTCATATACTAAAGTTAATTATGGAATTACCATGCAACTGTAACTGTCTTTAGCAGAGCTGCTAGTACTGACTTCATTCTTCTCCTGAATTTTTATGTTTTGTTTTCTTGTGCTTATAATTGTCTTGAATATAGTATTAATATGTATTAAAGCTTCTAAGTTATGTTTCTGCTACACTGTGATGAGAATGCAAAAGCATTCCCTCTGGTTATAGCTGCATCTGTCTCAAACCAACAATCTAATTTTTTTCAGATCCATGGGGAGCCATGCTCATTATATTCACCAGGTTTAGGGCTTCAAGCATTAATTTTTTTCTGGACACATGAATAATCAGCAAACTGTTAACAAGCCAAAGAAACAAGTAGATTACTTTTGTGTATTAGTGGAGGATTATGTGACCCAATAAGATTGGATTGCTAATATTCATGCTCCTTTTTGTTCAAATCATTACTTATTGACATGCTTGGTAAGTATTACATACTACTGTGTGCAGATGGCAAAACTATTCTATTTTTGTTAGTAAACAATGTCTGGTTTAATGTCATTAGGACACATCCTTTGAGTTATTTTTGCACCAGTAGCAAAGTGTGCTAATCTAGCAATAATTTCCTCCCTGAAACTTGGAGAAAAGCATCTCATGCTGATAAACATACCAAATGTTTATTTAATGTCAAAAGTTTAACTATAATTAAACTGTAAATATATAAAAGTGGAAGTTGAATGTCTTTGTTACTTCTTACAAATATATTGTATGTCCATTATAATCACAGTGTTTAATAAATCAATAGTGTTACGCATCTGAATTTTTACATGTATAGTTTCTTTTACTCACCCATCTTTTTTCTGTCTTCATGTTCTAACTAGAGTGAGTAGAATTACAATGACAAGAATATATTCAGCAGAATTACAAAGAAGATGTTCAAGCTACATCCCCCCACCCCCACCCCCATGCATTTGTTTCTGCTTCTCCACCATTTTGGTTCATATGTGGTTTTGAACTATGTGTTAACTATCGCCAGGGCTCAAAAGTCTCGGTTTTGCTCCTCAAAGAGAATCAACTGTAGCTCACATTATTCCAATTCAGAATTCATAAGGCAACATGTCCCAATTAAATTAGATGTGCATCCAAATCCACCAGTAGTGGCTAAATGAGAATGGTGTGTTTGGAGAGGAGAAGGGAAGAGATATAAATGCTGTAACTTTATCCTGTAAGCTTATCCTACCTTCCAGGTAAAGAAGGGGGCCATGCACAGGACAGGCACCTCAAACCACATTTATCACACCCATAAAAGATATTTTACTTCATCAGATTAGCTAAAAATGAGTCTTTTCAAAGAGATATACAAACATACCTTGTTATACTGCTCTTCACTTTTGTTTTTGTTTGTTTGAGAGAGAGAGCACAAACAGGGTGAGTCAGAAGGAGAAGCAGGCTCCCCAGTGAGCAGGGAGCCTGATGCGGGGCTCAATCCCAGGACCCTGGAATTCAGGACCAGAGCAGAAGGCAGAGGCTTAACCCACTGAGCAACACGGGCGCCCTGCTCTCTGCTTTACTGCACCTCACAGGTATTGCATTTTTCACAAATTCTAAGTTTCTGGCAACAGCATTTGCTCACTTCATGTCTCTGTGTCACATTTCAGTATTTCTTACAATATTTCAAATTTTTCATTATTATTATATCTTTATGGTCATCTGTGATCAGTAATCTTTTATGTTACCACTGCAATTATTTGGGATACTGCGAACTGCGCCACAGAAAACAGTGCGCTTAATTGATAAATGTTGTGTGTGCTGACTGCTGCAGTGACTGACTGTTCCTGTCCCTCTTCTCCTCAGGCTTCCCTATTCTTTGAAACACAACAATATTGAAATTAGGTCACTTAATAACCCTACAATGACCTTGAAGTGGTCAAGGGAAAGGAAAACTTGCAGTCCTTCACTTTAAATCAAAAGCAAGGAGCGCCTGGGTGGCTCAGTCGGTTAAGCACCTGCCTTTGGCTCAGGTCATGATCCCAGGGTCTGGGGATTGAGCCCCATGTTGGGCTCCCTGGTCAGTGAGAGCCTGTTTCTCCCTCTCCCTTGCCCCCCATCCCCACCTTGTGCTCGCTCTCACGCTCTCTCTCTCTCTCTCTCTCTCACTCTATTTCAAATAAATAAAGTCTTTAAAATAAATAAATCAATCAAAAGCAAAATGGTTGACCTCAGTGAGAAAGGCATGTAGAAAGTTGATATAGGCCAAAAGCTAGGCTTCTTGTGCCAAATAGCTAAGTTGTGAATGCAGAAGAAAAGTACTTGAAGGAAATTAAAAGTGGTATGATGGAGAATACATGTATGGTAAGAAAGTGAAACAGCTTTATTGCTGATATAGAGAAAGTTAAAGTGGTCTGGATAGATGATCAAACCAGTCACAACATTCCCTTAATCTAAACCCAAATCTAGAGCAAAACCCTAGATCTCTTCAGTTCTATGAATTCCGAAAGAGATGAGGAAGCTAGAGAAAAAAGTCTGATGCTAGCAGAAATTGGTTTATGACATTTAAGCAAAAAAGCTGCCTCCATAACATCAAAGTCCAAGGTGAAGTCGCGCGTCCTGATTCAGAAGCTGCAGCAAGGGATCCCAAAGAACGAGCTAAAATGATTAACAAAGGTGGCTATGCTAAACAATAGTTTCCAGTGTAGATGACACAGTTTTATATTCGAAGCAGATGCCATCTAGGACTTTCATAGCTAGAGAAGAAAGGTCACTGCCTGCCTTCAACACTTCAGAGGACAGCCTGACTCTCTTATTAGGGACTAATACAGCCGATGACTTTAAGTTGAAGCCAATGCTCATTTACCACTCCAAAAATCCTATGGCTTTTAAGGTATTGGTAAATCTACTTTGCTTGTGCCCTATAAATGGAACGATAAAGCCTGAATGGCAGTACATCTGTTAACAACATGGTTTACTGGATATTTCAAGCCACTGTTGAGAACTATGCCCCGGGCGGGGGTGGGGGGGGGATCCCTTTCAAAATCTTTCTGCTCATTGACAATGCCCTCCTCACCTAAGAGTTCTGATAGAGATGTACATGAAGAATAATGCTGCTTTCATGGCTGCTTACACAGCATCCCTTCCATAGACCATGGATCAAGGAGCAATTTCAACTTTCAAGTCTTATTATTTAAAAAAAAAAAAATTCATAAGGCTCTAGCTACCATAGACAGCTATATCTGTCTATGATGGATAGAGACAAATTCAATTGAAAACCTTCTGGCAAGGCTCATCATCCTAGAAGCCATTACAAACATTAATTGTTCCAAAAAGAGGTAAAAATATCATCATTAACAGGAATTTGGAAGAAGTGGATTCTAACCCTCATGGATTGAGGGATCCAGGACCTGCAGTAGAGGAAGAACCTGAAAATGTGGTGGAAATAGCAAGAGAACTAGGGATAGAAGTGGAGCCTGAAAATGTAATTCAATTTGCTGTAATTTCATGATAGAACTAATGGATAAGGAGTTTCTTCTTATGGTTGAGCAAAGAAAGCAGTTTCTTGAGGTGGGATTTACTCCTGGTGAAGATGCTGTGAAGATTGCTGAAATGACAACAAAGGGTTTGGAATATCACATACATTTAGGTGATAAAGCAGCAGCAGGATTTGAGGGGACTGACTCTAATTCTGAAAGTTCCACTGTGGGTAAAATGTTATCAAACAGCATCCCCTGCTCCAGAGAAGTCATTTGTGAAAGGAGGAGTCTATCGGTGCACCAAAATTCCATGATGTCTTATTTTAAGAAATTGCTATAGACACCCCAACCTTCAGCAACAACCATCCTGATCAGTCAGCAGCCATCAATATCAAAGTAAAACCCCCCACCAGGAAAAAAATTTATATATGTACATATATAATTTCATATATATATGAAATTTTATACACACACACACATGACTCATTGTAAACTCAGATGATCGTTAGCATTTTCTAGGAATAAAGTACTTTTAATTAAGGTATGTGCATTGTTTTTTTAGAGATAAATCTGTTGCACACTTACTACAGTATGATGTGAACCTAATTTTATATGCACTGGGAAACTAAAAAATTCATTTGATTCACTTTATTCTGATATTGGCTTTATTGCAAATAAAGGCCTGAAACTGAACTCATATCTTCAAGGTATATCCATAGTGTCTTTACTGATCTGTGAGTAATTAGAGCAGAAAGGTATTTAAACATACCCTTTTTAGGGTGCCTGGTTGGCTCAATAGGTTAAAGCCTCTGCCTCTGGCTCATGTCATGATCCCAGGGTCCTGGGATCAAGCCCCGCATAGAGTCCCGCATCAACCCCCCAGTGAGACCCGCAGCGAGCCCCACAGAAAGCCCAGCCTCAGGCTCTCTGATCAGCAGGAAGCCTGCTCCCTCCTCTCTCTCTGTCTGCCTTTCTGCCTACTTGTGATCTCTGTCTTTCAAATAAATACATAAAATCTTTAAAAAAAAAACAAAAAATAAACATGCCCTTTTTTCCCTGAATATGCATGACCTATGATGGTATCTTGGAGACAATTTCTATTTTCTTAACGAAGAGAGTTGAAAATTAACTAAGCTAATTAACTAGGTTCACTAGTCATTACTTTTGTGATTATCTTCCTTTGTTCCTCATTTAGGGTTATGGGTTTATCAAATAAAAATCAAGGACAACCAGTTAAATCTGAATTTAAGATAAATTTTTTTTACTATAATGAAATTTCATGCAATACTTGGGACATACTTACACTAAAAATTATTTTTTGTTAATCTGAAATGCAGATTCAATGAGATGTCCTCTATTTTATTCTAATCTTAGCACAGTTTTACATGGATAATTACTATTAGCATTTGTTTAGATACTTATCTTCTAGAAATAAACTAAGAGAAAGTGAGGACTCATAATTTTGTTTTAGAAATTCACAGAGTAATACACTATTTTAAATTTTATTTAAAACTATAATTTGCCCACAGGCTTCACGCCAACCCTGGAAGGCCTTTAGTTTTCATCCTTAATGCCTAATAAGCCATATCTTTTATTAATACATTTCAGCTAACGATGTGCAAAAACATGGCTTCTTCCTTTAAACAAGATTGTTTAAATCTGCTTAATAGCTTTTTAAACTTTACACTAAGCTATTAACTCAGGAAGTACTTACAAAGTAAGTGATAAAATGGTACATAGTGAAGATTAATTGATGAATAATCAAATCGGTTCAATCTAGTATTCTGTGGGTGTAACACCAAAGATTTTATTTTCTTGTCATAGAAAGAAAAAAAAAGTCTTCAAGGATTTGGAACATCCCATGATTTAAACTGTATTTCTTCTTACATATTTCAAAGTTAGTTTACTACAATGATGAACCATGAGACCATGAATATCACCAGGACAAGAAAATAGTTTCAAGGAATGTTACAAATTTCACTAGCACAGTGACAAACACAGTAATGTTAATTTTTAAAATGACGTAACACATGATTTTCAATTTAGGCAATTTTAAAGCTTTAATTCATTAAGGTCAAATACTTGAGCTTACTTTTTCTTAAGACAGGAGAAACCACAGCAGGATACTGAACAATGGTCATGTCATGGTGCTGGGTCAGAGTTAGAGGTGAGAGGACTCTACAGGGAAATAGATAGACAAAGGAGCAATGGCAAAATTTCTGATGACCTGTAACTTTGTATGTAGTGTGAAGTATAAAGCAAGTTGAAGATGTCACATACATCCCACTTAGCAAATGATTCTCTCAGAAATGCTTACTTAATGTAACAATTCCATAATCTGTCTAATCTCTAAATGCCCTAAAATGCAGAATGCATTTGGTCTTCCAAGACCAGTTAAGGAGCATTAAAAAGTAAACCATTCAAAGTCAAGCACAGACTTGGATTGAAATTGACCTAGCAAAGGATCCTGTCACAGTTGTCATTCAGATTGTTCCTATCTCTTCCCCTAGCCTTATCGTCAATGAAACCACGCTGGGTTCCTAGAAAGACAAAAGCCGGCAAACAATCAAAATCAAAACTAAAGACACACACACAGTAAAATTAAAAACTTGATTTAACTGCCAGCAGCAGAAAATATAGTTTGGGGGCCACTGTAGCGACAATATGACAGGCCTGCTGGAGAAAAAGACTGGTCATTTTTAAATAAGAGTACTGGGTCTTTCTATTGTAATAATCAAGTCTGAAAATACCCTGCTGTTTTGGCACAGTGTCCTAGTTCTTGCAGAGGAGAGAAGTTTCCGAGAGACTCAGCTTTGCCACAGAATGACCAGCCAGCCAGTATTGACAGGACATCTGACTGGCATCAGTCCCAGCGCAGCAGCAATAATGGAAAAGATCTGCACCTTCACAGGAATTCCTAGCTTTCCAGGGTTTCTGAAGCCTCAGCATCTAACATCATTTCAAAGTGTCAGAACTGAAACCCGAAAATGAATGAATGAAGTGTAAATGAAAAATACCACATGTATTTCTAAGCATATACGGGATTCTCTCAGAAATAAGAAGTTGACTTTAAAAAACTACAGATTCCTTAAGAGTAACTGAGGAACACACAGAAGAATATTGTTTCTTCAACTATTATTCTTTCTAATTTTTTTAACTTCCAGACTGGACACCATAGAAAACACAAATTATATGAGACAGACTAGTTCTAAAAAATATTTGTGTCTATTAGATCAAGGCTTTAAGATTTCAAGAATGCACATGTTCCTGCAAAGGCATTTTATAAAACGGTAAATGTTGCTAGATAGCAACATTTCACCTTAAAATTTTTATATACTCTGTAATATGTAAATATATAGAATATTTAATATACTTATATATTAATTGATTTCTTCATAAAATATTACACTGACAAAAGCAACAATTGTGCTCTTCTAACATAAGCTTCCTTATATGACTGTGTGGTGATTTAGATAAAACAGAACTACTAATAAATCCTATTTTCAACTGTCTACAAGTTTGCATTATGTCTCCAACTATAAATAGAAATAAGTACAACTCTTATTTCTGTTATTTTGGATAACAGAATTGAAATATGTCAGATATCTCATTTCTTTTTTTCTCTTGAGGGTTATCACTGGACAATACTTAGAATTAAGAAACGTCCTTTGTGCAAATTTTGACAGGGTTTAACAAACAAAGGATTTTAGTATTTACAGATTTTACTGAGTCCAACTAATAAATGACAAAACTTCCTTCATCTTCTCACTAGAGTCCTTATTTACAATGTAAATAAATCTATGATTCTCAGATGGTCTATAGTAAAGAATAATTTTTTCATAAAAACCTCAATCTGTCACACATCAATGTTTTGGAAAACACAATATAAATCAATTCTAGAAATAAAATTAAAAATAACAAAATACAAAATGGAAGCCCCTTTTTCTGTTAGATTCAACAGACATAAGATTACTCCATCAAATATCTACAAATGTTTCTAAATACCTTACTTTTAATTTCTATACTTACTTTGTACTAGCAATATAGATTTTGTGGATCACACTTTAAGAAGCATTGGATTAAATGACCCAATATATACTGACTTTGAGAGTTCTCACAATTATAAAATATAGAGAAATTTAACCATTTGAAACACCCCTTACTTCCATATATTGTATTTCTCTTTGAGTCTGTGTGTCTGCTCACACATATTAACTGAAACCAAATGAATCAGTCATTCATATGAGATCTTTAAAAACCCAGTCAACTTTGAAGTTTGCCTCCTAGAGTACTAGTACTGTTCCCACAACTTGAGACAATTCATTATATTGAATTTGTAGGTATAGAAGAGACTTATTATACATCATTTGCTGCTGTGTCTTTATAATATATGGGATATAACCTGATGATCAATATCTAAGTGTTGAGTAACTGAAATAATCCAAATAATATTAAGAAAATTCATTAAGGAAATTATAAATTTTCTCTATTGAAAAAGATGACACAAAGATGTTTTTGAATAAAAACAGAAGACCCACCTTGTTTTTCACAAAAAAAATTTGTGCACTAAACAATTAGATTGCAAATATATACCCTATAATTGCAAATTAGTAAATTATTTTTTATTTAGTTACTGTCTAAAGATCAGTTTGAAATGTTTATGAATTGTATAATCAGTCTAAGACTGGTGATTGTATTTTCTCTGTCATTTCTAATAGTGTCTATATAAAAATAATCTGTAGGAATTTTTTTTTGCTTTTAATCATATGTACTATCTCATGGAAAATAGATTTTCATGCTTTTGCACAGTGTGTGCTGTGATTTCTCTTCTAACACTGACTTAGAAGTCACTGAGGAAGAAAGGAACAAGGAAAAAAAAGAAGAAAGCAAAATAGAAATTGCCATAAAATATGAAAAGAAATTTAAAAGTTGTCTTATAAGTTTAAAAATAAAACTTGCCAATTCTTCCTTGTTCATATATATATTTAATTTCAAAAGTCAGTTGTTTCTCATTGGCACATTTCTTAATGGAAAGGTGTTCCCTATGGGAACATTTCTTTAAGACATTAACTTCAAAGTATTTGATTTTTTTAAACAACGTAAAAGACTGTAGCAAGAAGTCTGGGTTACTTATCTGGTTTAATCTTTCCATATGAAATAGTATATAATAGATGACTTTTTAATATTTATTCATTTGAGAGAGAGAGAAAGACAGTGTGAAAGTGGGGAGAGGGGCAGAGAAAGAGGGAGAAGGAGGAAATCTCCAGCAGACTTCCCATTGAGCCGGGAGCCCACAACAGGGCTCAATCTCATGACCCTGAGACCATAATCTGAGCCAAAATCAAGTTCAAATGCTTAACTTGCTGAGCCACCCAGGCACCACTCATTTCTATAAGCCTCAAGGTACTTGAGTTTCAGTTTCCAAGTAGAAAGAAGGAAAAAAAAATAAGGCAAAACAGAAACAAAATATAAGCACCTTAGGTATTTTTTCCCTAATGACAAATTGGGAAATAGCTATGATCTAAAGCAAATATATTTGGTTAAACATACAAACTCCAAATTTCCTAGTATTTTTTTGCTCTTATAAAGTTGCCAAGGTATATACTTACAATGAGTGACACGTTTATTGACGTTACTTAGGAAACAGTTATCAAAGCCTATATATCCTTCAAGAAATAAGTACTTACAACTTTGCAAGGCTTGTGGGTCTATACCAACATCCATGCTACTGAGGTGATACGACTTCCAGCTTTATATTCAAATTTAAATTTGAATTCCAAGCATAGATATAACTGTATCTTAAGTAAGCATTTATTTCCAAAGTGAGTTTTTTCTGATAAAATTTCATCTTGACTTTCTTATCCCTTTTTTTGCCTCAAAGAGATTGTAGGCACATTATATTTTTCATCCTTGATAAACGGTAGTTCTATGAACTTTTCTTCAGTGAAAATTGATGCACAATTCTACTTTTGAAAGCTATCATCAGTTTGAAATGATATAGTCTTTGTTTTTTTAAAACAATTAGGTCAAGGTACCATATTTGTTCACAGTTGTCCATAATTGGAGAGCAAACTTAAAGAAATAGCAGCATGTAATGACAAAGATTTACTTACTTACTTATGGGCAAAACCATTATGCTCTCTAAAGGAGTCTGCCATGTACTATGCTCTAAGGATCCCATTCATCAATGACTTCTGTGGCATTTCAGGGGGGATTTTCATGTAAATCACTTCTAAAGTCCATGTAATATCCCTCTTCTGAGTGAGTTACATAACATTACTATTTATCATTATTGATTATTCTTTCCGGCTGTAAGCAACAGATGCAAATCTGCTTATGAAAAAGAAGAAAGGCTAGGTGTGTACATGATTACACATGACTAGAGGCACAAGTTTGCCTTATTTGTCCTTTAATCATGATGTGGACTTTCAAAAACCAGTACAAAGCTGATAATACTGCTTTTCCATTCTCTTGACATTATCAAATTTTGCAACCACTAAGGTAAATTCCAATGAGGAATTCTCATAAAGTAAGCTAAAATCATTTGTGTTTTTAAACTCAATATGGCATGATTATGTCTTTTGTAATGTAAAACTAAGTAGTAACAAAAATAAATCTAAACAGTTTTATATAAAACCCATGAATATTGTTTCAAATCTGAAAGTAGCCATTGTAGAGCATTTTAGATAAGAGATTCAGGCCAAAATATATATTTTATAAATCAATTTATAAATCAATTTATTTATAGAGGCAAAAGCAAGGACTTTGTCCTAAAAATGGAAGTGAATATTAAAATGAAGCATCATAAAATGGCATATTTCATAAACTGAAGTTTTGAGTTGTAAAAATAAAATATCCATTATTGTATCATTTTTGACCTTACAGTATTCTAGTAATTTACTAATAACCACTTACTGAGAGCTTCTGTCAAACATTGTATTACCTAAGGGAGATGAAAGAGACACAATCTACACAGAACAGCATAGAAGGGAAAAGTCAATTAAACAGTCAAATAAGTCATTGTCACAGTAACATGGGGTGAGCATAATCGTGCTCATAAATCAATTTTAACTGAAGGGGTAGTATGTTATAAGAACACACAGTATGACATCCAGCAAAGTCTCAGCAATCAAGATCTCCTGAAGTAACATTTAAATTTACAACTGTAGGGTTAAGTATTGGCCCATACAAAGATAAGGGATAGAAGATAATTACCAGACAAAGGAAAGGGCAACAAAAGTCAGAGGGCTGAAACACTACGGTATTAAACTTACAGCAACAAACAAAAATGGTAGAGCAACAGTTTAGTGTACTATAGAGGTATGGCAAGAAATGATGCCGAAGAAACGGGCATAAGCGAGATTATGGAGGGCTTGTTAACATTATTAAGGAGAAAGATTCTTATCCTAAGAATAATGGAAAAGTCATTAAGGATTTTAAACTGGGAAATAATCTAACCAAATGTATGTTTTAGTAAGATGATTCCATTTGTCAAGGAGGCTGGAGAATGGCATCAGGATTGAAGATAAAGAGATAATTTAAGAGACCAATAGTCCAAATGAGAGATGAAGATGATCTATGTATTTAGATACTAATTCAATAGGATTTGATAGTTTATTTGAAACAGGGAATGATGAAAGAGAACAACAGTTTTCTGGCTTCATTGATACATTTATTAAGAAAGGAAATACTAGAGAAAGTTCAGTTTTCTTTTGGGGAGGATCAATATAGTTTAAGATATACCAAACATGAAAAAAATCTGAAGATTGCAAAGTTAAAGAAATAGATGAGAATATGGTGAGAAATATTCACTTGTAACTAAAACCACAGTTGTCAATGGGATTGACATGGTAGAGTGCAAAGTTAAAGAAATAGATGAGAATATGGTGAGAAACATTCACTTGTAACTAAAACCACAGTTGTCAATGGGATTGCCCAGGGGAAAAACAGAGTTATGTGATAACTCTATATATTTAAGTATTAGGATTTCCTAAATGATACTAGTTATTTTGTCTCCTTCTCATCTAAATTGAGAATCCAATTACCACAATAATGGAAAATAGTTATGAATAATGGTTAAAATGTTCCAATAAAATACTATATAATTCCTCAATTCTTAGTGACCTAAAATCCTAGGAAACCATAGAATAAAACTTTATGGCTACATGAATCTACCTACGATCAAAATAAATATTTAAAAGATAGAGAAGTTAATAAGTTAAAGGAATTAATAAGGCAAGGATGTGGCAAAAGGAAAACATTTATGCACTATTCATGGGAATGTAAATTGGTGTAGGTACTATGGCACTTCTTCAAAAAGTTAAAAATAGAACTATAAGTGATATAGCAGTTCCACTAACTGGATATTTATCCAAAGAAAATGAAAACACTAACTCAAAAACATATATGTGCCCCAATGTTCACTGAAGCATTATTTATAATAGCCAAGATATTAAAAAAAGAATATGTCCATCAAAGGATGAATGTATTAGAAAACTGATGCACACACACACACACACACACACACACACACACACAGGAATATTACTCAGCCATCAAAAAGAATGAAATCTTGCCATTTGCAACAACATGGATGGAGTTAGGGTGTATTATGCTAAGTGAAATAAATCAGTCTTAAAAAGACAAATACCATATAATTTCACTCATATGTGGAATTTAAGAAACAAAACAGGTGAACATAGGGGAAAGAGAAAACAAGAGAGGGGGGCAAATCAAGAAAAAGACTCTTAATGATAGAGAACAAACAGGATTGGTAGAGGGAAGTGGGCAGGGTGGTGGGTATTAAGGAGGGCACTTGTGATGAGCACTGGGTGTTGTATATAAGTGATGAATCACTAAATTCTACTTCTGAAACTAATATTACACTATATATTAACTAACTAGAATTTAAATAAAATTAAATAAAAACTTGAAACAAACAAAAGATAGAAGCAACTGAAAGCCATATTAGTGAAAGACTGGAGTCTAATGCAAAATTTGTTTAGCAGTGTTTTCTAATCCCTTCACATGTCCTCATTTTATTATCTTTTCCTTCATTTTCCATTGCTATTGTTACAAACTTGTTAATTTTCCTCAGACCTCTATTTCTTCCTCGTTAGGAGAAAGAGGGAAGGAGTTAGATGTCTTTAAGAGTTGAATGTAATTAAGTCTGCTTTCACTAAGGCATAAGCTCCCTCTTTACTGGCCTTCTACTACTGACCACTCTTTGCTCCAATAATCTTATCATACTCTTTATTCTTCTTACCCCTACCTGTGGTGCCCTTGGGAGGCAGGTACTTTCAGACTTAGACTAGCTCCTCTGCTCTGAGCTTTATTCCTTCCTGTCTCTTATAGCCTTTCCTTATCACGTCTCCTTGTATCCAAACTCCTCCTCCTTATTCCTTCAGTACCTTAACACAAAAATGCTTGAACTACTCACACTTTAAAAACAAAACTAATTAACTAACATAAAGCAAATAACAACAAAAACAGCAAAAAAATACCTTTCTAAAACCATATCTTCCCACTGTATGCTAGCAGGGAGTTACATCATTAAGGACACATCATTTCTATCATGAGAACTATTAACACTGGTAGGTAATTAGAATAGGCAGAGATTCATTTTATTAATTTTACTACTCCTAGAATGTGCAGTACCTATTATGGTCATAATCATTCCAGAGATGATAGTGAAAATGATAAGGATGATGATGTTATTGATGATGATAAATACTGATGGTTATTTAAAATATGTCAAAAGTATATAATATATTTAAAATATGCAAGGAATAATTTTCCTCTTGTTAACTCGAGTCAGAAAAAATCATATATAATTGTATTAATTCTGCAACTATATTAAAAATTAATTTCAGGAGACTTAAAGACATAAAACAGCATGGGGCAACTGGGTGGCTCAGTAGGTTAAGCATCTGCCTTTGGCTCAGATCATGATCTCATAGGTCATGGGATCAAGCCCCATACTGGGTTCCCCATGCAATGGGGAGTCTGCTTGAGATTCTCTTCCCCCCCCCTTCTCTGCCCCTCCCCTCACTTGCATAATGCGCTCTGTCAAATACATAAACCTAAAAAAAAGACATAAAACAGTATAAAACTATATGTCATTTCACTGAAATATGTTTTAACATATTTAACATATTTAACATAAAATGTACATGTTTAAAACTAAGAGCTATTTAATATCATCCAACTACAAATGAAAATGAAGACACATTAAAACTATACTTACTGTTAATATATTTTAATAAACTTTGCCTACTACTTAAAGCATACAACTTGTGTAAATTGCATGAATGTAGACGGAAGAATCTTGATTCAAATAAGAAATCTGTTTAACAATAAATGGGAAACTGGGGCGCCTGGGTGGCTCAGTGGGTTAAAGCCTCTGCCTTCAGCTCAGGTCATGATCCCAGGGTCCTGGGATCGAGCCCCACATCGGGCTCTCTGCTCAGCAGGAAGCCTGCTTCCTCTCTCTCTCTGCCTGCCTCTCTGCCTACTTGTGATCTCTCTCTGTCAAATAAATAAATAAAATCTTTAAAAAAAAAAAAAAAAAAACAATAAATGGGAAATGAACATCAGCTGTTTTAAATGAAATCTTCTTAATATATATTATCAAGTACCAAGCCTACACATATTTTTTTCATGTTTACAGAAATGCTATTAAAGTTAATCCTTCACATTTTATATTTGACCAGATCTAAGGTTTTTATGGATGTGGAATTCAAAATATTTTAATAGTATAAAGGAGAGCAAATATATGAACTGAATAAGAACTTTTTCAGACACTAAAATTGAAGTTTATTTTCCAGTTATTACTGAATAGCCTTTAATACATTTGGTCTAAAACTAAAGGAGTATTATGCTTTTGCATTCAGGAAAGCAATCTTTTACATAGTAAATTAACTACTAATATTTGCATGGACTTTAGAATAGGCATATATTAATAGAGATTTAAATATTATAGTCTCTCAAACATAAAAATCAACTTGGGTAATATTAAAGCAACTATATTAAAATAACACCTGAGAAACATTAACTCCTACAACTTAGAAGCTTTATTTGTATTAAAGACTAATACAACTATTAGAAGTTCATACTCCCCCAAGCATCTGGTTTATGGATTATTTAGGCGCTTTGTTAAACTCAATTCTTTCCTCTCTTCCTTCGCCCTTTCTTTTTCCCTTCTTTCCTTCCTTCCATTTATATACTTAGGACTCTCACATTCATTCCATGCAATGAACAAAGACAGCAGCTAATCATGGTAGCAAATTGGTTAAAACAAATTGGTGAGAAAGAAATATTTGAAAATCAATCGATCCAATTAAAAATTTGAATAGGCACTAATTTTTCTGATATTACCTACCTAACAGCATAGATAGAACTTCGCTGGTATATATCCCAGCTCATTTGAATGTAACAGTATTTTTCTAAAATTATAAACTTATGAAATAAACTCATAAAATGGGTTTATAGTGAAGATATAACTTTCCTGTAATATTATTATATTCAACTTACCCACAGGTGAGGTGAGTTATTAAATAATTAAATAGATGTATAGGATAGATCATTTAATATAGGATAGAATAAGTACAGATTATTAATTTTCCTAAAAACAACAACAACAAATTTATTTTGGGCCAGTGAGCTACTCAGTGTGCTTGCATTTATACTCTACTTTTTCTGTAAAAGAAACACAAAGCTTTAGAAAGTAATTGATCCTCACACTATTCACCGAGATAAACTATGGGTTCAATTTTCTCTAAACTTGAAATTTTCTCTGTCAAATATTGTCCCCTTCCAGTACTCCATGGATAAACTTTAATTATCTCTGGCATGGCCATCCAAATTTTGCAGAACAAGAAAAAAAAAAAAAAAACAAAGAAAAGCAAACAAACAAAAACAAAGTAAGCCATCATAATCAATAATATATCTTTATAGTATTTTATATTTTTAGCCTAAATTAAGCTTATCAAACTTAATTCCTAATCTCTCATTTAGGATTATGTATGAAGTGGGTACCTACTGGTATTTTTAAATGTATGTTTACATATTTTCTGAACTTCTCAAGAAATAAAATCCTGGCTTTGTTTAAAAAACAAAACAAGGGGCGCCTGGGTGGCTCAGTGGGTTAAAGCCTCTGCCTTCAGCTCAGGTCATGATCCCAGGGTCCTGGGATAGAGCCCCGCATCGGGCTCTCTGCTCAGCAGGAAGCCTGCTTCCCTTCCTCTCTGCCTACTTGTGATCTCTGTCTGTCAAATAAATAAATAAAATCTAAAAAAAATAATAATAATAAAATAAAAAAAAAAAACAAGAATTTGTATACTACAATGAGTGAGTAAACTGCTTCAGGTAAGAGTACTGTCACAACCTCAGTTATTCAGTACTCAGAAGAATTAATTACATAAGAAAATGCTTAAGGTTTACAGAATATAACTTTTATAGAATACAAGTTTTAAAGAACATAGCAGCTTTTATACCACAAGTAGTGATAGTGAAAGAGCTGGTATGGAAAAGTAGAGGCAGAAGAAATGACCAGAGGTGGTATTTGGATATAAGCAACAGTAAGTCAGTTATGGGGGGGGGGGGGGAAGGCTTATATCACTCGTGTTTTTTTGTTTGTTTGTTTTAAGATTTTATTTATTTGACAGACAGAGATCACAAGTAGGCAGAGAGGCAGGCAGAGAGAGAGATTGGAGGAAGCAGGCTCCCCACTGAGCAGAGAGCCCAATGCAGGACTCGATTCCAGGACCCTGGGATCATGACCGGAGCTGAAGGCAGAGGCTTTAACCCACTGGCCACCCAGGTGCCCCCTCACTCGTGTTTTTTAATTAAACTTATCAGAATTACTCCTCTAAGTTTTTTTTTAATTATTGTTTCTATATGGCAATACTTGGCAACTTTATCTACATAAAAGACAGATATAGATTTCTTTTTTTTTATTTAAAATCTTTTTTTTTAAGATTTTATTTATTTATTTGACAGACAGAGATCACAAGAAGGCAGAGAAGAAGGCAGGCAGACAGAGGAGGAAGCAGGCTCCCCACGGAGCAGAGCCCGATGTGGGACTCGATCCCAGGACTCTGTGATCATGACCTTAGCTGAAGGCAGAGGCTTTAACCCACTGAGCCACCCAGGTGCCCCAGATATAGATTTCTGAGACTTGAAATAGATAAGCAATACTAAATAATGGGCAGCAAAATCTATCCGTGTGTCCAGCAGGTATAAGAGGTGAAGAAAGTCTCCAGGAAATTAAAAGCCTGCCAAAGAGTTTGTCTTAAGATCTCATTCTCCTAAGTAATAAATGACACCCTGGTTTATATATTCATGAAAGCTACAACATGATAGACTGTTATGTGCTTGGTTTTTAAAGCAGCATAGATTGCAGATTGGGGTCATGACCTCTTACTCACAAAATTGACAGAAAAGAGTTGGAAAAATAAAGAAGGAAAATAAGGAATGCCACAGGATACATAGGAAGGCTTGGTGAAAGAAAATACTTGGAAATAACAAAGATCAGAGCAGAAATAAATGAAATAGAGACAAAAAAAATAGAAAAGATCAGTGAAACAAAGAGATGCTTCTTGAAAAGATAAACAAAATCAGCAAGTCTTAAGCTATAAAGAAGACTCAAATAAATAAAATCAGAAATGAAAGAGGAGACATTACAACTGATACCACAAAAATACAAAAGATCATAAGATTAATATGAACAATTATATGCCAACAAATTTAACAACCTAGAAGAAATGGGTAAATACAGAAATATACAACCTACCAAGAACTGAATCATTGATGAAACAGAAAATCTGAACAGACCAGTTGCTAGTAAGAGGATTGAATCAGTAATCTAAAACCTCCCAACACACCAAAGTCCAGGACCAGAAACCCTCACTGGTGAATTCTACCAAACATTCAAAGAATTAATAATAATCCTTCTCTAACTCTTTCAGAAAATAGAAGAAGAAATGCTTCAAAACTCATTTTACAAGGCCAGCGTTACTCTGATACCAAAATCAGATAAGAATGCAACAAGAAAATAAAATTATAGGCCAATACCCCTAGTGAACATAAATGCAAAAATCCTTAATTAAATATTAGAAAAACAAATTCACAATACATTAAAATTATCATTCACTGTGACTCAATAGGATTTATTCCAGGGATGCAAGGATAACTCGACATCTGCAAAAGAATCAATGTGATATAGTACATTAACAACATGAAGGATACAAATCATGTGATTATCTCAATAGTTGTAGAAAAAGCATTTGACAAAATTCAATATCCATTTGTGATTAAAAAACAAAACAAAACAAAACTCTCAACAAGTAGGTGTAGAGGCAATGTACCTCAACAGAATAAAGGCCATATATGACAAGCCATAGCTAACATCATACTCAATGGTGAAAAGCTGAAAACTTTTCCTCTAACATCAGGAACAGCACATGGATGCCTACTCTTTCCACTTTTATTCAACGTAATATTGTGAGTTCAATACAGAGAAATTAGGCAGGAAAAAGAAGAGGCATAAACATTGGAAAGAAAAAAGTGAAACTCACTATTTGCGGATAACACCACATTATACATAGAAAACCCTAAAGACACCAGCATTTTAAAAAAAAATTATAACTAGTAAATTCAGTAAAGTTGCAGGATACAAAATGAATATGCAAAAATCTGTTACTTTTTTTTTTTTAAGATTTTATTCATTTATTTGACAGACAGAGATCACAAGTAGGCAGAGAAGCAGGCAGAGAGAGAAGGGGAAGCAGGCTCCCTGCTGAGCAGAGAGCCCGATGTGGGGCTTGAACCCAGGACCCTGGGATCATGACCTGAGCTGAAGGCAGAGGCTTTAACCCACTGAGCCACCAGCACACCTGTTACATTTTTATAAACTAATAACAAAGTAGCAGAAAGAGAAAACAGTCTCATTTACAATGCATCTTGTGGAATAAAATACCTAGGAATAAATTTAAGCAAGAAAGTAAAAGACCTACACATTGAATATTATAAGACATTAATAAAAGAAATTGAACAAGACACAAATAAATGAAAATATCATGAATTGGAAGAATTAAGATTGTTAAAATTTTCATACTCCCCCATGTAATGTACAGATTCAGTGCAATCCCTACCAAAATACTAATGGCATTTTTCACAGAAATAAAAGAAAAACCCTAATATTTTTATTCCTGGCTATGATCAAAAAGATAAGAAATAACATAATTCTGAATTTATGATCTAGCAATTCCACTTCTGGGTATTTGTCCAAAGGCAGGGGGAAGACTGATTGGAAAAGGTATATGTATCCCTATGTTCACTGTAGCATTATTTATAATAGCCAAGATATGGAAACAATCTAAGTGTCCATCAATGGCTGAATGGATAATATTTTTACACACTGGAATATAATTCAGCCACAAGAAAGAAGGAAATTGTGCAATTTGCAACAACATGGATGGACTTTAAGAACATCATGGTAATGAAATAAGCCATTCATAGGAATGCAAATACTATATGATCCCACTTTATTTGGAATCGAAAAAGAGCAAAACCAAAACTAAGATCATAAATGTAGAGAACAGACTGATGGTTGCCAAACGGGAATGGTGAGAGGGTAGATGAAGTGGGTGAATGAAGTCAAAAGATACCAAATTTATATTTATATATTTATAAAATAAATAAGTCATGAGGATATAATGTACAGCATGGTGATATAGTTAATAATTCTATATCATACATTTGAAAGTTGTTAAAAAAGTAAATTGTAAAAATTCTCATCACAAGAAAAATATTGTAATGTACAGTGATGGACATTGACTAAATTTATTGTGGTGATCATTTCCCAGAACACCAATATCAAATCATTATGTTGTATAGCTGAAGCTAATTATAATGTTGTATGTCAATTATACGCAATAAAACAAAAAAAAAATAGAAAAGACTTGGATCTAGAAAATCATGTTGGTGACTTTAAGTGGTTCTGGAGTAGAGTAAAAGTCTGTGAATGTCAGATAATGTTTTATATGGATTTTTAAAATTCTACTTAATGTGACTCCATTTCTCCCCAAGCTGATGTACTTGCATGACCTTGAGCAATTTATTCTCTTTGAGAGAAACTCTTTTTACCTTTCAATAAGGAGGCATTCAGTTAACTATGAGCAATTTCTTTAATTTGCAGCATTATCTTCCTTTGAAAAGACCCCAGACTGCAGGAAATCCTAAAGTGTGCATTGGGTGTGTAGCAACCTGAAAGTTAATCCCCATCTCACAGAATTATGAAAAATCAATTTTGATAATGTAAGAGGGTGTGTGTGTGTGTGTGCGTGTGTGTGTGTAAAAATGCTTTGTAATATGTAAAACACAATAAAATGGGAAGCGATCTGAATATGTTGTCACAGAATAGTATTTTTCCCTGAAGACAATATAGCCACAGCAATTTCACATAGTAACACTATCACTATTTTACTTTCTCTTCTGACAGAAGGACCTGTCCTTAGCAGTACCAGGGTAATTATTTGGTGGAAGAAAATCCTGTATTAACTCTACTGTCACAAGTTGAGACAGAGTGGCTTTCAGAGCTTTTACTTGAAAGGTGGATAAGGTGGACAAGAAATTATTCCCTAGGGCAATTCCAGAGTTAAAACATATCAAGATATTAGATGTAAAATGTTCAGACTGGATATGCAAAGAGGTACCCAGGACAACACTCTCCCTATTCAGTAAATGCTTCTCTCCTGACGTCCTTCTACTCGGTGAAGAACAATATAAATGTACTCCCATCCAGTTCCATCTATGCTAATTCAGGGCAAGAGGCTGAGGTCTTGGAGGCCAAGACCTGACATGGTATCTCTGTGACCTTGTTTCATCAACCAGAATAAAGCTGTAAGAACTTAGAAATAATACCCACTACGGGATAAATAAATTACTCAGAAATACATGAAATGTTAATATCAAAGACAAAGCCTTTTTATTCATGAGCAAGTGAGGCCGTGGTGAAACATTAAACTGTGAAGAATAGGGAAGTTCTTTTAAGTGGAGGTTTTGAGGGTTTGAAAGCTCCTATTTAAGTTACTTGCATTAAGATTATATTTGTATAATACATGTATGTAAACGAGGCAGCTCAGTGTTAAACAGAAAATCACACATTCAGATGCCCTTTCTGTAAGATTCCTAAGTCTAATACAGTACTATTTTTAGTTTGCCAAGGCACGGATCTCAAGAAAGTAATTGTACTAACCAAAAGAATTTTTGCAGACATACTTGATTTCATTATTACTTGCTAATTTTTAACTTTTTGCTAAAAGAGTTATTTTTAAACAGTATTATAAAGTCAGAGTTGCTATATCATCATGTTAAAGCTGTGAAATGACTCCTATATTTGCAAATGGCAGAATAGTGTCCATAAAAATGTGATATAAGCTTTATAAAAACCACAGATTAGGGAACATAAGTATTTCTGTAGATATGAAGTTAGATTGATTTTTTTTAAAAAAGCATATTCATAAATTAGTATTTCTGAGACTATCAGAAGAGATTCCTGGCATTTACAATTAACTTGAGTGTCACATGTACACTCTCCAAACATCTTGAACTTCTACTTTATGGAAAGAAAAGGGAAAGAAATTTTAGATAGAGTTCATCTTTATTTTCACTGGAAATTTTAAGACCTGAAAAGATGTAACTCTCTTTAAGTTGGGAAGTAAATTTAAACAGAACAAAATTAAAAACAAAAGGATGACCCAGCTATACATTAGATGTTTGCATCTTTATCACTATAAGAAGGAAATAACCAATTATACTCCTGAATTTCTACTAATAAAATATTACCATCATATATTTTAAATGGGATTTCAAAATACACAATTATCTATATCATTCTGATTATTCTCAAAATGTGATCTATGTTTCACCTGATAGTGGCAAAAAAACTATTCTCCATTAAATCACACCCTCACTAAGCCATTGTCATTACAGTAACTGTACTATTATAGTATAATATTATATATTATAGTAACTGATACTATTTTTGAGATAATTTTCTGAGGTTAAGAGTACAGTTCTCTAAACATGAAAATTGATCAGAATTCATAAAACTCCAGATCTTAATCTCAGTACTAGCAGTTTTCTAAAATTTGCAATGGCTCAAGCTACATTTCTTACTCAATGCAATTCTTAGCAGGACTCATAACCTCTGTTTCCTCTGTATTATCATGGAAATCACAAGCACTGGCTATCAGACAGCTCAGTAGTGTCAAATGCAAACATTCCACAAGAATTATTTGTTTTAATTAAAATCAATAGAAAAAAAAGTAGATAGGTTAAGAATTCTGATTATGGAAGCTAACTTTTAGGACAAAAGCACAAGGGCCAGTTCTTACAATTCAGGTTACATTCTTTTTTAGGATTATTTCACTGTGCCAGTGACCACTGCCTACCATTAATGTGGACATTGCATTTCTCTGAAGCAAATCTCCCTGGAGCTGTGCAGCATACCAGTGCCACCAAATGCAATAACTGTGGGTAACTCTGAAGATATTATAATAAATTTATCTATTTCTAAGTGCCTACATAGTTGTATCTGGAACCAATATTAAGAGTAATGTGGATGGTATTTGATTTGGAGAGGTATAACTAGCTAAAACCCATGGGAAGAGATTGAAAGTGGAGAAAACAGTGTTCCAGGAAAACATTATTCCCTTATCTTCCTTTAATCATGGTTTGTACTGCCATGAGAAAACCAGAAGGAATTGTAACTGATGCTACATAAACATCTTCAAATTTACTAATAATGATGACAGCATCCTTCAAAGAATTGAAAAATCTGTTCCACAATACCACATGGTAACAATGAGCCAATTAACACTTCACTGTCTATTTTATATTTAGACAAGAAAATAACTAAAGGAGGTCAAATAGTTCAGGTTGTTGTTCAATTGCACACCATGTCCTCTGTGAGGTCTTGCTCCCTTAACAAAGCTTATGTGGCTGTTACAGGATTTATGACTCCATGTTATAGTAATTTGAACAGGTGTCTATCTCCATGAATGGAATGTAAATTCTTTCAAGTCACAGATTGGCTGTTATTCATTCCAATATGCCTCTAACTATACTTTTTTTTTTTTTAAGATTTTATTTATTTATTGGACAGACAGAGATCACAAGTAGGCAGAGAGGCAGGCAGAGAGAGGAAGGAAAGCAGGCTCCCTGCTGAGCAGAAAGCCCGATGCGGGGCTCAATCCCAGGACCCTGGGATTATGACCTGAGCTGAAGGCAGCGGCTTAACCCACTGAGCCACCCAGGTGCCCTGCCTCTAGCTATACTTTTTAAGAAAATTTAGGAATAAAATAAATATCTGGAGAATTAATAAGACATAAACTGTAGCTGAGATTTAAAAGGATTTTTTAAGCTTTTTTTATTTTTCAATTAATACCAATAATAGCTGTCCTAAACATTTTTACCAGTGATAATTTTATTCATATATGTTTTCAACAAATATGTATTGCATATATCTATGAGCCAGTCTCTGGGTTTGAACCCTGAGGTAGAGAGTAGAAGAAAATATATTGAATATCTGCCACCACAGAGCTTAAATCATACATGTAGAACAGATATTAAATATGTCAGTAAAATAATATGTTTTAAGTTATGGGATATTGGTAGTACAGAACATATAGCAGGAAGAATTAGTCTACAGTGGGAAAGAATCCCAGAAGTAGTTATTTAAAGGCAGAAATGCAGATAAGAAGTAAGAATTAAAAGAAAAAGAAAGAATGGAAGAAAGAAAGAGGAAAGAATGAAAGAAAGAAAGAGGAAGAATAGAGTATGCAATACTAAATTATCCACAGAAGCAAATTTATGACAAGTTGCCTTAAGCTGTCAAGATACAATGTATAAATACTGATATTGTTCATAAAAATTTAGGTTATTTTCAAAGCACTTAAGAATACATTTTTATGGATTACATACTAATCATTTGTATCTTTATAAATTAGACTAATTGATATAAAACAAAACATAAATCCCTTTAGAAAAGTATACAACAGGGGTGCCTGGGTGGCTTATTCAATGAAGCAACTAACTCTTGATTTTGGCTCAGGTCATACATGACCTCAGGGTCATGAGGTGGAACCCTGTGTCAGGCTCTGTACTGAGTGTGGAGCCTGCTTAGGATTCTCTCTCTTCCTCTGCCCCTCCCCACCCCAACTAATGTGCAAGTTCACATGCTATCTCTCTCTCTAAAAAAAAAAAAAGTATATAACAAAAGTATAAATGTAGTTTCTCACTTTTTGCTGATGATTTAAAGTAACTATGGGAAATAAATTGGTGTAAAATGCTTTTGCTTAAAAGAGAAAATTTCATGAAAAAACAGAATAACTCTTCATTAAAATATCACCTTATGTTTTTGTTATTCAATATCCAAGATTCTGATTCTGGAATAGGTGACTAATCTGAGTAAATGAAAATTTTGTTATCAAAAGAATACAATTCTTTTTAATTCATCAGAAATGGCAAACATTAATATGAGATCCAAATGCACTAATTTAGATTGAATTGAATTTTTCCTCTATCATGAGAAATAAGGAAAAATAGACTAGGTTTCTCTTCTGAATTAAATTTGAGTATTTTCTTAGACTTGATCCTTTTATACTATTATAAAAGGATTTATATATGTAGAATTTTTTTGGTTTAATAATAGAGATCATAATCATACTTCAAGAAGGTCCTTATATTTTACAAGATTGACAGAATTAGAATAAAGCCAATTGGGTTAAACAGCAAACAAAGCGGTCAATATTTCCCTTATCATATGTACACAAGGAAATATACAGGTACCTTCTAAACTTCCTAATCTTTATCAAAGAAAACATTCTAAAACATATTTTTTAGTGTCAGGACTTTAACAATGTCAAAACAAAAATGAAATCACCTAAATTAGAATATAATTCTTAACTTAAATGGAATTATTTAAGATTATCCTTAGTTTATCTCATCCTTAGTGTCATTCTTTTTTGGAGATGTTATTTATTTTAAAAAAATTACTTTCAGAAGTAGTTTCGTGAAATAATGTTGATATTCAAACACTTTAATGTTTAGTCCAAGACAATTAAATCTTATAACATTTATCTCTAATATGCATTAAGAATGATCCCCCCAGGGGTGCCAGGGTGGCTCAGTGGGTTAAAGCCTCTGCCTTCAGTTCGGGTCATGATCTCAGGGTCCTGGAATCAAGCCCCGCATCAGGCTCTCTGCTCAGCAGGGAGCCTGCTTCCCTCTCTCTCTCTGCCTGTCTCTCTGCCTACTTGTGATCTCTGTTTGTCAAATAAATAAATAAAATATTTAAAAAAAGAAAAAAAAATGGATGCTTTTGTGTGTGTGTGTGTGTGTGTGTTTTGACAGAGAGAGAGACAACACAAGCTGGGGGAGATGGAAAGGGAGAAGCAGGCTTCCCTCTGAGCAGGGAGCCTGCTGCAGGCTCAATCTCAGGACCCTGGGATCATGACCTGAGTGGAAGGCAGATGCTCAATGACTGAGTTCCCCAGGTGCCCCCAGAAACTGAGTGTTTAAATAGAAGATTAAAGCACATTTTCATCCTTTTCTTAAATATTTTATTTATTTATTTGAAAAAGAGAGAGCCGGAGAAAGCAGGGGCGAGGGAAGGGGCAGAGGAAGGAGAAACAGACTGCCCACTGAGCAGGGAGCTAGATATAGGGCTTGGGCTCGATCCCAGGACTCCAGTACCATGACCTGAGCCTAAGGCAGGTGCTTAAGCAACTAAACCACCCAGGTGCCCCAGCACATTTTTATCCTTAATAATAAAAAAAAATATTTAATTGGGGAAATTATAGTGAGGATATTATTTTCAGCTGAACACTAAGAACACATGAGCAGAAATGCCTTTTTAGAGTTAAACTTTAACATTATACCCTCAGCTTTCAACAGGCATCACTGTAAGAAATATTCAAATGAAAAATCATTTCTGCGTTCATTATAAAACTATAACTTGTTTTTTTCCAGTGTACCCCTCATAAAATTTCCAAGGGAGAAATTTCCTTAAGCAGTTTATCAAGAGGGAAATCTTTGCTTCTCTTCAGGAACACAAATGCTTACCTCATTTGGGTAAGAATTACATAAGTTATATATACATTCTTCACATACATTCACTAGTGTTTGAGTGTGCTTGTGTATGTGTGAGATGAATTTCAGAAAGCTAAAAGTCACAAAAGATAAATAACTCAAATTAACCAACCTCATGGTATTTCCAAAAGCTTTGCTTTCTATTTCCATTTTATTCACTTTATTGCATATGTTTTCTTTATTGCAAACCATTGGTATGTACTTGGAAAGGATTGAATACACAGTTATACTGTCACAGAAAAAGAAATATAAGGCCTATGATGTTCTTTTATCAGATACTGCTATTTTTCAGAGGCTCTTACCCCATAATTCACTTGTTTTCTAAAGTTAACTATAATTATTTGATTGGGAAGGAAAAATCTAACGAAAATATATACATAGCCCATATTTTTTAGTAAACTGATGAATTCCAGCAGTAAATCAAAGTGTCATTTTTTGTTTAATAAGAGAAATTATGGGGTGCCTGGGTGGCTCAGTGAGTTAAAGCCTCTGCCTTCAGCTCAGGTCATGATCTCAGGGTCCTGGGATCAAGTCCCGAATCAGGCTCTCTGCTCAGCAGGGAGCCTGCTTCCCCCTCTTTCTCTGCCTGCCTCTCTGCCTACTGGTGATCTCTGTCAAATAAATGAATAAAATCTTAAAAAAAAAAAAAGAGAGAGAAATTACATGGTGCCTCTAATATGTGACAAGAGTTGCAGAAAAATCTAGCAGTATAGTGCATGTAACAATGCCCAAGAGTAAAGTGATTAATATGTGGGATCTTATTTATTTGAATGCAGCTATTATGAATATGATTAGTCAATTATCCTATAATTCCTTTAATAGTTTTCCTAACTGGAATTAAAAAATAAAATAAAATAAAGTAAATTAAATAAGAAGTTTTCCTGAAAAATATAAAGGCTTTAAGAATTGGCAAGAATAATTTAGTAAGTCATAAGCTTTATGACTCTTCAAAATAAATAACTTTTGCTCTGTGAGAGTCCATATGAAGAGGTAAGAAGACAAGCCACAAACTGGAATAAAAAATTTGCAAACCACATAGCTGCCGAAACATTACTACCTAGAATATATAAAGAACACTCAAAACTCAACCATATAAAACTCAAATAATCCAGTTGACACAGGCAAAGGAGTGAACAGACATTTTGCCAAAGATACGCCAAAGGCAAAGAAACACATGATATGTTCAACAGTAATCATGAGGGAAATGTAAATTAAAACCACAAAGAGATATCACTCTTGGTGTAAGCAGTGAGTTAGGCTTCAAAAAGATGCTTGGAGACCAACAAAGTAGGGAGTCAAGACCCACCATCAGGAAAGTTAGCAATCTGCCCTGGCAGCATTCCACAAAGGAGGCCTCAAGAAAGCAGTTCAAAACAGAAAGTCCCAAGACAAAGAAAGTTGGAGACCTCAACCAAGTTAAGGAAGAAAAAGCATGAATCCCTGCTCCCAAAGAAATCCCCTTCCCAAATAATAAATATCCTATCCTTTATTTAACAACTACCAATAAAAGAAAGACCCAAACTCTGGACGCAGCTTTTCCTTGAGTTCTGCCTGCTCTCACATTTTGAGAGAATACTCTAATAAACTCTTAACTTGCACCACTAAACCACTGTCTGGTCTATCCTTGAATTCTTTACTTGGGATGAGACTTAGGTCCTCTGGCTACCTCCCTGGGGCTGAGCTGGGCTGGGCAGAAGGCTTCGGGCTAGGTCTCCCCAGTCCACCTGCAAACATCACCACACACATATCGGTTCTCATGAAAATGAATATGCACTTACCATGTATGGTGGGTGGAATAATGCCAACTTGTGCTCCCCCCAATAAGAGTTATCTGTATCCCAAACCTCAGAACCTGTGAACATGTTATTTTACTTGGCAAAAAGCACTTCGAAGATGGAAGTAAATTAAGAATTTTAAGATGGGAAGAGTCAACTGGATTATTCAGGCAAATCCAATGTGTTCACAAAAGTCCTCATAAGGAAAAGAAAAAAAAAAATAGCAGGACAATTAGACTCTGCCTTGGCAGAGTGGTGCCTGGGAGAAAGAGATTTGAAGATGCTATGCTGTTGCCTTTGAAGATGGAGGAAGAGGCCATGATCAAGGGAAGTGGACAGCCTTGAATCTGGAAAAGCTGGGAAGCAGACTGTTCTGTAGAGCCTTCAAAAGGACACAGCTCTGCAGTCACCTTGATTTTCGGCCAGTGAGATTTCTAACCTCCACAACTGTAAGATAACAAATTTTTACTGTTTAAGCCACTAAGCCTATGGTGGTTTGTTAGAGTAGCAGAAGGAAACTAATATTCCATACAACCCAGGGATTATATATTCTTGGGGATCTATTCCAGGGGAAGGAAACCAGTGGACACAAAAATCTGTACATGAATTTCACAGAAGTTTTACTTATACATAAAAACCAGAGACAGCCCAAATGTTCCTCAACAAGTGAATGGTTAAATACTACGGCACATAATTACCATAGAATACTATTCTGTAAAAAAGGAACAAACTATTGATACGTACAATTTGGATTATTCTTCATGGGAGAGTGAAGGGGGCAAAAAGCCAATTTCAAAAGAGTATATAATATATAATTCCAAGAATGTAATATTTTGAAATGACAAAATTTTAGCAAATAAACATGTTTGTGTTTTTGCTGATGGTTTAGGATAGTAGAGGAAAGGAAGAAGGTTGGTGTTAAATCTGGTGTTAAGGACTTTGGTAAATGAGTAAGAGGACTGCTACCGGTAGAATGATTGAAGTTTTAGTCTAACTGATGAAAGTCATATAATTCTCCCTTGGCTATTTAATTAGAATCCAAAATAGTTACACTGCCAGTTGTACTGATTAAATCTGTTTTTATTTTCTTCCTTGAGACAAGGTCCTCTGGTACATGCAAATAAGTGGAAAGCCTTCAGAAATAGGAAATAAATTGAAGTATCATCTACTCATCTAACTATTAATGGAGCAGCTGTCTTAGGAAGTTAACATTTAAATTGTATAACCCAGCAAATTTGTTAAGATATTCTGAAATGGTTGCAACCAATTCTCTGTAGGAGCTTGTGAAACATAAAGTTGAAGAACCCCTGATTAAAAGCATTATTCATTACAAAGATTTATATTTAATGCCTACCTTTCTAAGACACACATCTGCAAAACAGATTTTTTCATATTACCAAGAACTCTTCTATTAATGTATATGCTCAGTGATTGAAATGATGCATGCAAATGAAAATAAAATGCTATTTAACCTTAAAAAAATTCCCTTTCACACGTTAATTTATTTTTTTCTTGTTTATAACATTGTTGGATTTCCTGAAAGATCGTTTCAGTCAAAATGATCTTGATTATGCATCTAAATTCATATTTAGACCTAATAAAATCTCAAAATCTGAACAAATTATATGCAGACGTAATGCATTATATATGTATATTGTTCTTCAATCATTTTTACATTTTAAAAAATTAAAAATAAAAAAAGCAGGGGGCGCCTTGGTGGCTCAGTGGGTTAAGCCTCTCTCCCAGGGTCCTGGGATCGAGCCCCACATCGGGTTCTCTGCTCAGCAGGGAGCCTGCTTCCCCCTCTCCCTCTGCCTGCCTCTCTGCCTACTTGTGATCTCTGTCTGTCAAATAAATAAATAAAATCTTTTTTAAAAAGAAGCAGAAAAATGTATTTTTTTAAGAGCCAGATGTAAGAGGTTACAGATCAACTAAGAATCTTTTATTATGAGTCTCAAAATCTACCACTGGTGAAATGGAGGACATATAGTTTTAATTTGGTTATTTGAATGGCAGCACACTCAAATAATATAGTTTTTCTTAATTATGTTATTATGCTATGCATTTTGGTTTGAGTTCATATTCATAAGTAGTAATGTAACTTTAAACAATTTTATAATAATAACTCTGATTATGTTCTAAATGTTGGCTGTGAGTAGAAAGTAATCTCAGCTTAATTAGCTAGTTACTTCTATGTGCTAAATTAGAGCTATATTACAAAATAAAAACCTTTAAATTATATAGTGAAGAAATCTCCAAACATAATTACCAGGATCTCTACAGGAAGATATAATTACTGTGGGCGAAATTCTTTCTTCAGCTTCATTTTTGCATCTCTCACAGAAGCCAATAGACACAAACTGCATACATATCTAAGGGCTGAATAACTTACTGTGAATTCTTCTGGGAAATGTCCAAAAACTAATGGAGGATATATCATGAAAGTTGAGAATACATATTTCCAACAATGTGTAGTGAAGCCAACTTAAGACACCATCCATTCTTGTTAGAAGGAAGAATCTGGAATGTTCAATCCTAACCTTGATTTTCTAATCAAGTCACACTCTGCCCTTGAATAACTTATTTAATTAGTCTATGTCTAACTTTATGTACCTGTAATATGGAGATAATAAATATTCATTTACCTCATGGGATGTTTGGGGAATTCATGATTGTAAAATGCAAAGTAAGTTGTGGTTAAAAGTTGTGGATCAAAATGCAGAATGGGGAGCATGTCAGAAGGTATGCTTCTGTTCTATGTCTAGAATATTGTGGTAAGTAGTATGTATTGCTTGATAATAACTGCATTTAGAATAATCATGACAGTCAGAAAATGGAATATGTAAGGATACTGAGCAAAATGAAAAAAAAAAAAACCACAAACATATTCTGGTGGCAATAGATGATCTATCTGATTCCTAATCCTACTACAGTGGATTAATAAATTACCCAAAGTGATAACATACCCAAAGTGATAACAATTGAGCAGTAACATGTACAGCTGAAAGCATGCATACAACATATTGGTCAAGACCCCGAGCTTTACAGTTATACAGACCTGATTTTAATCTCAGTTTTACTTTATATGTGACCTTGAGTAAATAACTTTGCCATACTGAACAAAAGAAGAAGAACAGAATTGAAAATAGACTCATAAGAAATTTGTAAGGATTCATGAAATAATGTATATAAAGCACTTATCATAATACTGACCTATAATAAGTAGTGTTTATAAGAAGTAACTTATTGAATACTTATTATACGTCAAAAATGTTTTATACACTTATATGTCTCATATTCAGCAACTAGAGGTTGAAGAGATATAGTGGATATATATACATATATAGGAGATATAGTAATAAAGTTTCAAGGAGTTTACAGCCTAAGAGAGAAAGAAAACGAATAAGGCAATAAAGAAGCATAATAATTTCTGCTGGTGACATACATTATGGAGGAGCTGAGACACTAAGGCTATAGATCATTAGTTATCAATCAGAGCTGCAAATTGGAATTATTTGAGAAACTTCTTTAAAATACTGATATTCGGGTTCCAACCCAGAACTAATAAATCAGTCTCAGGTTTGTGATCCACATGCACTCTATGTAGGATGTGTCATCATCTAAGATGGCAAAAAGAGGGAAGAACAATTTGGAGAGAAAGGAAAAAGACCAGTATTGCTTTCAACTTAGAAATTTCTACATTCACATAAAAAAAATTCTAAGGAAGGATCTGACTATGTGGTTTGAGATCGTGGGAGAAATATTTAGGGAGGGATATAGATTTTGGAACAAACAATATAGCAGTTTTAAGTCATATATGAAGGAGAGATTACCTAAGCACAGTATAAGTTAGAGTGGGAAGACTGACTGTGAGAAGACAGAAGACATACGAGGTGGCTCCCATGAAGCTCACCTTCTGGTGTTCATGCCTATGTGGGGTCCCACTCCTTCAGTGTGAAAGGGATCTAGGACTTGCTTCTAAACAATGAATGGAATGGACATAATTGTCTACATATGACTATGTGATTATATAAGATTATAGCACTCATCTTGCTGGAGTTCTTTCTCTCACTGGGTCTGAAAAAGCAAGTGGTCATGTTGGGGAACATCACACAATTACAAGGGATCTCTAGGGGTGCCTGGCCAGCTCTGTGAGAGGAGCACACAACTCTTGATCTCAGGGTCATGAGTTTGAGCCTCATGTTGGGTGTAGATATTACCTAACTATAAACTTAAAACAACACAAACAAATAGACAAAACAAAACACGTGGTATTTTGGAAGGTAACTTCCAGCTAACAGCTGACAAGAAACTGAGAACTTCAGCCATGAAACTGTAAGGAATTGAATTCTGCCAACAATCTGAATTTGTAAGTGGATCCTTCCTCAGTTGAGCCTCATATGGAAACATATTTTTGATAATCACTTTGATCACATCCTTGCAAGTCTTGAAGAAGACACAGCTGAGTCATACCTTGATTCCTGATCCACAAAAACTGTGAGATAATAAATGCATATTGTTTTAAGCTACTAAAATAGTTGTAATGCCATTACTCAGCAATACATAACTAATATAATGAGTAAATGGATCATTGAAGGAAAAGGGCATTATTCTTAGATGTGGAAAGAAAACAAGGTTACAGTAACACTATAATGTATTTATTACTTAATTTTAAATAGTATTATATAGGCAGTGTAATATGATACACGAGATTATGCAAAGTATTGCAATTCTGCCTTTTGGTGCATCTGCTTCATGTAAACCTAACATGCAAAGTGGTTGTTGGAGCACTGAAAGGACAAAGAGCAGTAAGTTCCCCTAGTGAATGGCACACATTTCAGGAATTATTTTGTGCTAGTGTTTCTAGAGTTCAATTAAAATAACCTGCATGTGTGGCATAATATTATCTAAGATTTGCTTTTATTATAGCTTCCTTCATGGCTGTATTGATCTTCTGAAGTGAAACCAGAAGTTGTCTGTAACTAGGTTGACTTAGGTTTATTCAAATAGCAGGAGCCTTAGGAAGAGAATGTTCAATCCTCTGGAGTACAGAAAAGATATCAAGACAAGAACTAACAAGTGCCCTTCAGATTTGTCAGTTAAGAGTTCAAAATTACTCCAGCAAACACAATTTCAGTGGGCTAGTGGGGTTCAAAGCCAGATTACTGGTGGTGACAAAGAAGTGCTACTAATGAGTATAGACTGTTTGTTCCAGAATCTTAGCTGAAGAAAGGAGAGAGATGGGGGAAAAACTAGATTGCGACATACAGTTTCATTATGGGTGAATTATGTCCCCCAAGAGATGAGTTCAAGGCCATAACTCCTAACCCGATTACATCTGCAAAGATCTTATTCCTAAATAAGGTCACTTGCATATGAATCTCACCTTCATATATGATTTCAACAGCTAGCTATGCACATGCATCACATGCGTATGCATGTGACCTTATTTGGGAATAAGATCTTTGCAGATGTAATCGGGTTATGATGAGGTCATACTATATTAGGGTGGGCCCTAGTCCAGAATGCCTGGAAACACAGAAAAGAGAATACAGATGCACGAGAAAATGGAACACAGGAAAAATGGACACACCGAAAAGAGAACACCATGTAAAGACACAGATACATGCAGACATAAAGGGAAGACGAGACCGACATCTGAAGACCGAGACAGATTGGATTCATGCTGAAAATCATAAGATGCATGAGGCTACCAGAAGCTGGAAGAGGGAAGGAAAAATCCTTCCCTAGAGGCTCCAGAAGAAGCATGGCCTTCCAGTGTCTTGGTTTCAGACTTCTAGGCTCTGGAACTGTGAGAAAATAAATTTCTATGGTTTTAAGCTGCCCAGTTTGTAGGTAATTTGTTATGGCAACTCTTGGAAACTAATACAAGTTTAAAAGGAAATAATCTTATGAGGCAAGTTTCTGAAATGTATTCATACTGAGAAGAAGCCAAGGCAATAGAGAAGTTCTAGATTCAATTAGAAAGGGAAAACCTGAAAGGAAGAATATCCTGGAAGAGACAGGAGGACTAAATCAAGAGAAATGTTCAGTGTATAGGACACTTCCTCACAAAACCATCTGAGTGATTGTTTAAAAAGGCAGATTCCTGGGACCTTCAAAAACATAAAAAAAAAAAAAAAAATGTGACGGAGTGTGGAGTCTGGTATTCTGAAATTGTGATCTGATCACAGTAAAGTTTAAGAAACACTGATTTATGATTCACTTATATGTGGAATCTAAAAAAATTAAAAATAAAAAATAACCTCTCCAAGCTCATAGATATAGAGAATAGACTGGGAGCTGCCAGAAGTGGGGAGTGGAATCTGTGAAGGGATTCAGAAGAGGCAAACTTCTAGTTATAAAATAAATGTCATGGAGTATAATGAACAGAATGGTAACTACTGCTAGTATACTATATTTAACAACTGAAAGTTACTCAGAGAGTGCATAATAAAAGTCCTTAATGACAAATATTGAATAATGTATAGGACTGTTGCATCACTATATTGTCCACCTGAAACCAATATGACACTGTTAATTATACTGGAATTAAAATAACAAAATTAATAAATGTGAAAAAGTTATAAGAAAAATTAAGTATGAAAACAGACAACTAGATTTATTGTGATCATTTTTATACATACAATTATTGATTCATTAAGTCATACTTCTGAAACTAATATAACGTTTAATGTCAATTATAATTCAATAAAAATAATTTGTTTAAAAAGAAACTGATCTATAGTATAGATAAATTGTGAAAAATTGTAATTCAAATTTTTAAAATAAATAGTTCTTGAATATGGGAATGGGGATTAATCCTAGATTTGTATTTGATTTGCAAAACATTAGGAGCAAGATTGGGTCCATGAATTATTGGAAATAATTGTCTTTGATCCTATCTTTTTTTGTAGCAGCACAAAATAGCTGCAGTGCAGTCGCTATCTTAAAGTAGTTCCCTGCTCTTAAGTATGACTTTCTATTACTTGTCATTTTTCTTTTCTATATGTCATGATACCTGCTTTATATTTGTTTTCCAAAGTGGATTGTTCTGGATCTAAGTAAAACTTCTAAATTTGTTATTTCTTTTGTTCTTTCCTGCCACAACCCTTGCATTAACTAGTCTCAGACTCAACTACAGGTCTGTCTTTAATTAATTTTCTTATTGTTCCCCATAAATGTCAAATTCATCTCAAATCTACATAGCTCTAGGTGGTAATAGCCCTTCCCTCTTTTCCAGTGGAACACAAGAACTATTCTGGAACACAGTACATTAGAAAGACCTAAGGAGTGTATAGAACTTGCCTATATTGAGCCCCACCCTCCAAGATTCTAAGTCTGAGTCCAAGAATCTGAACCTGCAGATCTCACCTGATGCTGAAGTAGGAGCAACCCGATGTGCTTTCCGGAAACAATCCCCAAGGGGTCAGAAGTATTCACTGCAAGCTCAAAAGGATTGCAGAGCCTGACAAAGCAGCCAGAAATGTTAATGAAATCTTTGGCAGCATTAAGAGCTATATAATATACAGATCAAGAAAGTTACGTTTCTATTCCCTGCAATGACCACACTGAGCTTGATATATTGTGTTTGGTTACACATCATATTTTAATAAGAAAATGTGTTAACTGTGTGGTTCATTTTGACCCAGTGAGTGCAATTCATATCAGAGATGCCTACGGGGTACAGAGTTCAGGTCCTTGTCAGGATGGTGTTCCTGTATCTTGTAGCTGCAGTTGTTTCCCAGAAACTTGGGAAATACTCCCCTGCAAGTACTCTTTGATCTACACTGTAGAGCAGCTTAATTTTTTAAAAAGGACTCATTAATACACTCAGTCTGCTACAGGAATAGTATGACAACTAAGGATCCATTTCATAATGTCCCACAATCTTTTCTTTTTAGATTTACTGAGGTATAACTGACAAATAAAATCATAAAATAATTCATGTGTACAATGTGGTGATTTTATGTATGTCTACACAGGAAAAGGATTCCACACATCCAGTTAATTAATACATCAATCACCTCACATATTTACCTTTTTTTGGAGGGGGGTGAGGACATTTAAGTTGTACTCTTCTAGTAAAGTTCAATTACACAATGCAGTGTTAACTATATCACCATGTTATACATTATGTCCTCAGACATTATTCATCTTATAACTGAAAGTTTGTACTTTTTGCCACCTTCTCCCTAATTCTCCTTACCCTCTTATCCTGGAAAACACTTTTCTTCTCTCAGTTTCTATGAGTTCAGCTTCTGTTTTTTTGTTTGTTTGTTTTGATTCCACATATAAGTGAACTACACAGTATTTGCCTTTCTCTGGCTTATTTCACTTAGCATAATGCCCTCTTTCATTCATGTTGTCAGAAATATCAAGATTTCCTTCTTCTCAATGCTGAATAATATCCCACTGTATATAGATATCACATTTTCTTGATCCATTCATTCACTGACACTTTGGTTGTTTCCATAGTTTGGTTATTGTGAATAATTTAATAATGCTGCAGTGAGCATGGGAACACAGATATCTCTTTGAGATGGTTTCATCTGTCCCACAATCTTAAAGCCACTTAATGCTTCAAGATTTCATATGGGTCTAAAAAATCTCAGGGATAAGACTTTTTTTCTGGGCATTCCAAGCCACTTAAAGTTCTGAGGAGTCAATAATCAACTGCTAGAATCATAAGACTTCTGATATGAATGCTTCATATATTTCCAGATTATCCCCCTCCCACCAATCTCTTTCTCTCTCCTATTCTTTGCTTTCTCTATCTCCCTATCTCTTGCTCTCTTTCCTGGCAAACAGAAGACCTATTTTTTGCAGTTTAGTGGTTTTCGATATAGTTAGAGATTAGAATCACACAGGGAGCTTCTAACACTTCAAACATCTGAGACTCAACATATAGATTAAAAACAACTGCCATAAATTTAAGACAGGGAAACGTCTCCATTTTCAGTCTTACGCATCTGGAACTGCTAATCATTTTTCCCGTTTTATCTCAAAAGGAACCTTGCTCATCTTACTCTAAGACACTATTTCTTCATTGGATTTTGTATTTATTTTACTTTTAGATCAGAAATCTACTCAACAGTTCACAATTCAAAGTGAAACTACAGTTTTCACAATCTTCCAGATGGTGTAGCTTCTCCACCTTTTCAAATGTTCTGTCAGAGATAGAGTGTGTGTGTGTGTGTGTGTGTGTATTTTAAAGATTTTATTTATTTATTTGACAGACAGAGATCACAAGTAGGCAGAGAGGCAGGCAGAGAGAGAGAGGAGGAAGCAGGCTCCCTGAGAGCAGAGAGCCTGATGTGGGGCTTGATCCCAGGACCGTGAGATCATGACCTGAGCCGAAAGCAGAGGCTTTAACCCACTAAGCCACCCAGGCACCTCTAGAGTCCATTTTGAATGGGGATAAATCGATCTCTTTTTCCTTTAAAACATTATATCCCAGGGACGCCTGGGTGGCTCAGTTGGTTAAGCAGCTGCCTTCGGCTCAGGTCATGATCCCAGTGTCCTGGGATCGAGTCCCACATCGGGCTCCTTGCGTGGCAGGGAGCCTGCTTCTCCCTCTGCCTCTGCTCGCTCACTCTCTCTCCCACTCTCTCTCTGACAAATAAATAAAATTTAAAAAAAAAAAAAAAAAAAAAAACATTATATCCCAGAGCACTTCATCATTTTGACGAAGAACACATCAGTGGCAAACATTCACAAATATCCATATTGACTATATTTCCAAGCAATTCAACCTGTTCCATACTGAAGAGTTCTAGGTTTACTTTTGCTAAAATATTCAAGAGAAGACTAGACAATAACTGTTAAGAGTGTGTATGGGCACACACGCACACACACACACACACACACGCATTAACACTGGTCATAGAGATGACTTCATATTCTCAGAAATGCAGTATCTGCCTAAAAACAGTAAACCTAAAAGTGTTAAAAAAAAAAAAAACACCTTAGCAAACTGTAGGAACTTTTGAGTTCTGACCTCATGGATTGCTAAATGGAAGCCTTAGCAAATTTATAAGATGTGAATTGCATATTTCATCCCAGTGTTCAATATTTCATATTCTAACTTTGAGATGCTGTGTCTAGCCACAGCTGTTGCTTTGTTTGCTTTCAAGAAAACAAAACAAAACCAAGCTGTTGACTTATGCCAAATTTAGGAGTAGAATCTCATTAAGTTACTTATTTGTTATTATGTCTTCTAATTTCCCATTCTTTTTGAAAGCTTAAAATTTATAGTTAAAATATCAGCCTCAAATGGAAATATGCAAGAGTTGCAATGGTGGAAATGAAACAAATCAAAGCTATCACATAATATTATAAATATTTACAGTTTATGTTTCTTAAAAACAAATATTAAGTATAAATATCACTGGTACTCCTCCAATAATACAGTGATAATTTCAGAAATATCACTGTCATTTTCTTCTACGAGATAAAATATGATGATATATCAGTAATAATTTGTTTATTATAACATAATCAAAATTTCCTTTGGCATTGCTGAAAGATAAAACTCTTGAGCAAGGTAAACTGGCAGGACAAAGAAAAAAAAATGTTAATGACACGTCATATTAGCTAATGAAAATGTCAAGATGAAGACCTCTAAGTTTGTACTTATTTATTCCAACCTACCAAAGTGTGTGTTTTAGCTCTGATTTCATGCCAGATACCCATTTTCTAATATGTCAAATAAAATATTGACTTGGTCTATGAAAACTACGAAACTATGAATATTTCAAACATTAAAAAATATTAAGCCTGGGGCGCCTAGGTGACTCAGTGGGTTAAGCCTCTGCCTTCGGCTCAGGTCATGATCTCAGGGTCCTGGGATTGAGCCCTGCATCAGGCTCTCTGCTCAGCGGGGAGCCTGCTTCCCCTTCTCTCTCTCTGCCTGCCTCTCTGCCTACTTGTGATCTCTCTCTGCCAAATAAATAAATAAAATATGTAAAAAATAAAAAATAAAAAATAAATTAGACTCTATTTATTAATAATGATTCTGCTATAGCAATACTTATCAAACTTCCCCTCTAGAGTCCAATTTACAGCAAAAGAAAATGAATTTGCATCCCCAGAGATCTATGGAACAAAGCACACTGCTATAATCTAAACAAACATAATTTTAAGTCTAGTTCTAAAGATTAAAAAATGATAATTTTATGCAATAACAAATATGTACTTAATTTAAAAATAATAATTAAATTACCTTTTATCCTAAATTATCTAGCACTTTTAATAGTCTTGAATATTAGTACCTTGGTATAAGAAGCATATATTTAAGAATCTGCCCAATATTTGAAAATCTCAAAATACTGAGGGAAGTTAAATTCCAGAGGATTTAATCAGAATTTATACAATTATATATTTTTTAACCAAGTGAGAAGAGTGCTTATAGTTAAAGTTTATGGGTAAAGGAAGTCTAGAACAGACAAGAGTCGCTAAGCAACTGCAATGGAGAATATAATGGTCTATAAACATTTTTCCAAAGAAGACCTACAAATATCTATCAAGTACATGAAAAGCACTCAACATCACTAATCATCAGGGAAATGCAAATCAAAACCACAATGATGAATCACCTGTTAGAATAGTTATCATCAAAAGAAATAAGTGTTGGTGAGGATGTGGAGAAAAGGGAAACTTTGTACACTGTTGGTAGGAATGTAAATTGGTACCACTATGGAAAACTGTATGGAGGTCCCTTATAAAACCAAAAATAAAACTACCTTATGATCCAGCAATCCCACTTCTGGAATATATATCCAAAGGAAATTAAAACAGAATCTTAAAGAGATATCTGCACTCAGATGTTCACTGCAGCATTATTCAAAATAGCAAGATATGGAAATTAGCTAAGTGTCTGTCAAGGGTAAATGGATAAAGCAGATGTGATGTGTGTATGTCTGTGTGTGTGTGTGTGTGTGTGTGTGTGTGTACATATACAATACACATACGTACATACATATACACATTAAAAAATGGTATATTATTCAACTACAAGAAAGAAAAAAATCCTGCAACTTGCAACATGGGTGGACTTTAAAGATATAATGCTAAGTGAAATAAGTCAGAGAAAGATAGATACTATATGATATGACCATATGACCTATATGTAGAATCAATAGCAGCCTAACTCATAGAGAGTAGGATGATCGTTACCAGAGGCTAGGGTATGGTGAAAATGGCAAGATATTGCTCAATGGATACAAATGTCTAATCATAAGATGAATAAGTCCTATAGATCTTATGTACATGGTTATAGTTACTAATACTACATTATTAACTTGCAAGATGCTGAGAGTAGATCATAATCATTTCCACCACAAAAAAAGAAATGCTAATTATGTGACATGACAGACATGTTAGCTAACCCTACAATAATAAATATTTTGCAATATATGTGTATGAAATCAGCACCTCATATACCTTAAATTTATACCATGTTATATGTCAATTATATCTCAGTAAAACTGGGGGTAAAATAATATAATAATTTAGGTTGACATTTAGGTGAACTATAAAATATTTAAATCAAGAGATTAAAAATCCAGCCTAAATGCTATGAAAGGGTTGCAGATAAAGAGTAAATTGAAAAGGGAAGGTACTATTCTGAGTATCAGATGAGAAATGTAAGACAAAGCAAAAAATTCTACTATGATTTGCAATGTGGATAAACTGTACAAACCATGTCCTGACAGAAAAAGTATTGAAAGCCTAAACTGTTTTTCTATTTTTTTAATTTAAATTTAATTAGCCAACATATAGTATATCATTAGTTCAAGATGTAGAGTTCAATAATTCATCAGTGCTCATCACATCATGTGCCCTCCCCAATGTCCATCACCTAATAACCCCATTTCCCCACCCACATCATCACTAGCAACCTTCAGTTTGTTTTCTATAGTTAAGAGTCTTTCATGGTTTTTCTCCTCTGATGACTTATTCAGTTTTCCCTCCCTTCCCCTATGATCCTCTGTGCTGTTTCTTATATTCTACATATGAGTGAAACCATATAATAACTGTCTTAATCTGAATGATTTATTTGGCTCAGCATAATACACTCCAGTTCTATCCATGTTGATGTAAATGGCATGTATTCTTTCTGATGGCTGAGTAATATTCCAGTGTGTGTGTGTGTGTGTGTGTGTGTGTGTGAGATATCACATATTCTTTATCCATTCATCTGGTGATAGACATCTAGGCTCTTTCCACAGTTTGGCCATTGTAAACATTGCTGCTATGAACATTGGGCATAGGTGCCCTTGAACAAATGTTCAATAGGTGCCCTTTGGAGCACTACATCTTTACCTTTGGGGTAAATACCTAGTAGTGTCATTGCTGGGTCATAGGGTAGCTCTATTTTTAACTCGTTGAGGAACCTCCATACTGTTTTTCAGAGTAGCTATAGCACATTGCATTCCCACCAAGAGTGTAAGACGTTGCTTTTTCTCTGCATCCTGGCCAACATTTATTTCCTGTGTTGTTAATTTTAGCCATTCTGACTGATGTGAGGTATCTCATTGTAGTTTTTATTTACATTTCCCCGATACCAAGCAATGCAGAGCATCTTTTCATGTGTCTGTTTGCCATTTATATGTACTTGGAGAAATGACTATTCATGTCTTTTTTCCATTTCCTGACTGGATTATTTGTTTTTTTGGGTATCAGTTTTGATAAGTTTTTTTATAGATCTTGGATACAGGCCTTTAATTGGTTTGGAAATATCTTCTCCCATTCCAAAGATTGCCTTTTGGTTTTTTGACTGTTTCCTTTTCTGTAAAGAAGCTTTTTATCTTGATGAAGTTCTAATAGTTCATTTTTGCCTTTGTTTCTCTTGCCTCTGGAGACATGTCTAGGAAGAAGTTGCTGCAGCTGAGATCAAAGAGGTTGCTGCCCGTGTTCTCCTCAAGGATGCTGACAGATTCCTATCTCATATTTAGGGCTTTTTATCCATTTTGAGTTTATCTTTGTGTATGGTATATGAAAATGGTCCAGTTTCATTCTTTTACATTTGGCTGTCCAATTTTCCCAACACCATTTGTTGAAGAAGCTATCCTTCCTACACTGGATATTCTTTCCTGCTTTGCCAAAGTTTAGTTGATCATAGAATTGAGGTTCATCTCTAGTTTCTCTAGTCTGTTCCATTGATCTATGTGTCTGTTTCTGTGCCAGTACCACAATGTTTTGATGATTACAGCTTTGTAACAGAGTTTGAAGTCCAGTATTGTAATACCAACAGCTTTAGTTTTCTTTTTCAACATTCCTTTGGGAATTTGGGAATTTCCAGTTCTGTGAAATATGTCAATGGTATTTTATAGGGATTGCACTGAATGTGTAGATTGCTCTGGGTAGCAGAGACATTCTAACAATATTTATTCTTCCAATCCATGAGCATGGAATGTTTTTCCGTTTTGTTGTGTCTTCCTCATTTCTTTCATTAAGCGTTCTGTAGTTTTTAGAGAACAGATCCTTTACCTCTTTGGTTAGGTTTATTCCTACGTATGTTGTAGTTTGGGGTGCAATTTTGATTTTAGATCTTGTCACATTGCTGAATACCTGTAGGAGTTCTAGCAATTTTAGTGTGGAGTCTTTTGGGTTATCCACATAAAGTATTATGTCATCTGCAAAGAGTGAGAGTTTGATTTCTTTTTTGCCAATTTGAATGCCTTTTATTTATTTTTGTTGTTGTTGTTGTCTGATTGCTGAGGCTAGGACTTCTAGTACTATGTTGAATGACAGTAGTGAGAGTGGACATTCCTGTTGTGTTCCTGACCTTAGGAGAAAAGCTCTGTGTTTCCCATTGAGAATGTGGGTTTTTCCAATATGGCTTTTATGATGTTCAGGGATATTTCCTCTGTCCCCACAATGTGAAGAGTTTAATCAAGAAAGAATGCTGTATTTTGTCAAATGCTTTTTCTGCATCAATTGAAAGGATCACATAGTTCTTGTCCTTTGTGTTTGTTTGCTTGTTTTTTGTTAATGTGATATACCACATTGATTGACTTGTGGGTTTTGAACCATCCCTGTAGCCCAGGAATAAATCCCACTTGGTCATGGTGAGTAATCCTTTTAATGTACTGTTGGATTCTACTGACTAATATATTCGTGAGAATTTCGGCATCTGTATTCATCAGGGATATTGGTTTGTAATTCTCCTTTTTGGTAGGTCTTTGTCTGGTTTTGGGATCAAGGTAATGCTGGCCTCATAAAATGAACTTGGGAACTTTCTTTTCATTTCTATTTTTTGAAATAGCTTCAGAATAATAGGTATTAGTCTCTTTAAATGTTTGGTAGAATTCCCCTGGGAAACCACCCAGCCATGGACTCTTGTTTGTTGGGAGATTTTTCATTACTGCTTCAATTTCCTTGCTGGTTTGGGTCTGTTCAGATTTTCTGTTTCTTCCTGTTTCAGTTTTGGTAGTTTATACATCTCCAGGAATGCATTCATTTCTTCCAGATTCCCTAACTTGTTGGCATACAGTTTGTTGGCATATAGTTTAATAGGTTCTTAAAACTGTATTTCCTTGGTGTTGATTGTGATAGCTCCTCTTTCATTCATGGTTGTATTAATTTGGGTCCCTTCTCTTTTCTTTTTGATAAGTCTGGTTAGGGCTTTATTGATCTTATTAATTCTTTCAAAGAACCAGCTTTCAGTTTCATTAATCTGTTCTATTCTACTTTTGGTCTCTATTTCATTGATTTCTGCTCTCTTTTTTTTAATTATTTCTCCTTTCCTTCTTGGTTTATGCTTTATTTGTTGTTCTTTCTCCAGCTCCTTTAGGTTTAAGGTTAGATTTTGTATTTGAGACTTTCCTGACTTTTTGAGAAAGTCTTGTATTCCTATGTACTTCCCTCTTAGGACTGTGTTTGTTGCATCCCAAAGGTTTTGAACAGTTGTGTTTTCATTTTCATTTGCTTCCATGAATTTTTTGATTCTTCTTTAATTTCCTGGTTGACCCATTCATTCTTTAGCAGGATGCTCTTTAATCTCCAAATATTTGAGTTCCTTCCAAATTTCCTCTTGTGATTGAGTTGAAGTTTCAAAGCACCATGGTCTGAAAATATGCAAGTAATAATCCCAATCTTGTGGTACCGATTGAGACCTGATTTGTGACTCAGGATGTGATCTATTCTGGTGAATGCTCCATGTACACTCAAGAAGAATGTTTTCTGTTGCTTTAGGATGCAATGCCCTGAATATATCTGTCAAATTCATCAGGTCCAGTGTGTCATTCAAAGCTCGTGTTTCCTTATTGATCTTCTGCTTAGATGATCTGCCCATTGCTGTGAGTGGAGTGTTAACGTCCCCTACTATTACTGTTCTATTATCAATGTGTTTCTTCAATTTTGTTATTAATTGGTTTATAAAATTGGCTGCTCCACATTAGAAGCATAAAGTTGGAAGCACTGAGCCAATGTGGGTCTCTGTCTCATGACCCTGAGATCATGATCTGAGCCAAAATCAAGAATCAGATTCTCAATGGACTGAGCCACCCAGGTGCCCCAAGGCTGCTACCTTTTTCTGTCACTGTTGCTTAGACAAATAATTCTTTTTTTTCTTTTTTGTACTTTTTTTTCTCAATTAGCATCTTCCTAAAATACAAATTGATGGGAATTCATTCCCAGAGAAAAAATTAGTTAGTGAATAATAATTTTATTATTTAAATAGAGATGAATAGCAAGATAGAGAGACATGTCATTCAGAATAAAGTTGTATTATAAAAAAAATATATATTTCTAGTACTGATAGTCCCCTGGATACTCTTTTGTTAGCAGGAGACTTTAGAAGCACATTTGTGATGGCAGAATGCAGAGTTAAAGACAGTAATAAATATTTAAGGGAGGTTATATAATATATTGGTGTTGGAGACAGACTTGATTTTGAATTGAACTTTTGCCAGTATTAGCTACATGATCTTGGGAAAATGACATAAACCCTTTGAGTCCTTGTTTCCTTAACTTTAAAGCAGACATAACTGACATAGTGGGTTTTTTTTTTAATTTTGTAATCTAGTATCCATTTCTATGTTCTTTAATGAATGTACTTTTATATTCCTGTCAATCCACACCCCCACCCATGACATATACACTTTGTCTACATGATTCCAAGTCATCTGACATCACTCCATTACAGGAGATACTGATCAGCTGAAATCAGTAACATATTCCACACTATTTTTTTTAAAGAGATTATTTATTTATTTGACAGAGAGAGACACAGCAACAGGGAGAACACAAGCAGGGGGAGTAGGAGAGGGAGAAGCAGGACTCCCGCTGAGCAGGGAGCCCAATGCGGGGCTCGATCCCAGGATCCTGGGATCACAACCTTAGCCAAAGGCAGACGTTCAATGACTGAGCTACCCAGGTGCTCCCTCCACACTATTGTTTATAGTGATTAATTCAGGGTGGGTTCATAGCTCATCTGAAAAGATGTTTGGTGAGACTTCCTAGAATGAAGGCTTCATACATTTCCAACGTTTTGAAGGTGTGAAGTTGTTTTTTTCTGTAACTATAATCATCTTGCAACCAGCAGAGAGAATCTAAAGCTACTCAAAGCCCCTATAAGAAGCCTGTCTAGATAAGACAAAGCTAGGAGACTTATCCTTGACAATATGGCCCCAGAATGAAGTTATGCCATAACCCCTTTGTTATTTAAGCCAATTTTATTTGATTTTTCTCTCAGTTAAAATAAAGGATTTATTACAAATTATTCCATTAGGGTTATTGTGAGGACTAAGTGAGATGATATAAGAAAAGCACTTAACAGTACTTGCCACCTTACTTTCTCAATGATATACATCTAAGGATGAATGGCATGTAAATAGCTTAGGCAACAACAATACTTTCATTTATTTCTACCAGCAGTGTCTTCTCCAGCATGCATTTTATTTTATTTTATTTTATTTTATTTTATTTTTTAAAAGATTTTTTATTTATTTATTTGACAGAGAGAGAGAGATCACAAGTAGGCAGAGAGACAGGCAGAGAGAGAGTGGGGGAAGCAGGCTCGATGTGGGGCTTGATCCCAGGACCCTGAGATCATGAACTGAGCTGAAGGCAGAGGCTTAACCCACTGAGCCACCCAGGCACCCCTAGCATGCATTTTATTTTAATTCAAATGAGTCAGTACTTACTTATTTACCCATTAACTCAACCAATATTAGGGAATTTATTATGAACAGACATTGTACCCATAACTATTGGGTAAAACGAGAAGAATAATAACGGTTGAGTACTGTAGCTGAAAAAAAAAAATGAAAGAAACAAAGAGAGAAAGAGTACTTTAGCAAATTTAACTACCTGTAATCTCCCAAGGAGACATGCATTTAGAGAATCATATAAACAGTGTGTGATTATGTGACAAACTGTGTCATATCTAGGCAAATAAGTACCACAGATGATCCACTAAGGAAAAAGAACAATAAATTGTAAGATGAAATACACACTAGAGAAAAATATATGGGTGTTAAATTTTATTTAACTAACATATTAAAGACTAAGTACATGAAAAAAGAATGTCTAATAGCTCAAATACACAACCTCTATTTCCTTCCCTTTAGTGCTTATTTTGTTTTGTGATATTTATAAGTTATCTCTTGCTTTAAATTCTTTTGGTTATTTCTTTTCCTAAATTCTTTTGGATTGTTAGTCTTGCTTGAATACACCAAAGCCTGTGACACTAGGGTCCCTGGGGCTCAGCACTATCAGTAAACAGTGTTAAAACAAGACACTTCAGGTATTTCTAATAATGAGCAATTCTGAAGAGAGTTCAAAAAAGATTTAGGCAGAGGATCAGAATATTTCAGTGACAGAGAGATGTTTGAGGTCATATATTCAGTTTTCTATTGAAATTACTTAAATAAAGTTCACAAAATGAAAGCATTATAAAAACAATTTTTGTAGTACATAAAGAGGAAAAACTAAGATTAGACTATGGAAATTGGAGTTACAGAAACATGTTTTTAGACAAAGAAATTGGTATGTAAATTTTTTTCTAAAGACATGAGATGTCCTCTATAAAAACTTGATAGCTTAACTGATATTATCCAAGGGTTCAAAAAAAAATCTCTATTTCTTCCTTGCTTTTATTTTAAAATACTCCCCACAATTAAAAGTTTATGATAGTGATTCATGAAAGAAGGTGCCTGGTCCCTGTGCTGGAGGCAGGTGTAGAATGAATATGCATAATATAAGTTGTGCTGCAGGCTGGGAAATGAGAGAGACAGAGGAATGTTGTTTGAGGTCAGAGCAGTTGTTTGAGGTCATAGAAGACCTGAGGAGATGCACTTAGATGCACTTCTGTAAGTATGAATTGTTTTCTCAGCCTAAGGATGCAAGTGAGTATGAGTCCATTGGTATGCTTCAAAGGACTCTGCCCAGTTTTTTGTTTTTCTGTTCTGGTTTCTTTTATTTTGGCTCTACAGTCCCAAGCCTCAGGGACTTTTATAAAGTCTTATTAAAGAAGACCATTTCTTGCTCTTTTCAATATCTTAGGTTCAAAGGAGTAACCCAGCTTTTCTCTTTTGTGGAAACACCTGTTAGTTGAATTTTCCTTCTGTCTTGATAATAGTTTGTTTACTTCAGGCACTTTTATTTAAGTGTGCTATAATTTTTCATATTTTGCAGGACTTTTTATGTGTTACCATTTATTTGTTAAAATATGAGGAAGTGGGGAACAACCAGGGAAGATGGCAGAGTAGGAAGATCCTAAGCTCACCTTGTTCCACAAATACACTCAGATAACACCCACATTAGTATAAATGATCTAGAAAATAACCCAAAGACTGGCAGAACAGACTCTCCACAGCTAAACATAAGGAAGAGGCCACAATGAAAATGGTAGGGAGGGCAGAGACAATGGTTGGAAACCAAACTGACCTGCAAGACTATCGGTGGGAGGGAGATGCCCCGCAAGTGTGGAGAAGGGAGAAAGGCAGACCCTACACCAGGTATCACAGACATGAGGAACCTTCACTGGGGAGATAAATCCCTATAAAATTTGGCTTTGAAAACCCAAGAGGCTTATCTTTGTGAGTTCTTAAAATAAGTGGGGATCACCACCTGGAACTTTAAAAATCAGCAGGCCCACCTCTGGGAAAGCTTGTGGACTGAGTTCCCACCCTTAAAGAGACAGGATAAAAAAACACCCTACTGGGATACAGCATAGAAACAATGGTTTGAAAAAGGCCTGGGGTAGGGGTACCTGGGTGGCTCAGTTTGTTGACTGTCTGGCTTGATTTCAGTTCAGGTCATGATCTCAGGGTCACGGGATCAAGCCACACATTGGAATCTGCCTGAAATGCTCTCTCTCTCCCTCTGCTGCCCACTCCCCACGCACCCACACTCACACACACTTTCTCTCTCAAATAAATAAATAAATATTAAGAAGAAAGGAGGAAGGAAGGAAGGAAGGAAGGAAGGAAAGAAAGAAAGAAAGAAAGAAAGAAAGAAGAAGAAAAGAATAAAAACAAAAGAAAAAGGCCTGGGTATACAAGAAGATTTATTTACCAGTCTGAGAACATGCACAGGATGGGCAGGGATCTTTAGGGACTTCACCAAAATAAGAGCTGGCAGATGACATTTTCCCCTCTATCTCCATCCTAGATACAGGGAGACCTGCAGGAAACAGTGCCAACACTCTCTGCCTGTCTTGCTAACAGTACACTCTGCCCCTGCATTCTCCAGCAGACCTCCCTGCTCCAACCCTGCCTCAGCAGTTTTCCAAAGTGGGGATAGGTCTCTGCCACAGTGGCCCAGTACAAACCTTGTGAACACAGTAGGTCCTCACCCATATTCTCCTGAAGACCAGCCCTATCCACCCATCTTCAGTAGGAATCCATCCAAAGCAGCACCACAAGCATGGCATTATATAAGCAGACTTGACAAGGCCCAACACTACCCCAAAGTGACTCCTGCCTTAGGGAGAAGGGAAGATAACCACACACACACCAGCTCCACCATGGCTCCAGAAGTAGCTTAGGGGCAGACATCTGGTCTAACTGCATGCCCCACTCACTCATAAAAGCCACTCATGTAACAACACAGGGAGAGCACTCTGCAGTTCAGTGCAACCAAAGTCCTGGAAAATGCCTACTCTGACCCAAATCAAGCTCAAGGCAGCCCCAGACTGGCCAACTAACAACACAGGGACCAAACCCTACCCACAACAGGCAGATGACTATACCAAGGGCAACACGAGTCAACCAAAATAGTAGGGCACATGTAACATACATAGGAGACACTGCTGAAGTGCTAGGTTCTAGTGAATAGGGGACACTGCCCTGTAGGCAGTACAGAACCTCTTCTTCATGAAGCCGCTACTTACAAGAGCAGGAGGCATAGCTGACTTTCCTAACACATAGAAGCAGACACAGAGAGCTAGGCAAAATTAGGATACAGAAGAATATGTCCCAAATGAAAGAACAGGACAAAATCACAGCAAGAGAGCTAAATAAAATGCAGCTAAGCAATATGCCTGACAGAGAATTTAAAATAATGGTCAGAAAGATACTCGCTAAACTTGAGAAAAGAGTTGAAAATCTCAGTGAGTCCCTCAACTAGGGAATAGAAAACAAAACAACAACAACAAAAACTAAGCAGAGAGAACAAACTCAATGACTGATATTTAAAAAAAACTCACTGGGGTAATAAATAGTAGACTAAAGGGAGTAGAAGAATGAAACAATGACTTGAAGGACAGAATAATGGGAAGCAATCAATCCGAACAGGTGAGAGAAAACACTTAGTAAAAAATGAGAACAGATATAAGGTAATTCAGTGACACCACCAGATGTAATAACATTTGCATTACAGGGATCCCTAAAAGAGAGATTGGGGGCAGAAAATTTATTTGAAGATGTAATAGTTGAAAACTTCCTGAATCTGGGAAAGGAAACAGAAATCCAGATCCAGAAGTCACAAACAGCCCCCAACAAAACCCAAAATGCTCCACACAAAGACAAATGGTGATTAAAATAGCAAAAAGAAGTGATAGAATATTTTAAAAAGCAGCAATAGAAAGGAATACAGTTACATATAGGGGAAACTTCATAAGGCTATCAGCTGATTTTTCAACAGAAACTTTGCAGGGCAGAAGAAAGTAGTATGATATAATCAAAGTACTGAAAGAAAAAAAAATCTGTAGCTATGAATATTATATTTAACAAAGCAATCATTCAAAATAGGAGAGATCATTTCCCAGACTAAAAAAAGAAAAAAAAAAGAAAAAAGTTAAGGGAATTCATCAATATTAAACCAGCCCTACAAGAAATAGTAAAGGGGACTCTTTGAGTAGAAAGGAATTAAGTAAGAATTAAGTAAAAATAAGAAAAGTAGATAGTACAAAAGCAGTAAATACATATCCATAAAAATCAAAGGATTTAAAGTATGAAACCGTATATCTAAAACATGAGGAGAGCAGTAACGAATGGGTTCAAACTTAAGTGACCATCAAGTTAATACAGAGTATATAGGCAGAAAATGTTACATACAAACCTAATGGTAACCACAAATATTCAAAAAGTAAAGAGAAAGGAATCCAAGTGTATCACTAAAGAAAGGCAACTAATAAAGAGAGAAGAAAGCAAGAGAAAAAAGAAACAGAGAAGAGCTACAAAAACGTAAAACAAGAAACAAAGTGGCAATGAATGATCACCTATCAATAATTACTTTGAATATAAATGGAGTAAACACTCCAATCAAAACACATAAGGTGAGAGAATGTATACAAAACCAATACCCATCTATGTGCTACCTATAAGAGACTTATTTCAGACTTAAAGCAGATTGAAAGTGATTGAAAGCAGATTGAAAGTGAAGGGATGGAGAAACATTTATCATGCAAATGGATGTGAAGAGAAAGGCAGGGTAGCAATATTTACATTGGACAAAATTGACTTTGTAACAGACTGTAATAGGAGACAAAGAAGGACTCTATATAATCATAAAGAGGACACTCAAAGAAGAATATATAACAACTGTAAATATTTTGTTTTTTTAAAGATTTTATTTATTTATTTGACAGACAGAGATCACAAGTAGGCAGAGAGGCAGGCAGAGAGAGAAGAGGAAGCAGGCTCCCTGATGAGCAGAGATCCCGATGCAGGGCTAGATCCCAGGACCCTGGGATCATGACCTGATCTGAAGGCAGAGGCTTCAACCCACTGAGCCACCCAGGCGCCCCAATAATTGTAAATATTTATGCACCCAACATGGGAGCTCCCAAATACATGAAGCAGCTAATAATAAACATAAAGGAAGTAATGGATAGTAATACAATAATACTAGGGGACTTTAACACCCCACTTACATCAATGAATAGACCATTCAAACAGAAAATCAACAAGAAAACAGTGGTTTTCAATGACCCATTAGACTGGATGTAATTAACTCATATATTTAGAACATTCCGTCCTAAAGCAGAACATTCACACTCAAGTGCATATGGAACATTCTCCACATAACAGGCCACAAAACAAGTCTCAACAAATTCAAAGAGGTCAAAGTCATTCCAAGCTATTCTTTTCAGATCTAAATACTATAAAACTAGAAATTAACCACAAGAAAAAAAAAACTGGAAAAAACACAAATGCATGAAGGTTAAATAGCACGGTACTAAATAAATGGGCCAACAAAGAAATTAGAGAGGAAATTAAAAAGTACATGAAGAGAAATGAAAATGAAAATGCCATAGTCCAAAATCTTTGGGATGCAGCAAAAGGTGTTCTAAGAGAGAAGTTTAGAACAATACAGACCTATCTCAAGAAGCAAGAAGACATTCTCAAATAAACAACCTAACCGTACACCTAAAAGAGCTAGGAAAAGAAGAACCGAAAAAACCCTAAACCACTAGAAAGAAAGAAATAATAAAGATTAGGGCAGAAATAAGTAAAATTCAAACAACAACAACAAAAACAAATAAACAAACTAAAAACAATAGAAGAGATCAATGAAACCAGGAGCTGGTTCTTTGAAAAGATCAACAAAATTGATAAACCTTCAGCCAAACTCATTAAAAAGAGAGAGGGAGAGAGAAAGAGAGAATAACAAACAAAATTTTTAAAAAATGAAAGAGGAGAAATAACAACTGAACCACAGATATACAAAGAATTAAAAGAAAATATGACAAATTATATGCCAAACTGTTGAAAGAGCCAAGATGCCCTTCAACAGACAAATGGATACAGAAGATATGGTCCAAATATACAATGGAATATTATGCCTCCATCAGAAAGGATGAATACCCAACTTTTGTAGCAACATGGACAGGACTGGAAGAGATTATGCTGAGTGAAATAAGTCAAGCAGAGAGAGTCAAGTATCATATGGTTTCACTTATTTGTGGAGCATAACAAATAATATGGAGGACAAGGGTAGATGGAGAGGAGAAGGGAGTTGAGGGAAATTGGAAGGGGAGGTGAACCATGAGAGACTATGGACTATGAAAAACAACCTGAGGGTTTCGAAGGGGTGGGGGGTGGGAGGTTGGGGGAACCAGGTGGTAGGTATTAGGGAGGGCATGGATTGCATGGAGCACTGGGTGTGGTACAAAAACAATGAATACTGTTATGCTGAAAAGAAATAAAAAATTTAAAAAAAAAAGAAAATATTAGCAAACCTAGTCCAACAATGCATTAAAAAAATCTCCCACCATGATCAAGTGGGATTTATTTCTCAGATGTAAGAGGGGTTTGATATTCACAAATCAACATGATACATCCCATCAATAAGAAAAAGGATAAAAACATTTGATCATTTCACTACATGCTGAAAAGCATTTGACAAAGTACAATATCCATTCATGATAGAAACCCTCAACAAAGTAGTGATAAAAGGAACATAGCTCAACATAATAAAGATCAAATATGAAAAACCATATATGTAAAACCATGAACATCATACTGAATGGTGAAAAACTGAAAGCTTTTTTCCTAAGGTCAGGAACAAGACAAGAATGTCTACTCTTAGCATTTTTATTCAATATAGTACTGGGAAGTCCTAGACAGGGCAATCATACAAGAAAAAGAAATAAAAGGCATCCAAACTGGCAAGGAAGAACTAAAACTTGCACTATCTGCGGATGACATGATACTATATATAGAAAACCCTAAAGACTCCACCAAAATACTACTAGAATTGATATATGAATTCAGTAAGGTCACAGGATACCAAATCAATATATAGAAATCTGTTGCCTTTCCATACATCAGTAATGAAGTAACAGAATGAGAAATGAAGAAAATAATCCCATTATAATTGAACCAAAAATAATAAAATGCCCAGGAATAAACTTAACTAAAGAGGCGAAAGACCAATAACTCTGAAAACTATAAAATACTGATGTAAGAAATTGGAGTTGACACAAATGGAAAGATCTACTGTGCTTGTGGATTGGGAGAACAAATATTGTTAAAATGTCCATATTACCCAAAGCAATGTATAGACTTAATGCAATCCCTATCAAAATACCAACAGAATTTTTCACAGAACTAGAACAAATAATCCTAAAATGTGTATGGAATCACAAAAGACCTGGAATAACCAAAGCAATCTTAAGAAAGAAGAACGAAGCTGGAGGTATCACAATCCCGAATTTCAAGATACACTATGAAGCTATAGCAATCAAAATAGTATGGTACTGACACAAAAATAGACATAATAGAGAGCCCAGAAGTAAACCCACAATTATATGACGAATCAATCTATGCCAAATGAGGCAAGAATATGAAATGGGGAAGATAGTCTCTTCAATAAATGTTGTTAAGAAAACCAGACAGCTACATGAAAAAGAGGAAAACTGGACCATTTTCTGACCCCATACACTAAAACAAACTCAAAATGAATTAGAGACCGAAATGCGAGACCTGAAACCATAAAAATCCTTGACGACAGTACAAGCAGTAATTTCTCTGACATCAGCCATAGCAACATTTTTCTAGATATGTCTCCTAAAGCAAGGGAAGCAAAAGCAAAAAATAAATAAATAAATAAATAAATATGTTGAGACTGCATCAAAATAAAAAGCTTTTGCCCAGCAAAGGAAATAATCGACAAAACAAAAAGGCAGCCTACTGAAAGGGAGACGACACTGCAAATGATATATTTGATAAGGGGTTAGTATTCAAAATATATAAAGTACTTAAACACTCAACACCTAAATAAATAATTTAATTAAAAAATGGTCAAAAGACATGAACAGACATTTCTCCAAGGAAGACATACAGATGGCCAATAGTCACATGGAAAGATGATCAACATCACTTATTATCAAAGAAATATAAATCAAAACCACAGTGAAGTACTATCTCACACCTGTCAGAAAGGCTAAGATCAAAAACACAAGAAACAAGTGTTAGCAACGATACAGAGAAAACAGAACCCTCATGCATTATTGGTGGGAATGCAACCTGATGTAGCCAATGTGGAAAAATGTATGGAGGTTTCTCAAAAAGTTAAAAATAGAACACTATATCATTAGTAACTCCATTACTGGGTATTTACCCAAAAAATATGAAAACATAACTCAAAAAGATATATTCATGCCTATATTTATTACACTATTTACAATAACCAAGATATGGAAACAACCCAAGTGTCCATTGATAGATGAATGGATAAAGATACATACATATACATATAACAGAATATTATTCAGTTATGAAAAAAAAATGAAATCTTGCCATTTGCAACAACGTGGAGGGAGGTAGAGGACATACTGCTAAGTGACATTAAGTCAGTCAGAGAAAGACAAATCTATATGATTTCATGCATATATGGAATTTAAAAACAATACATATGAATAAAAAAAAAGAGACAAACAAACAAACAAACAAAACCCACCAGAGTGTTAAATACAGAGAACAAACTGGTGGTTACCAGAGGGGAGGTGGGTGCTGGGATGTGTGAAAAAGGCGATGGGGCTTAAGGGGATATTTATTGTAATAAGCACTGAGTAACATATAGAATTGTTGAGTCACTATATTATATACCTGAAACATAACACTGTATGTTAATTACATCAGAATCTTTTAAAAATAAGTTAAAAACAATAAAAAAGGAAAAAATGTGAAAAAGGAAGTACCAGCCATCCTCCTTCCACTTCTGCATTGGATCCAATCTAGCATTTCATAATATATTTCTCATTCTGGTTCCATATTAAGGCTTGATTAAAATACCCAATTATGCCTGTGAAGTAATACTGACACTATCCTGTGAATTTATGCCAATTGCTATAATTTTTTTATGCCCTCCTACAAATTTATACATTGAAGTCCTAATCCCAATATGGTATTTGGAGGTGGGGCCTTTTGGAGGTAATTAGGTTTAGATGAGATCATGAGGCCATGATGGAATAAGTACCATTATAAGAGGAGGAAAAGACAAGAGCCCTTCCTCTTTCCACCATGTAAAGATACAGTAAGAAAGTACCACCTATAAACCAGAAAGAGGGCTCTTCCTGGCCTCCAGAATGATGAGAAGTAAATGTTTGTTGTTTGACATCTGGTTTATGATATTTTACATAGCAGCCAGAACTGATTAAGGCACACATTTTAGAAAGTCTCTGTTTTAAAAAAAACATGATCTTATATCCAGTCTCTCTGGAAACTAAGTGCCTAACGTTGGCCCATTTTTAAGAGGTGTTCAAGGTTATACTAAAGGTGAAGAGAGACAGGGACAAGTGTGAGCTCCAATCTAGTCTCATTTATCAGTATTGGGATGGTAAATAAATCGTTTTACGTCTCTGAGTCTTAGTTAATGTATCTTTAAAGTAATATCCATAAAATCGAGCTGACCTTGTATGTGCTATCCCACTGACTGCTGGGGTTACTTCTGTTGAGCCCTCTTAAAAGTTCCTTTCTCCTTTATAGCTCAGGTAAATACCCTTTGAATCTGAGTTCCCCGTCAAACCAACAACCTTACCAGATGAGGGTGAATTATTATTAATTTAATTTTTCCTTGAAAATACTCATTGAGTGCTTATATGTGACTCATCAATAAAGAAAACAAACAACAACAACAACAACAACGTTGCCCTCATCACATTTCAATAATTTTTAAATAGTTACGTCCTCTTCTATCAGCTAGTAACTACCATCTTATACGGTTTTTTTGAGGACTCAGTTTGACAGTCTTTGCAATAGTGCACCTATGAACCATCAATGTTGACTCACTCTCACAATGTAAAACCTGCAGGTTTTATTTTAGAAAATACTTTATAATTTTTTTTCTATGTATGAACTGTCTTAACTTGAGCTTTACTAGAAGCAGATCTTGAGAAAAGGATTTGAGCACAATTGTTTATTTGGGAAGCTGATAATAGGAAATAACATCCGGGAATGGAGAGGTGAGGCAGGGAAGAAAAGGAAACTTATAGAGGGTATAGGATCAAACATGTTATCAGTCTGGACAATTAGAGCTTAATTCCACCAGGCAACTCTAGGTGCTGATGATGAACCTGTACCTCAGGCTTATTCTGCTCAAAGGGTTAGGAAACTGAGTTATTTACCACCAGCTTCCGTAAGTAATTGTTTGAGAGCTTTCCCTAGAGGGAATCAATTCCCTGGCACTTTGCATTTACCTGTGATGCTCGCTGGCAAAGGTGCTCACTGTTAGTTGGAGCTACAAACACAGGAATGGTCACTCACCGAGGGAATATGGGCAGTGTATCAGCAGTCTGCAGTACAAGAATCTTACATAACGTTCATTGTAAAGAAAGGAAAACTGAGAGAGCGTTAGCCCTGTAATACAGATCACAGTCACATCTGCTCTGGAATTCAGAATGAGATTTGACTTCTCATTCTATTTGTTCCAGACATTCATCCTGGCATTCCTTCCTCTAATGCATGTCTCCAGGACTTTTCCCTAATTGCTCTTTACATCTAACCCTCCCCTTCTTGTTTCTCCCTGTCCCTGCCATACTCTCTTCATCTCATGGCCACAGTGTCAGAGTAAATCCTGCTGGCTTTATCTCTAAGCATTCGTATTTTGACACTTTGTGTTGCCTTTATCACAACTATCCAGTACTGCAAAAGCAACCTCACTGCTTTCCCTGCTCCCACTCTTGCTCCTGTAGTTTAACTTTTTGTCAGAAATTTTTGATTTAGTTTAACTTTTTGTCAAAAATTCAAACTGATCTCACAAATCATAAGTCATCATATTCTTTTGTTCAAAATTTTCTTCTCTTACTTATTATTAAGGTCTACAGGGACTTATTTGATCTGCGTACTCACACAACCTTTTAATATTCACTCCTCTAAGTCTCCTCTGCAGGTATGTCAGGCTCTATGCTGTTCACACAGAGCACTCTTAGGCCTAAGAAACTCCACATCTCATTGTTTCTCCAGATATTTACAAGAGCTACTGACTGGTGGGCTCGGGTCTTTACCACACAGCTTGGTTTTAGAACCCAGGGGCTTGGCCTTTCGCAACACAGTTGCCACACATTTGCTAAGGCCTCCGGACCTCTACCTCTGGGCCCTGATCAAGTATCTTCTCTTCAGAAAAGACTTTTCTGAGCATTTTATCTAAAAGAACATCTACTGCCATTCTTTATCTCCTTACTAAGTTTTATTTTTATTGTACTTTTCATATTATGTATCAATTTATCATTATTATTTTTTATAATGCATTTTACTGCTTAAATATAATCTCCATGTAGGCAAGGATTTTATTTGCTTTGCTCATTATTATATATCCAGCAGCTAGAATGATGCTGTATCAGTCAGCATATATCATGTATTATCAACAAAAATAACCTTAACATTTCATGGTCTAATGCAGTAAAGATACCTTTCCCTTCATTCTATAGGTAATGTAAACCTGGAGGGCAGCTCTACTCAACGTGGTCACCTAGTCACACGAACTAAATGGAGGTCCCATTTGCTAGGTCTTTCAGGATCACTTTGGCTTTTAAATCTACTAAGAAGTGACAGATGTCACAACTCCTAGTCAGTATTTGTTAGCCAAATAAGTCGCATGGCAGAGGGCAGAAAAGTGTAATTTCAAGTGTTCTTGTGAATAGCCTTAGCAACTACCACAAATACTTAGCTCTTATTTGATAATCAATATTTGCAGAATGAACAAATAAATAAACAAATTGAGTAGGCCACCTACCAAATGAACAAATTTGGAGACATTTTTCTTAACATCTATGAAGGCATATAGGGAAATACATTGCATTTAAATATAAAATATGAAATATGAAATATAAAATATATATAATATAAATATGAAATATGAAAAAGACACAAACCAAGAAACAAATTCTTAACTGTAGAAAACAAACTGATTGTTAGGGGCCGGGGGTGGGGGAGACAGGTGATGGGGATTAAAGAGCACACTTATCACAATGAGCACTGTAATGTAAGAATTGCTGAGTCACTATACTGTACACAAACTAATATAACACCCTATGTTAATAATATTGGAATTAAAATCTAAAAAAATTTTAAAAGATGCCACATAAAATATATATATGTGTGTGTGTATATATATATATATATATAATATGTTAGTGGATATATAAGCACCAGGAAAACAGGACCTTATCTGTTCTATTCATACCTAGCATCTAGAATGCTCAATATGTGATAAATCCTTAATAAATTTTGATGAATAAATAAATAAAACACAGCATAGTTTGGTAAATGTATAGGTGTCTAATTTGGCTGTTTTCATATTTATGTGTACACACACAAGTATATACACATATATAAATAAAGCAATTTATAATTACTCATTTCACATTAGGAAGTATAACTTAGGAATATAGCAAGAAAGAATTTGTTTTAGAATATCTTTAAAAGTGGTTGCTTGCTCTTTTATTCTCTTATGAATACATTCATAATTCTACTTAACATTTAATGTAATCATAGAAACAACCTTGTCTTTGATGTTTTTATTTATAGATTTTTGGGGGGGGGAAGAGTATAAGAAGGGGAGAGGCAGAGGGAGAGAGAGAAGCAGGTTCCGCTCTGAGCAGGAAGCCCAACACAGGGCTCAAACCCATAGTCCTGAGATTAGGACCTGGGCCGAAGGCAGACACTTAACCGACTGAGCCACCCAGGTGCACCTGTAATATTTAAATCATATTTTCTGACAGCAAAATTTCCTTATAAAATGGGAAACAGGATTCAGAGAGTTGTTTTTGAAGTGAAAGCTTTTAAGGACTGAAGTTTATCATACAAGCTTTCTAAAGGCTATCACATAAACTGCTTCCATCAGTGGCTTCTATATAAATCATGCATTTAAAAAATGTAAACTTTACATTTCCCCAGGGAAAATCATCTAACAACATAAACAGAAAGAAAAAAATGAATTACAGTTTATAAATTCTCGCCACCAAGCTAACTTGGAGATCAAAATTACAATCTCACTCTGACTCATTTTTCTTTAGTCTAAGGAATTATTATTTTTCCCATTGGGAAGTCATGTTAAGAAATTCAGCATTAAATGCTGAATCTAAATTGGATTATTGTAGCGTAAGTATATTAATTAATTGCAGATTTAATGAAGCTATGAAAATGGAAGAAAAAAAAAGAATAGATATGTGGAAAGACAAATCCCTGAAAGGTATTTTTAAAGTGGTAGATTAGGATCTAATTATGCACATTTACTGCAAACCATTATTTATAGATACTGAGAACCTCCTAAACGCCCAATGTTGTTCTAAGTGCTTAAATTCTCACACACACACACAAATATATATATAAGGAAATGCTATTATTATCTTTCTACTTTCAATGAGGAATCTAAGATATAAACAGTTAAGTGACTTGCTTAACTTAAAGTGATTTCACAAAGCAAGTAACTGATGGGGCTCAGGTCCACACCCATACAGTTTGGTTTCAGAACCTGTGTGCCAGACCATTTGCAACACTGTTGCTAGTGCATTCCTCAAAAAGGCATCCTTTGTAAATATTTGAAAATATCCTCTCATACTTTGACTCTAGATTCTACAACAGGGAACATCAGGTCTACTGCCTCAGTTTCCGACGTAGGTTGTAGATATCAGAAACCCTAATATATATTGCATATGTTCTCAGTTAATGAATGACATCATTGAATGCCTGTTTTGTAGGTAATAGCACATAAGCACTGGAATGGAATTGAGGACATTATCTATTAAAGAAATACAGTCAAAATGAAAATAAATTGAAGCATTAAAATTTTGAAATCTAACTACCATTTAGTGCGTCATGGGGCTCCTGAGTAGCACAGTTGGTTGGGTGACCAACTTTTGGTTTCAGCTCCAGCCGTGATCTCAGGGTCATGGGATGGAGCCCATGGGGCTCTGTCCTCTGCACAGAGTCTGCTTGGGGCTGTCTCTCCCTTGCCTTCTACTCCTCCCCATATAAACAAATTTTTTTTTAAATTTTAAAAAATAAAGTATGCATCATGATGATTGAGAAAATATCTCTGTCCATCACCAATTGATAATCAAAGGTAGTGGACATGGAAAGACACATACATACACAAATTATTACAAGTTCACACATGTTTTAATAAAGGTATATCCAAGTTGTAAGAAAGCAGAATGAGGATAGTTCCTAGAGGAAGTAACTTAGAGCTAAATCTTAAAGAATGACTAAGAGTACATTAGACAGAGAATTACATATAGAAACACCTGCATATATATGTAAATGAGTATGTTGAACAGAGAAAAAATATATATATACACATGTGTATATATATACACACATAAGAGAAAGAACTTCATACACATATATACATATGAGTACACTCATTCATATGTATGCATCTATCTAGCTCTTGCTCTGTTCAATATATTCCTATTCATTTATATATGCACATATATACACATACCTATTGCAAATATATGTTATTTATGTGCATGTAATTTGCAGTTATACAGAAACTACCATCATTGTAAATACACACAGTTATATGAGATAATTAATATATGTATTTATATATGTAGTACATACATAAATGTGTCAGGGATTGCTTTTACCTGCAAGTATCAGAAAATGTAAATAAACAATGGCTTAAACAAATTAGGGGTTTAATTTTTTCCTTAAGAAGTCTGGAGGTAGGTAGCTCAGGGCTGAAAGTCTCCAAAACGGTATCAGAAATTCAGATGCATTCTGTCTTTCTGCTAAGCCTCTCTTAGCATGGAATTTCGGCTTCCTATTTGTGGTCTTGGGGTCACAAGTTTTTTTCATCTCCAGTATTGCATTTTCATTCCAAGCATGAAAGGGGGAAGGACAGAGAACAAACAGTGGCTCTCATAAAAGACTAACCCATTTCAGAGAAATTTCTTGGAACACTCACATAATCTCTTCTGCTTCTATTAGGTACAACTGTCTCATGACATCCTTATCTTCAGGGCATGCTGTAAATTTATTTTTAGCTGAGTATAATGTCTGTCTAAAACACTCAGGGTTTTTTAGGAAGAAATGAAAAATAGTTTTGGATAGGAAATTGTGTATGCCACAATTTTGTCATAGAATCATCACAGAAAACTTGAAAACCTTTAAAAGGTTATGGAGAAGAGAATCACTCATTTTTATTACCCACAACTATTGATAAAATAATTATATAAAGTCCCCAACAATATTTCCTTGGTGCCTCTGCTTCACTTTAATTCATTTACAAAATGACCATAACATATTTTATTTCAATATTCAATTATTAGTGTGTCCTTGGATTAAAGCTTGTTTTTACTATTACAGATAATGCTACAAAAATTAATTTTACTTTTAAAGTGTTTATACTATTTTGGTTTATATTTGAGATAGATTTCCAGAAAATACAGTTATTAGATCAAAAGCTGTGAATACTTCTTTCCTGATTCTTACTGCCCAATTACTTCAAAATTATTGCTAATTACTCTTAAAATAGCAATAAATGTTATATGATCTACAAATAAATTAGATGGCATAATTTTAAACCCTTTTGAGTTTTGTGTACAAAAAATGAAACCTTGTTTTATTTGCATTATGGTGACTGAACATTTTTTGATTTCTTTTCTTTTTTTAAATTTATCAGTTGTTTATTTATTTATTTATTTTAAAGATTTATTTACTTGAAAGAGAGAGAGAGAGAGCTTGTGCAAGCAGGAGGAGGGGTAGGGGGAAAGAATCTCAAACAGATTACAGACTCCCCACTGAGCGCAAAGCCCATAGGGCTCTCACAACCCTGAGATCACTACCTGAGCCAAAATCAAGTCAGATGGATAGTTAAATGACATGCTCCTCATCAGTTGTATTTAAATGTTTTTCTTAAACTATATACATCCCTTCACTTTTCCAATTTATTAATTTTATTATCAATACCTTTCTTAATAATGTCTGTTGTATTTTAATATAAGCTAAGATATTAAGTCTACCTGACCAAAGCAGTAGCAAATACCTTCCTCAGGTTAACTGCTTTTTATATACTTAAATTTGTAATACTAAAAATAGAAAATTTTAGAGCAAAATAAACCAGTTTCAGAGATAAACTTCTGACTTTTTAAAATGAAATTACCAATACATGGGGAATTAAAGGAGAAATTTAAGGTCATACAGTTAATAAATGGCCTACATGAACTCTTTATCAAAAAAAGGAGGAGGAAAGGAAGAAAAATAAAATATTTGACATTACTTCCTAACTTTCTGGTTAGTTTCATAATCCCCTGAGGCAACTCTCTTTGGCTTGCAAATGGCCACCTTCTTGCTGTGGTCTCACAAACATTTTCTCTGTTCACACACATCCCTGGTGTTTCTCCCCCTTCTTATGAGGACAGCAGTCACAGTGGAGCGGACTCACCCTTTTTTAAGTGACTTTGTTTAACCTTAATTACCCCTTTAAAGACCCAAGCTCCAAATAGCATCATGTTCTAAGGTACTGGGAGTTAGGACTCCCAACATATGTATAGTTGGGGGTGGGAGGTAACAATTCAGTCCATAACATACAAAATACTATATATATGTCTATATTTACCTTTCTATCATCTATATACCAATTTCCATAATCACAGACTGAAAATTCTGGTACTTAGGGGACCTAGTTTCAGTGTTCTGTTTGATCACGTCCTCAGAGATTCAAGATGCTATTTAACAGATTTAACAGATCTCTAGGTCAAATTTATTTTATAATATTAAAGTCAATGTTAGTTTCTACAAATGTCTTCAAACAGAACGATTTATGAAAATATATTGGTAAGAGCTTTTCGATAAAACTATAAATATCAGATAATGATTACTTATAACAATACATACTTTAAATGAAACTATCTGATTAGCAAAATATTAAAATCTAATATGATTTATCATTTTATAAAGAAAGTATTCAGATTTAAGAGATGATTTTCTTCTTCTAAAATAGAATAATATATAATTACCTAAATTCATGTTATAATTTGTTCCTTTCATGCTACTCTGGTTGAATTATCATTAATGCTAATAAACTGCCTTCAGTGACTAGTGGAATTTTTCATTATCCGAAAGCAAATAAATGAATTTTAAAATAGCCTATATTTAAAACATGCACACTCTGTTTACAGTGAATAAGAAAAAACAACACTGTTATGCCCATAATACCATCTAGAAATTGAAGATATCTTGCCTTTTGCCATTACTTATTATTTTGTCATCTGTAATGTAGATTACGATACATTGCTTAGTTGGACATATTTCAAACGCCTATTACAAAGCCCTACATTTATCCCAGATATAAGTGGTTATATTTAGTTAAAAGTATTACCTATGTGGCCCACTAACGTGCATTCTGAGAAGCAAGTTTAAGGGCATATAAATATTCATAATTTCAACATCTCCTTTATTTTACTGTCAAATTAAATTTAGATTAAAAATATCCTCATTTAAATAGTAAGGCAATGCAGTCAAAATAGTATTCTTTCATTGCTTTGTTTAAATAGCACATTAAATGCAGAAGGAATAAGTAATAAGTTCTTATTCAGGCTTTTGCCCATGATTTGGCAAAAGCTATTTTTTCAGCTTTACAGCAAAGAGAAATCAATAATTTTACCGTCTCTCATGTCTCATACTCACTTATGTCTTACTACTTTTTTTTTTAATCTTTTATCACGGGAAGAGATCTTTTTACACTGGCATCATAAATGAGAGATGGATGGAATGTGCAGAACACCCAGTGGTTTTGAGACTTGGGGCTTAATCCTGGCTCCACTACTTACTGGCTGTGTTACCGTGGACAAGTTAGTGAACCACTCTAAATCCCAGCTTCTTCTCAAATAGGGAGAGAGCCCTTCTCATAGGATTGTGAGAAGTGACTGAAAATTTGCATTAGCAAAGAAAAGTACTCAATCAACAAGGACTTTAAACAATTTCTTTTTCCTTAAATGAGATTATCTAATCATCACAATTATTGAGTCTTTTCTGATCTTATTTATTTTTCCTGTTAGTGCCATCACATTAATGAAGAAAAAAAGATCAAATCAAATTAATTAATTTCAGGACTCAATTGCATGCTTTCAATTCAGACAAATGAACTATTTAAGATAATTCTACATTATATTGATACTAAAGCCCATTATAAATATTCTAATCTTCTATAATTGCAATATTTTTCTACCACACTGAGCAATAATTCAATGAATGCACATGTTAGATTTTTATATTATGATGGTAAACATTATGACTTACAATTTAAATGAAAAATTTAATAAATGTGATTTTGAAGTCAAATTTGTATCATCTATCGATGATCTCTAACCCATTCTTAAGTTATCAGTATTTAAGGTAGAAAGCCATTTTATTAATATTCAAATACTCGGTTGAAACAGATATTTTTCATTTGGACACAGTTTTCCATTTTCTGTAGTTTGATATATACTTATTAACACATTTAATATAAGGATACACATGTACCTATATCTTCCATATGTAAGGGAAAAAGCTGAAAGATGGATCAGATGTCATAATGGTTGATTTTTCTTGGGCACTGAATTGAGCCACAGTCATTTATCTCATGCTACTTAATGTTTAAGAATATAGATACAAGTAAGAGAAAGAAGCCAGCTAGCAGGTCTACACTGGAATTACGCATTATCATCTAACACGTACTAGAATCAGAATGTAGCTACTGAGAAAGTGAACTCCAAATAGTGAGAATGATGGTAGGAAGCAATTTGAACATCAGATGTTCAGGAACAGAGCAATGGAAATGAGATAAAGTAGACCTAGAGGCAAGCACTGTTGAGCAATCTCAGAATTTCTCAACATATAAACAAAGTTGATAGCATGGAGGGTGGAAAGTCAACAATGAGACTCCATTTCCTGTGAGGTCACAGGTACTAGGGACAATGTTAGAACCTTAGGAGCTGATAATGAAGGCACAGTGGTAAGTGGAAGGTACAATTTGGGAAGCAGGCTGGATGGTGGTTAAGTGCGTGGGCTCTGAGCTAGACTGCCTGGGTTTCTATACGTCATTATCACTTAGAAGGTTTCCTCACCTGTAAAATGGGGAGAACACTAATGCCCTTAAAGTATTTGTAAAGCACTTACAGCAGTGGCTAAATTACATTAAAGTGCTAAATAAGTATTTTGCAACTTTATGGAAACCTCTAGACCCAGTCTTGTCTAATAATGAAGAACAGAAACATAGTCTCGCTCTTGTATCAAGGAGTCAAGAGTCAGAATTCTAGGGGCACCCAGCTGGCTTAGTCAGTAGAGCCTGTGACTCTTGATCTCAGGGTCTTAAGTATAAGCCCCATGTTGGGCATGGAGCCTACTTAAAAAAAAAAAAAAAAAAGGATTCTAAATACAGCAGCTCTATTGCCAAAAGTCAAGTGGAGTTTTGACACTGAATCAAAATGAAAGCTCGCTGATTAGCAGTGAGGAATTAATGCAGAGAAAAATGGCAAAGGAGGAAGACAGTATTAATTCACCTAGACTCAAAGTAGGTGAGAGAGCTTCAGATCACACAAATCTATCTACTTCAGTCTAAAGTGTTTTGAGTTAAGATGAAATTATGGTTTCAGTAGAGGGTATCAATGATCCTAATGAAACTGAGTAAAGCAGAAATGAAGCTACAAATAATGACCAACAGGATACCAGAATGGAGATGAGGGATCAAATGTCTATATTATGGGAAAAGGAGGGATGCAAAGGCTAGAAACAAGGTGTTTGATTTTACTATAGTTTTGCTAGGAGTATAATTTTCTTAGTAGGTGAATTTATTTCAGAGTAATATCTACTTTTCATTTCCGAATTCCTGAACTATCGCTTCTCTGTATTCTGCATATAAAAGCATTAAATTAATTTTTTTTTAAAGAATGAATGATTCATGAAATAATGTGAATAGACATGTCCTGTGAAATACAATTTCAGGTATCTTTCCATTCTAACTCACAGCATTAAAGGTCCAATTATTACAAAGGAAAGCTATTTTCTCATCTTCAAGGAATGAGATTTAGGCCATTTTTGCTGAGCTGTCATGTTGGAGCTCAGTTCAGAGACAAGCATAGGCAAATCTGATGCTGAAGTAAAAGGTATGACCAACAGTCTCAACTAGGTTATTAATGTGAAGCAGACAAAGCCCAGTGGAAGTGAGGTCCAGAGTACAAAGGGTTGGCAAACCGCAAAGTTAAGGTAAAGAGCTCAAAGGTCACAGGCAAGAAGAGAGTCACTATGATTTAAGGTTATGATGTGGATTGAATGAGAAGGCAAACAAAACTGATTGCTGTCAGAAACAAAAAGAGAAGCCTGAGACATGGGAATTGAGGTCTACTCCTTCATCTAATCATGGATTATGTATTGAAATCCTGGAAAATGGTGTTTAATTTATCTTTGGGCATGCTATTCAACCCTATTAAGCCCAGTTTTCTCATAACAAGAGGGCGTACTTGCTATTTTTAAAATAATTAAAAGGTGCATGACCTAGAAGTCATTTAGCACAGTGCCTGGCTTGAGTAGGTTATAAATAAAAAAGCCAAGTCATGTCTGCCACTAACAAATGATGTGAACTACCGACAACATACCCTTCCTGAGCCTCAGTTTCTTTATCTATAAAAATTTACTTGGTGGGTTATTTTTAGCATCAGAAGAAATGGATCCCAATATTTGACCAAGTGCCCATCATGGAATAAGTGCTGAAGAAATAAAACAATCATTACTGTTAACATCTGTGTATCCACCCAAAGTCTTAGACGATTTTTTTTCTTTGGTGCAATGTTCACCCTAGTGGATGCTTATCTTAGCTGAGACACACTACCTAGGAATTGGTATACTGGGAATATATGCCTTATAAAAATGCAGGTCTGTGATAGTTTGGATTTTTGTTAATGAAATATTAATTTCCCTCTGTTCCCACTAGGGGCAAAGCATACTTCCTGCTCCTTGGGTACTAGGGTTGCCCTGCAAATTGTTTGGTTAAAGGGATGTTATCAAACATGATGCAGTTTGGCGTAGGTATACCCTTTCATAATCTAGTCTAAGACTATATCCCAGATGGCTGCCAGTCCAAGGAAACTGAGGAAACATACACAGTCTCAGCCTAGAATCAAATTCAGTAAATCCCAGTAGAACACAACACAGCCACAGCCACAGCCAAACCACAGCCCCAGCCCCAGCCAAACCACAGCCCCATGAGTGAAGAAATAAACACTTTGACGTTGGGTTTGGGGGAAGTTTATTATGCAGCATTATTATGGCAAGGAGATGAATAAAAGGCCTAGCAAATAGACAAAGTATCCAAGTAAGGGCAGATGTGGTGCAGTATATCTCTCAGAATCTCTCTGAGAACCTACCGTGTATCTGATGGAGGCCATCAGGGTTGGCCATTTGGGTCTGAGGTATGTGTTTGTTACTGTAAGAATTAGCAACAAGGATACCTAGGAGATACTATCAGGAAATAAGCAAAATAACAGTAATGGACAAAGTGGATTTAAGTCTAAACAAAGAGCTAAAAATTTAGCAGTCCATATTTCTCAAAAATAATTTTAGGGAACTGTTTGAAGACATAGCTTCAGAAATACAATGTAAATGCTGGAAACAAGATTACTGGGTGTTCTTTCACTGTACTGCTATGATACAGCATGATACACTCACTTCCTGTTGGTGAGGCTATTCTATAATTCAGTAGAAACAGATGTTACCCTATACAATTTACAGTAGAGATGCAAATTTCTAACCAACAACCCTGCAATATCTTATTCTAACATCTTTGTTGAAACTTTTCTTTTCTTTTTTTTTTTTTTTTTTTTGAGAGAGAGAGAGAGAGAGAGATGGAGAAGGGTAGAGGGAGAATAGAGAAAATCTTAAGCAAGCCCCCTGACCCCAGCACAGAGCCTGACAGGGGCTTGTTCTCATGACCCTGAGATCATGACCTGAGCCAAAAATCAAGGCAGCTGCTTAACCGACTCAGCCACCCAGGTGTCACTTTTGAAACCCTTTTACCATCTCATTGACTATGTAACTCATTATCATGTTGAAAAAAATCTTTGATAGGTATACATTTCATATTTGTGTAAGAATCATGTTTCTAGCTCTTTGAAAAGCATACTTTAGCTAATCAAAACACAAATTGGGACAGAAGGAGGACAGAGGCCTGCCTCTAAGGTTGGCAAGTAGGCCACAATCACCAGACTAAACTGTACTGCAGAATCCCCTCCCACACAACTTAAACCCTGCCCACATGCCAATGAAGGAAATAAACAAACAAACAAATAAAGTTTTTAAAATTTTTTGTGTCTTTTCATCAGAGAGCTGGTTACTTATAAGTCTTAACACAACAAGCTGGTATGGCAGACACTGACAGTTACTTTAATGAGCAGTTACTTTGCCCATGATTATTTGGATTTTAAAGAATAACAGCTTTCATGGGGGGGGGTAGAGATTGTTTCTAAATCAGAGAAAATTCAGAGGCTTAAATAGTAAATAAAACCTGATGCCAACCATAAACACATTTTCAAAATATCTCCAAAAGAATTTCACAAAAACATCCAACAGGTGCTCTTAATTAGGTATTGCTGGAGATTACAGGTCCCCTAGCTAATTTAGAAGCTCTCTCAAGTAACTGAAAGTGCCTTTTCCTACTGTAATACATTATTCTCTATTTTTCCCAACTGAATGAATATGACTTTTCAAGCTCCCTGCAGGTGCAAGTTTAAATTAATTCATTATCTTCAGGACCCAAGGCAGAGGTCCTAGTCCTTGATCATTTTGGCTGTCAATATGTAATGTTCTGTTAGGTTGGGTGTTACCTAAAAAAGGGACACAAATGAGGCTTCTCCACCAGGGGACATTGTTAATCAAAAAACTTAAACCTTAACTTTTTGGTCAACTCTACCAATAATTGTTCTAGTTATTCCAAAATTTTTATCATTCTCCATGTTCTCTCCTCTGTGTCTTTGCTATTTCATGTGCCTGCAATTAACTCTCTCTTTTGTTCATCAGGCAAACTGCTATTCTTTTTTTAGATTTGCCCTCAATTTGCCTTCATCAGATGGAGTTCTAAATTCATTCTTCCCAGGAAATGCATGCATAAACCAACAGCATGGCACTTCTTATAATGTATGTTACTTGCTTATTTACATGTTTCTCTCCATAAGAAACATAATGAAGATTGGTACAAATTAGTTTCTCTATATCCTCTCAGACAGCTGTGCTGGGAGCTAACTCCACCCACCAACTGTTGATGCAGTTATAGCCAGATCCCTCAGCTCACCATGCTGGGGCCAGCCCTGTCTGCTAATATGACCATAGTACTCTGAGCCAGTCACTCTAGACAACTGGGCTGGGGTCCAATGCCTCCCAACAGTCAAAGGCCAGTCACAATAGGAGGAAGTATGTAGCCCACACAGAGGTCACCCATGAGTATCTGAATGCAGTGATCAGAAGTTATTGTGCCACTGGGCCCCACAAGATACCTCCTATACCACTACTTTCAAGATCTGGAAACATAGCTAACCTATCTAATATATAAGACCAAACACAAAGAGACAGACAAAATAAGAAGAAAATATATTCCAAACAAAACAATAATTTAAAAACTCAGAAAAAAACCTAAATAATAGAAAGATAAGCAAACTACCTGATAAGGAGCTCAAAGAAATGGTCATAAATATGCTACCCAGAGTTAAGAGAAAAGTAGATGAACTTAGTGAAAACTTCAACAAAGAGAAAGAAAATATAAAAAAAGAACTAATCAGACCTGAAGAATATAACCACTGAAATGAAAAATACACTAAAAGGAATTCACAGCAGATTAGAGAATGCAAAAGAATAGATAAGTGGCCTGAGAGATATGGTAGTAAAAATCACCCAAACTAAACAGCAAAAAGGGAAAAAAAAAAAAGTATTTTAAAAAATGAGGATAGGTTAAGGGACCTTTGAGATAAGATCAAGCGTACTAGCATTCACATTATAGGTGTCCCAGAAGAAGAGAGAGAGAGAGAAAAGTGTAGAAAATTTATCTGAGGAAATAAAAGCTAAAAACTTTCCTAACCTAGGGAGGGAAACAGATATCCAGATCTAGGAATCACAGAGAACCACACCAACACACAAGATAAAAATCTCAAAATTTGGGGCTCCCGGGTGGCTCAGTCAGTTAAGCATCCAACTCCTGGTTTCAGCTTAGGTCATGATCTCATGGGTTTTAAGAGTATGCCCCATGTCAGGCTCCATGCTCAGTGGAGAGTTGACTCAAGATTCTCTCCCTCCGCCCCTCCTCGTACACTCATACACATTCTCTCTCTAAAATAAATATATACTTAAAAAAATTAAAAATGAAAGAGAATCTTAAAAGTAGCAAGAGAAAAGCAAAAAGTTAGTAATAAGGGAAATCCCATAAGGCTATCAGCTAATATCTCACCAGAAACTTTAAAGGCCAGAAGAGAGTGGCATATTATATTTAAAGTGCTGAACAGAAAAAACCTACAACCACGAATACTCTCAAACCAAGAGTTGAATGCTTAAGTAACTGAGACACTGGGGTTCCGCAATACACATTCTTTTCAAATGCATATGGAACATTCCCCAGGATACATCACACGTTAGGCCACAAAAGCAAGTCTCAGTAAATTTAAGACTTAAAATCATATCAAGCGGGACACCTGGGTGACTCAATTGGTTAAGCAGCTGCCTTGGGCTCAGGTCATGATCCCAGAGTCCTGGGATTGAGTCCCGCATCGGGCTCCTTGCTCGGCAGGGAGCCTGCTTCTCTCGCTGCCTCTGCCTGCCTCGCTGCCTGCTTGTGTGTACTCTCTCTCTCTGTGGCAAAAAAAAAAAAAAATAAAAATAAAAAAAATCATATCAAGCATCTTTTCCAGTCACAATGATATGAAACTAGAAATTACAATAAAAAAGAAACTAGAAAAAATAAAAATACATGGAGACAAATGAAAATGGAAACAAAATGGTTCAAAATCTTTGAGAAACATAGCAAAAGCAGTTCTAAAGGAGCTGTTTATAAAAATAAAGACCTAGCTCAAAACGAAAGAAAAATCTCAATCTGACATTACACCTAAAGAAACTACAAAAAAAAAAAAGAAAGAAAGAAAGAAAAAAGAAAAGAAAAGAAAAAAGAAGAAAAAAAAAAAGAAACTAGCAAAGCTCAAAGTCAATGAAGGGGGAAAAAATCAGAGCAAAAATTAAATAAAATAGATACTAGAAAAATAATGGAAAAGATCAATGAAACTAAGAGTTGGTCCTCTGAAAATACAAATAAAATTAATAAACCTTTAGCCAGATTCATCAAGGAAATAAGAAAAAGGACAGAAATAAATAAACTCAGAAATGAAGGAGAAGTTACAACTAATGCTACAGGAATATAAGGATCACAAGGGACTACTACTAAAAATTATATGCTGACAAACTATAAGAACAGATTACATTTTTAGAAATACAAAATTTTCTAAAACTGAATCAGGAAGCAATAAGAAATTTGAACAGACTCATTACCAGTAACAATACTTAATTGGTAATTGAAAAATAACAACATACAAAAATCCAGGACCAGATGGCTTCACAGGTGAATTCTATCAAATATTCAAATGAGAGTTAATACCTATTCTCATACTATTCCAAAAAAAATGGAAGAGAAAGAAATGCTGCTAAGTTCATTTTATGAACTCAGAATTACCAATACCAAAAGCAAAGACTCCAAAAAAACAAACAAACAAATAAACAAACACTGCAGGTCAATATCCCTGATCAACATAGATGGAATATAATAGTAAAATAATAGCAAACCAAATCCAAATCCAAAAGGATTATTTACCATGAACAAGTAAGACTTATCCCAGGGATGCAAGGGTATATAATTCAATATGCATACATCAAACAATGTGATACACCACATTAACAAAATTAAGGATAAAAATCATATGTTCATCTCAAGAGATGTAGAAAAAGTTTTTGGTAAAATTTAACATTCATTTACAATAAAAATACTCAACAAAGTAAGTTAAGAAGGAACATGCCCCCCCAAAATAAAGGCCATATATGATGAACCCACAGCTAACATCCTACTCAATGGTGAAGAGCTGAAAGCATTTTCTTTAAGATCGGGAACAGGACAAGGATACCCACTCTTGCCACTGTCTTTCAACATAGCATTGGAAGTCCTATCCTCAGCCATCACAAGAAAACAAAGTCATTCAAACTGGTAAAGAAGTTAAACTTTCATTATTTGCAGATGATATTATACTATATATATATACACATATATATAGTGTGTTATATATATATATATATATATATATATATAAAAATTGTAAAGACTCCACCAAAAAAACCCCATTAGAATAAATGAATTCATTAAAGTTGCAGGATATAAAATTAATACATAGAAATTTGTCACATTTTTATACGCTATTAGAGAACCAGCAGAAAGAGAAATTAAGAAAATAATCCCACTTACAATGGCATTAAAAAGAATAAAATACCTAGGAATAAATTTAACCATGAAAGTGAAAGACCGTACTTTGTCAACTACAAGACACTGGTAAAATAAGTGAAAGATGTCACAAATAAATGAAAAGATACACTGTGCTCATAGACTGGAAGAATATTGTTAAAACACCCATACTGCCCAAAGCAATCTAGAGATTCAATGCAATCTCTATCAAAATACCAATAGCAGTTTTGACAGAACTCAAACACAAAATTGTAAAATTTGTATGGACCACAAAAGACCCTGAATAGCCAAAGCAAACTTAAGAAGAAAGAACAAAGCTAGAGTTATCACAAATCCAGATTTCAAACTACTTCAAAGATACAATAATCAAATCAGTATCATATTGGCACAAAAACAGATCAATGGAACAGGACAGAAAACCAGAAATAAACCCATGCTTATATTGTCAATTAATCTATGACAAAGAAAGCAAGAATATACAATGAGGAAAAGATAATCTCTTCAACAAATGGTGTTGGAAAAACTAGACTAACCACATTCAAAAGAATAAAACTGCACTTTTTTTCTTTTAACACTTGGAATTACCATATGATCCATTAATTTCATTTCTGGGTATTTACCCAAAGAAAGAAAAAATACTAATTTGAAGAGATATATGCACCCCTGTGTTTACTGCAGCATTATTTACAATAGCCAAGATATGGAAGTAACCTAAGTTTCTACTAATATATCAACAGAGATGACACATATATATACATATACATACAATGGAATATTATTTGGACATAAAAAGGAAAATATCTTGCCATCTATTTCAACATGAAAGGACCTAAAGGGTATTATTAGCAGTGAACTAACTCAGAGAAAGACAAATAACATTGGATTTCATTTACATATAAAATCTAAAAAACAAATAAATAAAGAGAAAACAAAAGAAACGGTGAAATAGAACAAACTGGTGATTAGCAGAAGGAAAGAGGGCTGAAGGATGGGTAAAATAAGTGAAAGGGATTAAGATGTACAAATGTTCAATTTTAAAATAAATAATTCACAGGGATGGAAAATATACCATAGGGAATATAATTAATAACACTGCAATAAATTTGTAAGGCAACTAATGGTAACTATACTGTGTGAGCATCTCATAATGTGTATAATTGTTAAATCGTATGTTATATGCCTGAAACCAATGTAATATTGTATGTCAGCTATACCTTAATAAAAAAATAAAAGTGAGGTCATCATGAGAGCAAGAAGAATAAGGCCTGCTTTTTAAGTTGGAAAGGCAATTAGGAGTCATAAATTATACAAAAGAGTAAGGATTTTAGATTTTATTATTCATTCATGTTGGTTAACATACAGTGTAGTACTGGTTTCAGGAGTAAAATTTAGTGATTCATCACTTACATGTAACACCCAGTGCTCACCCCCAACAAATGCCATCCGTGTTTCTTATGGTTTGTCTCCCTGTTTTTACCTTATTTTATTTTTCCTTCCCCTTCCCTATATTTATCTGTTTTGTTTCTTACATTGCACATAGAAATGAAATCATACAATATTTGTCTTTCCCTGACTTATTTTGCTTAGCATAATACACTCTAGTTCCATCCATGTTGTTGTAAATAGCAAGATTCCATTCTTTTTGATGGCTGAGTAATATTCCACTGTGTGTGTGTGCATGTATACACATATACACACTACATCTTATCTGTTCATCTGTTGATGGATATTTGGGCTGTTTCCATAATTTGGCTATTATTTATAGAGGATTTTATATTTATACATTTATATTTTATATCTTATATTTTATACAGTGTGATGAGATACCAGTAGGGTATTGTGTCTTGGGGCAGTATCTTCTGGCTACAAATAACTTTGTCCATTAACCTTAATATGCTATTCAAATATTTACCACAACATGAAAAGATTAGGAATCATTGTGACAGAGTGTTTATTGTTGAGACTTTGATTTAATGTGATTTGGAGTTGCAGGATGTCTATATTTTTTGGTTTAAAGATTTTTTTATATTTATTTGAAAATGAGAGTGAGTGAGAGAGAAAGAGTACACAAGCTGGGGGAGAAGTAGAGAGAGAGAGAGAGAGAGAATCAGGTTTCCTGAGAACAGGTCGCTCGATACGGGGCTCAATCCCACAACCCAGGGATCATGACCCGAGCTGAAGGCAGACGCTTAACCAACTGAGCCACCCAGGCACCCCTACATTTGTTGGCTTAATTTCCTTCTCTCAATTTGCCTTATTCTGTGGGGTAATGCTTGTCTGCTGCAATCTCTTAGGAGTGATTTTCCAGATTCTGTATCATGGATTCAAACTAACACAAATGTGGGACGCCTGGGTAGCTTAGTTGGTTAAGTGTCGAACTCTTGGTTTTGGCTCAGGTTATGATCTCACGGTCATGGGATCAAGCCCCACACAGGGCTCTATACTCAGCAATAGAGTCTGTTTGTTCTTCTCCTTCTGCTCCTCCCCTACTCGCTATCTCTCTCTCATAAGTAAATAAAATCTTACAAACAAAACAAAACAAAAAACACACAATTGTGACACTCCTAAAAAGTGACATCAGCTTTGTGCTTGCCAGTCCTTGGCATCCCTTATACATAGGACACTTAGTGAACGTCAGCTTGTGACCAGCTACTCTTCTAAATTCAAGGGTATAGCAATGCGGGTGAAAAAAAAAAAAACAACAACAGATTAAAATCCTTATCCTCTTTGAGTTTACATTCAAATGGAGAGAAAGAGAATACTTAAAATACTAACATATTAGATGGGGACTAGTGGTGAGGAGAAAAAATTAAGCAAGAAAAGGAAATACAGAATATGAGCTGGATAGTTTCAGAATTATTTAGGCCATGAGAAACCCTTAAAGGTGAAGTACTGAGCGTGAAGGTCTCTGGTGAAAGAAAATTCCAGATAGGGGGATAAGAGAAGCAAAATCCTTGGGTTGTAAATAGGTGCACAAGAGAGAAATGAAGGTAGGAATCATAAAGTGGGTATATGTAGAGAAGGAGATCCAAGAGGTTAGAGAAGTGGATGGGGTGGGGGTGGCGGGTGGGTCAAACTCTCTCATAGGACTTCACATTTCACTCTTGTGAAACTGGACATCACTGGAGGGGTCCTGAGTAGCAGCCTTCTAGCTGACCTACTGAGAATAAAGGTGACTTAGAGATTGGGAAGAAGGAACAACAGCTACATTATGACTGCCATGGACACAACACATTTAACCTTTTATGTTCATCTTCACTTATTTTAAAAATAAATTTTATTCCATTATCATAAAATGTAGGTGTTCATTATGGGAAAAAAAAAAACTGTAGCCAAAAATAAAAACAGAGAGATCACATAGTCCTAACACCAGCAGAAAAACAACAGCGAAATATTGGTATATATCTTTCCGGACCTTTCTTTGTCTCTCACTCTACCTACTCCCTGTGTGTGTGTGTGTGTGTGTGTGTGTGTGTGTGTGTGTGTGTGTGTGTGTTTACTCTTGAGCTCATATTAAAACTTCCTTTAAAGAAATGTTTGTTCTGATTCATTTTGCCATTTTAGTCACTGGTCAACTCTACAAAATAGTAGTTTCAACAAAAATCAACAATTTTATGACTTAGTAATCATTCTTCCTTGTTTTTAAATAAATGGACTGTCTTCGTTTATCTACAGTAACTAATCATAATAGATTACAAATGTCTTCACATTTCATTAGGTGAAACTTGCTTTGCTAGGGTTTACAAATATTCACATAGAGACTGAGACTACCTATGCATTTTTTGTTTTTCATTCAGCCCTACACTGAGGAGAAGCTGGAACCACTATCTGTGTGAACTAATATGGAATAATATTAGACTAACATTACCAATTTTATGAGATACTTGGGATGAGAATTATGTTAAGAATTCACTCAACTTCTTGTGTTATACATCATCTTTCATAAGACAAATACTCAGTGAAATATTATGTAAACTGTAAGTATAAATTTAAAATTGCATAAATTATAAAATTGGCTAACTTACTGTTGAAATTCAATAAAATTAAAATGTTTACTAAAACGTCCTAATTATGATAAAATGTGGTTTTGAGAGAAAGAACAAATATAGAAATGTTATTATCAGTGCTCTAAAATCTCATTTTGAAGCATGCAAAGCACATTTTACACTACAAATACAAGATAAACATTTTGTTTCAGGCAGTCACATATGAAATAAATAATAAGTAAAATATTGTAGGAAATACATGCTTTCAAATGGAGTCTATAAAATGTATCACTAAAGGGAAGTGTTACAAAATTCATACTTAGTGGAAGGATTTATCAATAAACATTAACAAATTTTTCACTAATTGGCTAACTTTATAGGGGGTACACATGACTTTTCTGAAAAGCAGCATAAAATGCAATTGAAGAAAAAAATTAAGAACCTCCCATGTTATGACAATTCTACAGAACTCTCATACTGTTAAGGAGATTACTGGAAAAGTAAAAGTTCTGTGCATTTAGAGATGATAAGAGTCTTTTGTTGTTGGTTTTTTTTTTTTTTTTTTAGGGATTTTCCTTTTTATTTGAAGGTTTGTCGGTCCAAATAATTCACTGAAACCTATACTATGATTTATTCAGTGAAGAACCAAAAAAAAAGTGAGCCAATACAAATCTATCTTTATAGGCATTTACCTACAAAAAACTGGCATACTTAAGAGTAAATATAATACCTATCCATAAAAGAAAAAATATTGATTTGTAACCATATTAAACATATATATATATATATATATATATGAATGTGTGTGTGTGTGTGTGTGTGTGTCAAAATGGTTGCTGGTGAAATGCAGTCTATTCCTTTCCTTATTTTCATATCTGTTTAACTTCAATTATTATTTAAATATGAGTATATTCTGAAATATTTCTAGGGTGGATAATTGTGCAATGCCATGTCAATAAATGCTTAATGAATATTATGGAATGATTATTACTAGTGGAAAAAAATTCACTGAAAAGAATAATTTTATAAATCCATTTTTAATTAAAAAAAGTACTGAAACACTATTTTAAGTGAGAATTGCATTCCTAAAATTAAACTGGAAAAAATATTTTCCTTGATTTTATAAGATGATTAATTTTATTTCAAGTGTTTTAATTTTCTGGTTTATATAAAAAATTTAGCACTAATACTAATTTTTTTGACTTGTAACTGTAACAACAAAAGTTAACTAGATGATAATAATATATGACTATAACACATATGGATATCAATATGCAATATGAAGTTACACATGAAAACCCTTTATACAGAAAAATAACATATAAAACAATATACTAAGGGATAGCTCTAAGAAGGAAAATATTAAAATAATATCATTTAAATAATTTCTTTCTATGGTCCCTTGAAATTAGAGTTTTGAAAAAATATTCAAAACAGAATTCTTATTAGATATCTGTGTGTATCTCAAGGGTGTTTCTAGAATGCAATATGTATATTATATTCTGGAGCCTAAAAGGCGCAGGTTGAAGCACATGTAAAAACAGTCTGTAATCAAAATTTACTTCCCTAGAGACTTAACTCAAACACTGTCCTGAGAAAGTGATGGGCCGAGAAGAGAACTGTTCAGAGGTAATCTGGAGAATACAGTTTACTTTGCTAAGAGCCCCTCAATTCTGGGTCAGTTTTAAGAAGGGAAACTAGAGAAATGAAATGTCTATGAGTATGACTCCCCAGGTAGAAAGTAACACTATGAGAGAGTAAACAAATCCCTTTGTTATCTTCCTGAAAAGTGCTATAAAACATCTTAGTTACCAATAGATTTCAGTGTTAATAACTCACTAGAGCAAGGTTTCTCAGCCTTGGTTCTATTGACATGTAGGGCTGGATAATTCTTTGCTGTGGGGAGCTCTCCTGTGCACTGAGGGAATATTAAACAGCATTCTTGGCCTCAACCCACTAGATTACAGTAGTACCTTCCAGTTGTGGCAATCAAAAAATACCTCCAGACATTGCCCAGTGTCCCTGGGATGGGTAGGGAATGTGGTAAGAGGGAAATTGCTTCTAATTGAGTATTACTGCTCTATAATAAAAATTAATATGGGTTACCTAGAGGTTTCTTTTTCTGGCTCTCCTCTCTTAGTCTGACTTAATATTTTCTTTTCATGTATTTGCTCTGCCACTTTTATAAACACTTAAAAAATGCCTTCATACAGAATCACAAAAAATGAAATGCCTTTAATCATCTGATTGATCTATGCGTCCATGAAAATCTCTTTTATCAGTGAATTTTTCTGAAATGTGACTTAAGTGGTAGTTTTTCTTAATATCCCATGAAAAGGGACAGTTATATTTTATCCTTAGTTACGACAGTAAGGTGAGAGGAGAAAGGAGTGTGTGTGTGTGTGTGTGTGTGTGTGTGTGTGTGTGTGTGTGTGTAAAATTAACTTCCAAAGAATCCCTAGAGAATTATCCTACTATGACTGGAAAAGTTAGCTTAAACATCAGAGTTTGTCTGTAATAATAACTTCAATATTTCCTCCTCAGAAAATCTAACATACTTGCAATATTAAAAACCAAAATAACAAATTTAGAAAGCCTTCATAATAAAAATTACAATTATCCATGCTCACTAAAAGCCTCTAAATGTGCCTATAGGAAGCCAGTTATCAAATTCTATTTCTCTTTCAGGATATGCCAAGATTTAATAAAATGTGGCTTTTTACATTTCTTCATTAATATTTACAAAATATATTTCTTACTTTTTAAAATTGTATTTGATTTCTAACAAATCTTGTGAACCCTCTATAGAATATGTTGACAGTAGATTTTATGACAGGTTACAGAGAAGAACAATTTATCCCCACCTTCAGTACTCTATTTTATAAAAGGAAGAAAAATAACTAAAAATATCCTTTACTTTCTAAAACTTTCTCTATTGAATAAAGGAATATGCTCTTCATAGCATTTGAAGAGCATACTTTTGGCTGAAAGACCTCTCTTCTCAAAAGAATTCCTTGATGAACTTTTTAATTACTGAGTACGTTTTACAAAAGTAAATTTTAGGGGGTGCCTGAGTGGCTCAGTTGGTTAAGCATCCATCAGCTCAGGTCATGATCATCAGCTCAGGTCATGATCTCCAGTCATGGAACTGAGCCTTGAGTAGGGCTCTGTGCTCAGCTGGGAGTCTGCCTGACCCCCTGCAACTCCCCACAACTGCTGCTTTCTCTCTCTCTCAAATAAATAAATAAAACCTTTTTTTTTTATTTTAAAAAGTAAATTTTACTACCTCTTCTTTGACAAGAGTAATAGACCAGAAGCTAAGTCGTAAGGTCACACTGTCATTTCCTTTTATACTTTACTAAGTAAACAACTCTAGAACTATTGAGAAATGATACATGAGTTCATTGACCCTTTGAAGGTAGGTGGTAAGCCATTAGGATTCATGATGTCAATGTTCCTAAGAAATCCTACTCAGGGACTTACTAGTAAGATGACATTTATAATTCATCCCATTAATCTATTATCATCCTGAGTGAAATTTCTGGTTTTATACTCCCTCTAACTCTGCTTACAGAAGTGCCTATCCTGGGTGCAGAGGAGATACCCAATAAATGATTACTGAATGAAAGTCAATGATAATGAGAGACCTCATACTTGTTTGTGATGAACAATGCTAACCACATTTATGAAACTTGGGAATGTAACATATGGCTTCCTAAAAGAATAGGGCAGAAGAGATCACCAGAGTAGCATGTCAGCTCTGTTTCAATTATGTGTAGGATAAACAAATAGAGACTCCACAGTGCAATCATACTGCTTTCAAGAGTACCTGGAGTCAGCTAAAAGTGGTTATCTCCATACCCAAGAACCAGCCTATGCAGGCAGAAACCTCGCTGTTTTTAATTACCATGCATGCTTGTTAAAGGGCTGTAAATATGCCCCTTGCTCTGCGGTTTAACAAAAGCTTATACAAAGAACAGAGATGACTTCTACCTTGCCTTTCTGAATCAGATGGATCAGATGGCTAAAGCTGTGTTAACTTAACATCCTTTCTTTTTTTAAATTTCTAGATTTGATTAGTAGGTTATGATATTAGAATGCAGCTCCATAATTCAGTTTTGTTCATTAGGGTCATTACCAGTAGATGTAGTTGCTCATAAAAATACATTTTAGTCTCCATCAAGTTAAGTTAATCTCAGGGGGGAAAAAAAACATATATAAATATATAAAAACCTCAGTGTGATTTCTCGGAAATGTAGAAATTCAAACTAAATCAATCTTTGAGGCCTTAATCCAGAACATAATACAACAAAATGTTCTCAAAAGGGCTTATTGTCTTTTGCCTTTTTCACTTTTTTTTTTATTAAAATATAGTGTTAGTGGGGACTAACACATGGTCTCTCAGTGAAACAAAAGCATCATCCCTGCCTTTTTGCACTTTTTAGGTAATTACTCTTCCAACATTCTACCTGTTGGAAAGGTGTGGTGTGATGATAATGGGCTTCATCTCTATTGTCAGACTAATATAGGGGACACTGAGTACTTACTGTGAAATCAGTTCAGTTATTTATCTTCTCTAAACCTCCATAGTTTTGTCTGTAGAGTAGGAACAATGATAGAGCCTGCTACTTAGTTATTATGGCTACTAAGTGAGATGAAAATGCCATACAGTGGAAATCACAGTTGTTATGTTTACTGCATAAGCCCAACACCTACACAGGCAACTGGCATAGAAGACAACTTATTACGTATTTTGTCAAATAAACAAATGTATGAAATGCATGGCATTTACTTTACTGCACCGTACTGATTTGTTTTTCTGAATATATCACATGAGGACTAAACATATAACTGCAGGAAGATATTTAACTATCATTTGGGTACTGAGAGTGCTGCCTCTGACCCCCTGTGACAATACTCACGACCATATCCTTTTTCTATTTACCACAGTGTTTTCTGATTTTTCAGTAGTTACCATATTTTGCCAGTCTGGGAATATGATATTCCTTCAAGTTAAATATTTACTTATTTGTGTACTTTTTACTCATTCAGTCCTATTTTATGATTGCTTTATTCTTATTAAACTTGAAGTCATTTTTAAATACTTGATGGGACTAAAAGGGTTAAGCTGGGTTCCTATGTAGGATAGTTGCTCAAATAAACAGACATAAAATGTGTTTCTTGCATATAGAAATAAAAGAATATAGAAAAGTAAACAGAACATATCGAAAAGCACTAAGTGTGCCTGTGCCTGGTACTCGGAGGTACTACATAAGTTAGCATTCCTTCTCTTCCTCTACAAAAATCTGTAAAATAATCCTAAAAATTAATAAGCTGATAGAAGTTCTCAAATTATCTGAAATGATCACATATCACATTGGACATTTTTGTTATGGTAATTATTATAACGCCAAAAGGCATTGTGACTATACCTATGTATTCTGAGAGTACCTACTTGTTTGTGATTGGTTAGTATGTGGTGTTATATGGTTTTTCATCAAACTTATACTCAATCCAATATTCTAAGTATTTCACCTAACTCTACTTTTTTTTTTTTCAGTTAAGATTAAATAAAATGGAAACTAGACTTGAGAATTCCTGGAGCAGACAAAACCATTTAAGTCACACAAGCAGAACTAAATCTATCTTATTTCATAAACATGAGTGAAATTTAACCTAGGTTATTTCTTGTAAATGCCTCAGACAATTATAAAAGAAATATAAGTCACCTTCCTAAAAATGGTATGAAATACTCCACCAATCCCCTGCCATCTGGAAACTGCTATTGTAATAACCAATCCTTGTAAACTGTAAACAACTTCATTTTCACTTTTAAGCCATCCTATAACTCCGTGCCACTGAGCTACACAGCAGTCTTTGAATTTTGAGGCTCTCGGTGAGCAAACTGTTCTTATATGCACAATAAACTCTTGCTGAATACTGTTTATTGATTTGGTGGGTTTATTTTTGCTTTTTTTTTTTTTTACATTTCCAATGCATAAAAATTGCTTATGAATATAAAATCTATGTTTTAAAATGTGGAAAAATAATTATTGATGAATAATGGGAATTAATATATTTTTTAATTGGTATAGTTAAAATCCTATTATAAGATTTGAAATTGTGACAGTAAAACAGAAGCTGAAAGTACTTCTAGTATTTACAAATTTTTTCATCCTGTATAAACATTTAAAACGTATAAATGTGAATAAAATGTTGAGAACAAAAAATGTTTTTCTAACATTTTGATTAATACTTTTTCCAACTTACACAATTTTCTATATTCTGATAGTGAATTTTTAAAATATCAGCCTAAAAACACGAGAACCCCAATTTAATATATATACATATATATTGTAATTATATTTAGACTAAAGTAAAAGTAAATGACAGCTTTGGTAATGCTATCATACTGATGTAATGAATGTTGACCTATCTGTTTTATTTATAAGGCAAATTGTTTGAATCAATTAATATAGTAGAATCAGCAAATAATGGACCGGAAGTAATCAATGCTAAGGATGTCACCTTATACTTGAGTAAAAAAATAAAGAAAGAAAGAAAGGTAAAGCTTGATTTGCTTACAAATTAAAGTTATAGTAGACAATTTTCTCATTAAGTACAAAAATGTAAATTGTGTACTGTGGGAATTAAACGTGACCATATTTTTATATCATAAAGGTTGAAAATATAATACATGATTTAGGAGATGATATGGGAAGACTTTAACATTAAATTAGAAGGGAGAAAAACTTACATGAAATCTATTTGTTTTGGTTGGTACAAATTATCTATTTCTGGATCAAGCGTAACATATTGTTTGGGCACAAGAAAGTCATTTTGTTCACAAATTTAAAATGTTATACTTGTCACTTAAAATCTCTAGTGATATTTATAGAAGAAAAATGTGCCTAATGATAAGGTTATAAGGAGGTAAATGGCTAAAAAATGTTAGAATAACACTGTCACCATGAATTTTTCTGACAAGTACAATAATAATACTTAGAAATATACTGTCAAGTACCTTAAATAAAAACTCTATTACAGATAAGGGTATGATCATTTATCTTAAAAAAAGTTAAAGTAAGCTGAAATAACACTGAGATAACATCATCAAATCCTGGGCAATTCAGCAGACTTGATTATGAGGAGAAATATTTTTATAAAAATAGAAATGTTTGGAAAACTAGTAGAGTGACTGAAACATATCTGAAGAATGGTGTACTAAGTTTATATTATATGTTAAAAATTGAGATAGCATTATGTACACATGACATTTTAAAGAGAAGGTACTCACTTACAGGCTTATAAACTTTTAAATTAGTTTTTTCTCAAAAACTGATGGAATCAAAAGATTTTTATGCCAGCATATTTACCAAATGACAACTTTTAAATTTTAATTAAAAGCAGATTAATTCAGAAAAAAAATACAATAACTGGCATTGGTCTTGTTTGTCAGTTTTTCATGGTTTTCCCACTTCTGGGCATACGGCTGGTAGGCCCTCGCTGCCCCCTTACCTAGGACCATATGACTCATTTTGTTTTGACCAATAAAATGTGACAAATGTTATAGGCCACTTCTGAATGGAAATTTAAGATCTAATGTGCAATTTGTGACTGACTTTCTTTCCCTCAAAGGCTGCAACATAACCTAAAAAGATAAATATTCCATCAACCTGACTGTTACAGGGAGGGCAGGTGGGTGCCTACTGGCCAGCAATATATATATATAGCATAAATGAGCAATCCATCCATCAATAAATGATGTTAAAATTACTTAAATTTGGGAACTCTTGTTTCTGCAGCATAACCATGGATTCAGTCTATTTCTCTTTGGGGGACCACACAGTATAGTGATTAAGGGTGTAAATTCTGGAATCAAGACTGCTTGGTTTCATATCCCAGCTTTGTTACCACGTATTCAATATCAATGTGAGAATTTTATGTCAACTTGCTATGCCTTAATTTCCTCCTCCGTAAAATGAGAATGATAGAATCTATCTTGTTTTTGTTTAACATTACGTGAATCAACACACACACAGCACTTAAAGGTTTACTTAGCATGTAGTAGCATCTAATAAATATTAGCCATTATTATTGCCACCTAGAGGAACTATAGGACTTTGCATTTGCTTATAAGTGTAACACTATGATTATTCATAACTGTAAAAATCCAATGCAAAATCTACCTTATTGGAATTTTAGTAGTTTTTTTAGAAGCATCATACCCCAGAATGATGAGTATGTGCTCTCTCCCTATTAAACAGAATATTTGATTTATAGTATTATTTCTTCTAATTTTTTAAAGATTTTATTATTTATTTGACAGAGTGAGAACACGAGCGAGGGGAGCAACAGAGGGAAAAGCAGACTCCCTGCTAAGCAAGGAGCCCAACTCCAGCTGGACCCTAGCAACCTGGGATCATGACCCCAGCAGAAGGCAGATGATTAACCGACTGACCCACACAGTTCCCCTATTTCTTCTAATTTTGATAAAGAGTGAATATAATATGAAAGCAGTGATACCAATACTATTAACGCTCATCATTTAGAAAATACTTATTTTACCCTGGCATGAGTGTACAGCACATTCCCAATGAGTAGCACACGCAGACTTGGCATGAGTAACAGAAAGTATCGTGGATAAGATTCTTAAGACTAATACTGCAGCTGGGAGGCAGCTTTGCCCCCTTCAGCTTTTCAATCCTTGATACGGTTTTCTGACACTTTTGCTACCTTGAAATTTACTGGGTTAAAGCCTACTGATGTCCAGCTCTCAAAAGTCTAGATACTTGTTCAGCCTTACAAAACAAAGAATATAAATACAACTCTCTTTAGTATTCTGTCTTAGGTCCATGAGAATTTATATTTCAATTCTGAATGTAGGCTGGCCTGCCTTTGCTCTGTTAAAACAAAGTAACACGAAACACAAAACAAAAACAGTACAAACAAAATAGCACTTCAGTCTATGCCCCAATAAATTTTCTGTCATGATTTTGGACAAGTAAGTAAACTTTTTGAATCCATTACTGTTAAATTACTTCAATAAATCTGTAAAGCAAGGAGGTTGAATTAAATTACTTCTAACCACTCCCCACCCCTCCACCATCTTTAAAGAAAATTGATCAACCCTATATGACATGTTCTTAATTTTAAAGAGCTAATATCTCAGTGGTAAGAGTAGCACACATGAAATAACCACAGATAAATTCAAGTATTCCATGAATCACCTACAAGTTTACAGAGAAGTGTGCTTTAAAGCGCAGGCTCTGGGTCCAGAGGATCTATGCTTAAATGCAGCCTAGCAGCTTTCTAGTAGTGTGATTTGGGCAAGTTACTTAATTTCCTATATTTCATTTTTCTTGCTTGCAAAAGGGTACAAGAGTAGCTAGCTCAGAGACTGCTGTGAGGATTAAAATATTTAAAATTTGTAAAGTTGTTAGAACAGCACTTGACATATAGTAAGAGCCAAAAATTTTAGCCATTATTGAACTACAGAGCGCTTTAAAGAAGATGGAGTTCAATTATACTTAAAGAAGCCAGGTAATATGTTGGGGTGGAATGGGGAATATGAAACCTGTTTTCCTCATCATAAGAACAGGCAAGACAGAAGAAATAGCTCCACTGGTTAAGGGACTTAGGTGAGTAAAGGCACTGAGACTTGAGGGTAGTAATGACACAGTCTGTTTGTGAGACAGCAGGAGAACATACAAATCAGGCTGAAAATGTTAGATTCAGTTTTTCTTATATGTGTTTTCTCTTATGGGAATTTTTCTACTGTACTTTTGATGACACTAAGTGGGGGAAATGAAGTATTAAAAGAACAGACATTTTACAGAAATAAACCTACATCCAAAATATCTTAAGGCCAGGTATTTTATATTCAGTAAAATACGTAATAAAGTATATATAGTGTAACTAAAGAAGAAAACAAGGAAAGAATATACTCTATTCTAATCATCGCTCTAGTATGAGTAATTTTATATAAATAGCAAATGGAACCAAACAATAAAACAAGTAAATATTTATAATTTTAAATATGATATGTGAAGTTAAATAACTGGCTCTTTTCTTATATAGTGTATTATACCATATATCCAGAAAACTTTTTTCAAAGTTATTTTTGTTTTTGTTTTTTTCGTCTAGTTGACACACAATGTTATCTTTCTAAAGGCATTTTACTTTTTTTTTCTTCAATCATGAAATTCTTGACTTTCAAAAATTGTAATTCCTGAAAACTTGCCTTAAGTGAAAAATAAAAGGAAACAGATAACCTTCAAGAAAAGCAAAGCAATCTTCTATCTCTTCCCTCAAACAGTATTTGGGAACATTCCAAACACTGAAGAAAAAACAAAAATAACTGCAATCTCAGTCAGATAAACTCTTTCTTAAAAAGCATTTTTTTTAACAATTAATGAGAAATGAAAAATCTGGGAGACTGGGTTCACCAGTCCATTCCAACAGAGTATCCTTCTCAGTAAATGGTGGAAATAGAACAGGTGAGGAGGAGGAATTCAAGCAACTGACTTTTCTCCAGGGAAAGGGAAGAAGGGAGATATTGCTATCTGAGCTTACGGACATAAAAACCAAATCCCTAAGAAAATAAAATAATAATGCTAGGAGAAGGACCCTTAACTATGGAAATTTTAATAGCTGTCCCTGATTAAGGATTGATTTGAAAAATAAACTTAAAGATCTTTGGACTTATGAACATGGCTCCCTTTGAAAAATGTCACTGTTGGAATATAAAACGAAGATGTTTCATGGATGAAACATTCTTTCTGCTGTGTAAGTAACTCCACAAAACCTCACTTGGATATCCAATCTATACTATTCTGGACCAGAGAGTAGGTGTTCAGTGCAGGATAAAAGAGTTTGAAGAGCTGCCCTCAGTATCCCAGGCCTGTTCCTCTTTCATCGGCACTTGATTGCCAAAACCTTTGAAATTATCAGTAAAGCTTGGTATTAGGTAAGATCTATGATTTGTGTGAGTCTAACTGAAGAATCTGATCCTTTGTAGTAGCTTATAGATATCAAATATTCTTTTTCATTAAAAATCAATGAAAAACTTTCTCATGTATAAAATCTACGTGACGTTCTATTGGATGCTTTTTTTATAACAAATTAGTAAGAAAGTTTCTTGGGTTTTCTAAAGCTTACATTCTGGTAACAAAGAATTAGAAAAACAATATTTAATATTTGTTAACATATATATCAGTGTTTACTTGTGTTGTATTTACATTACTGAAATGGATGGGGTAGTTTTCAAGAGACTCGTCATTAATTTTCAGGGTCCTATTCTTAAAATTCATGTAGCTACAAACAAAGGGCAGTCAGATGATAGAGATCCCAAACAACATAAATCATAAAATTATATAAAAACTGTATTAAAATTTAAATTGAACCCTAGATCTACAATGGCATAGTAACTTCTTAAAACATATACAAACCATGAGGTAAAGAAAATTAAAATTTGTGTAGAAAATTTATTGCTAAGTGAAGTTACTTGTTCTTTCAAGTTTACTCTGCTAACCTTAGTGGAAAGGGTAGATATAAATCTCTTTCCAGGTCAGAAATCTTGCCAGCTCTATGAAGAACAAAGTTCCATGAAGAATGTGAGTAGAACTTGACACAATATTTATTTACTCTCAATGATCACTATACCGAAACTGGTTAGTACACAAACCTTCTAGACTGTTTATCAAAGTTTAAGTTATTGGCTATTTTTCTTTATGGGGGGGAGAGAAGATTTCTTTCATCCCTCAAATCTTGAAAGAAAGAAAGAAAGGAAGAAAGAAAGAGAGAGAGAAAGAAAAAACGAAAGAAAGAAAGAAAAAGAAAAAATGAAAACTTAAAAAAATTCTTAGAGAAAAGATTTTACAATGATTTTACTATTGTTGCAACAATTGCTTTCTTCCATCAGTATCCACTCAGCATACATTCATCATTGATGTTCCCTGGACTCAAGAATCACTTCTTCCTCAGGAATGTTTATGCAACCTACGAATTGCCTTCACCTTGTCAAGTTCCTTTTTGGAAAAGGTAACTTTAAAATTAGAGATTCCTCATTTCATATATGCATGTGTATATAAATGAACCGTGATGTTTATAAAATAAACATTCAGTGACTATCTCTCAGACACTAAAAACAGTCACCAGAAAATATCATTTGAGCCTCCTGTTCATCATTTCCTATATGTGCAACAACATACAGCATTCATAGAGGAAAACAGACAAGCAGAGAAAAGTGTTCACAAAATAGAAGAGAATAGCCAATAAATATACTCAGGATGTTTGGTTTGAGGTAAAAAAATAAGGAAGATGCTTACATCTTGGTCTTTTCCCCTTATTTACGGCCTATCCTACTCTTATTCAATGCAATTAATGTTACAAACATATACAAATTCAGATATCTAACAGACATCTCTTGGAAGACTTAGAACATTCTAACAGTTCTTAATGCTTATTGTTATAAGAGCTGTTATAAAAAAATAACAGTTCTTCTCAGTAGAGGATATATATGTCAATCTACCATTGTTTCAACAAAAGCAAATGAACTTTCATGTGTTTGAAAATATGAGTTAGTTTGCTATAGTTTTTTTTTAAGTTACCATGGTATCATAATGGTGATTACTATTACCAAAAAAAAGCACCAAGACAGATTTATTATTTTAGAAATAGTAATCATACATAAGATGTTAAGGAGTATAAGATGGCAACATAGGAGACCCTGAAGTCACTTTGTCCACAGATACACCAAATCTAGGCCCATTTATTGAGCAATTCCCCCAGAAGAACTGAGGGCTGACTGAACAGCTTGTGCACAACAAAAGACCACACAGAGAACGGCAGGAGAAAGAAAGACATGGTAAGTAAGGAAACTCCCACCGCCAACCCTCTGAAATGCAGTGGGGAGGGTGTTACTGAGGGGATTGGAACAGATTTGTCTGTCCTGAGGCATGGAAAAAAAGGCCATAGTTTAGAAGAGCAACTAGTATATAAAATATGCAAGCTCAGAACTCCAGCAAATAGAGGGGAAGCTGCTGAAACATTATGACTTACATTCCTCCTATACCTTGATAGTGCAGATGGGAGCAGGGTCCAGGCACCATACTGATCTGCCACCTAGCAAGACTGAGGCCCCTAGCTCACTAGCCCCACATACCCTGGGGCACAGAAAAACAAACAAACCACACAGTGTTAAAAACAAAACAAACAAACAAACAAACAACAACAACAAAAAAAACAGCTAGAATATATAGAGAGGAACTAACTCCAGAACCATGCCAAATGGAGGGGGAACTGTTGGAACTCTTGCTGGTTTGGGAGAACTGGTAAGCACCATGGTTTATGTTCCACCTTGACAGTATGGACAGGAGTATGGTCTGGGCACTCTAGCTGGCCTCCCACCTCCGTGAGCCCTGGGCCCTGAGACCACACCAGCTCCAGCTGTCCCGCCAAGGCAGCCCCAGTGTGGCAGACACAAGGATACATTCAGCACTCACTCCAGCCATCACATCAAGGTGACACAGTTGTAGAGCACTATGAACCACTCCAGGCCTATGCCACTTTAGATCCAGATCCAGACAGCTTGCTAGGGCTCCCTCAGCATGGAGTGCCTTAGGACCTCTTGGTTCACACCTACTTTGGCTCCAGATGCCTCACCAATGTGTCCCCTCCACTGAGCATCCTTGGACACCCCATCTTGCAAATACTTCTGCTTCAGTTATCCTACCAGGCTCCCACTAAACTGAGAACCCAGGGATCATTTTGGTCCACGCTTACCTCAGCTTTGGCTGTCTTCTCAGGATACTTTTCACACAGAGATCCTAGAGACTGTCCCATCTCATGCCCACATCAGCTCTGGCCATGGAACCAGGGCAGCCCCAGCACAGAGTGCCTTGGGACACCAGCCCGTGTCAATCACAACTCTGACAGTTAGCCAAAGTCTAAAAGGCATACATCATTTTCATAAGAGACAACTACACATGGGGCTTTAACATCTGACTTATATCAATGCATATATAATCCGGACAGAAACTCAAAAAGGAAACAGTGTCTCTGAATGATACATTAGACCAGATGGACTTAACAGATATATACAGATCATTCCATCCCGAAAAGGAGAATACACATTCTTTTCAAGTGTACACAGAACATTCTCCAAACAGATTACATGTTAGGCCACATAAAAAGTCTCAATAAATTTAAGAAGATTAAAGTCATATCACCCACCTTTTCCAGCCACAATGACATGAAACAAGAAATCAATCAGAAGAAAAAAAAATGGAAAAAACACAAACAAGTGGAAGCTAAACAACATAACACTGAACAACTAAGAGGTCAACAAAGAAACCAGGAAGAAATAAAAAGAATACATAGAAACTAATGAAAATAAAAATACAATGGTCCAAAATCTTTGGAATGTAGCAAAAGCAGTTCTAAGAGGGATATTTATAGTAATAGAGGTCTACCGCAAAGAATGAGAAAAATTTCATATAAGTAAAGTAATCTGAAGGAACTAGAAGAAGGAAAAAAAAAAAAAAGCCCAAGAATAGTAGAAGGAAGGGAATAATAAAGATCAGAGCAGAAATGAATGAAATAGAAATGAATGAGTGAATGAATGATCAATAAAACTAAGTGCTGGTTCTTTGAATAGATAAACAAAACAAACAAACATTTAGCCGGACCCATTAAGGGGGAAAAAAAAAGAGTTCAAATAAATAAAATCAGAAATAAAAGAGAAGTGATAACTGACACCATTAGAAATATAAAGGATTTATACTATGCAGCCATCAAAAGAAATGAAATCTTGCCATTTGCGACGACGTGGATGGAACTAGAGGGTATTATGCTTAGCGAAATAAGTCAATCAGAGAAAGACAACTATCATATGATCTCCCTGATATGAGGAAGTAGAGATGCAACGTGGGGGGTCTGGGGGGTAGGAAAAGAATAAATGAAAGAAGATGGGATCAGGAGGGAGACAAACCATAAAAGACTCAATCTCAAAAAACAGACAGGTTTGCTGGGAGGAGGGGGACGGGAGAGGGTGGTGGGGATATGGACATTGGGGAGGGTGTGTGCTATGATGAGTGCTGTGAAATGCATAAACCTGGCGATTCACAGACCTGTACCCCTGGGGATAAAAATACATTATATGTTTATTAAAATAAATAAATTAAATTTTAAAAAAAGAAATATAAAGGATTTTTAAGAGAATACAGGGGAAAGTTACACGCCACAAAACTAAACAAATTAGAAAAAAATGGAAAAATTACTAGAAACACACAATCTTCCAAACTAAATCAGGAAGAAATAGAAAATTTGAACAGACCAATTATTAGTAATGGAATTGATGTGGTCATCAAAAAACTACCAACAAATAGAATTCTAAGACCAGATGGATCCACAGGTGAATTCTACACCAAACACTTCAAGAAGAATCAGTAACAATTTCTACTCAAACTATTCCAAAAACTGGAAGAAGGAAAGCTTCCAAATACATTCTATGAGGTCAGCATTACCCTCACACCAAACCACAGATGCAAAAATCCTCAACAAAATATTGGCAAATCACATTCAACAATACATTAAAAAACTCATTCACCATAATCAAATAGGATTTATTCCAGAAATCCAAGGATGATTTAATATTTATAAATCAATTAACATGATTCACCACATCACCAGAATGAAGGATAAAAATAATATGATCATCTTACTAGATGCAGAAAAAGCATTAGACAAAATTCAACATCTAGTCATGATTAAAAATTGGATTTAGAGGGAACACATGTCAATATAATGAAAGCCATATGTAAAAGACACACAGCTAATTCATACTTAATGGTGAGAAGCTGAGAAATTTTTCTTTCTAATCAGAAACAAGACAAGGATGTCCACTCTTACCATCTTTTATTTACATAGTATTAGAAGTCCTAGCCACAGCAATTAGACAACCAAAAGAACTAAAAAGACATCCATGTTTGGGGCACCTGGGTGGCTCCGTGGGTTAAAGCCTCTGCCTTCGGCTCAGGTCATGATCTCAGGGTCCTGGGATCAAGCCCCGCATCGGGCTCTCCGCTCAGCAGTGAGCCTGCTTCCTCCTCTCTCTCTGCCTGCCTCTCTGCCTACTTGTGATCTCTGTCTGTCAAATATATAAATAAAATCTAAGAAAAAAATAAAATAAAAATTAATAAAAGACATCCACGTTGATAAGAAAAAGTTGAACTAATTGTAGATGACATGGTACTATACATACAAAACTCTAAAGACTACACAAAAAATCTACTAGAAATAATAAATGAAATCAGTAAAGTTGAAGGACACAAACACACAGATATCAGCTGCATTTCTATATACTGACAACAAAGTAAGAGAAAGAGAAACTAAGAAAATTACGAAAACAATTCCATTTAGAATTGCACCAAAAAGAATAAATTACCTAGAATAAACCCAACCAAGGAGGTGAAAGATCTATACTCTGAAAATTATAAAATACTGAAGAAAGCAACTGAGGATCACCTAAAAACAAAATAAAAAAATATACCATTCTCACAGATTGGAAGGATTACTATTGTTAGGATATCTATACTAACCAAAGCAGTCTTACAGTTCAATGTAATCAAATACCAACAGAATTTTTCACAAAAATAGAAAAATCCTAATATTTGTATGAAACCACAAAGGACCTTGAACAACCAAAACGATCCTGAAAAAGAGCAAAACTGGAGACATCACAATTCCAGATTTCAAGATATACACAGCTGTAATAATCAAAACAGTATGGCACTGGCACAAAAACAGACACATTAATCAACAGAACAGAGCCCAGAAATAAAACCATGCTTAGATGGCCAATTAGTCTATAATAGAGGAGGAAAGAACATACAATAGGAAAAAGACAGTCTATCAATAAATGATGCTGAAAAAAATGGACAGCTCCATGTACGAAGAAACTGGACTTTCTTACATCACATACAAAAATAAACTTCAAATGAGGTTGCATGTCTGAGTCAGTCAGTAGAGCATGCAACACTTGATCTCAGGGTTCTGAGTTACAACGAAACATTGGGTGTGGATATTATTTAAAAATAAAATCTTAAAATAAACAAAATAAACTCAAATCAATTAAAGACCTAAATATGAGATGTGAAAACATAAAAACACCTACAAGAAACATAGGCAATTGTTTCCTGGACATCAGCCATTCAAACATTTTTCTGGATATGTTTCCTCAAGTAAGAGAAACAAAAGCAAAAATGAGCTACTGGGACTATATAAAATAAACAGTTTTTGCACAGCAAAAGAAACCATCAACAAAATGAAAATGTAACATACTTAATGGTAGAAGATTTTCAAAAATAATATATCCAGTAAGAGGCTAATATCCACACTATAAAGAACTTAAACAACTCAACACCAAAAAACCCCCCAAATAATCCAATTTAAAAAGTCAGAGGACTTGACATTTTTCCAAAGGAAACATACAGATGGGCAGCACACAGGGGAAAAAAAATGTCCAATATCATTAATCATCATGGAAATGCAAATCAAAACCACACTGAAATATTATCTCCTATCCGCCAGAATGGCTAGAATCAAAAAGACAAGAAATACCAAGTGTCGGTGAGGATGTGGAGGAAAAGGAACCCTTATGCATGTTGGTGGGAATATAAGCTGGTGTAGTCACTGTGGAAAACAGTATGGAGGTCCCTCAAAATATTAAAAATAGAAGTTTATACCTGAAACTACTGTAACAGTATGTTATCCATGCTAAAAATAAGATAAAATTGATAAAATAAAATAATAAAATAAGAGAAATACCTTATGACCCAGTAATTCCACTACTGGATATTTACCCAAAGAAAACAAAAATATTAATTAAAAAAGATATATGCAACCCTATATTTACTGCAGCATTGTTTACCATATCCATGATATGGAAGCAACCCAGTATCTGTCAATAGATGCATGAAGAAAGAAGATGTGCCCCCACCACACACACACACACACACACACACACACACACACACACACACACAAAGAGAGGACTATTACTCAGCCATAAAAAAGAATGGGATCTTGCTATTTGTGACAACATAGACAGAACTGGAACATATTATGGTAAATGAAATAGGTCAGACAAAGAAATCAAATACCATATAATTTCATTTATATGTGGAATCTAAAAAAACAAAACAAATGAATACACAAACACAAAGCAGAAACAGACCCATAAATACAGAGAACTGATGGTTACCAGAGGGGAGGGGTGTGGGGAAGGACAAAATGGGCAAAGGGCAGGGGGAGATACAGTCTTTCAGTTTTGGAATGAATATGTTACTGGAATAAGGAAACAGTCAATGGTATTATAATAGCATTGTATGTTGACGGACTGTGACAGACCGTAGCTATAGTTGTGGTGAGCATAGCATGACATACAGAGTTGCTAAATCACAAAGTTGTATACCTGAAACTAATGTAACTTTGTGTATCAACTATATTTCGAGAAAAAGATGTGTTAAGACAGCATAGAACTATATTTGGATTTCCTTAACAACAAATAGGCACAAAATACAGCAACATTACAAACCCCTTGCTATTAAATTTGGACATTCCCGCCAGCAGCAGCAAGTTAAATATGGAAAAGACAGTGTATTTTGTTTTCTAAATAGCCATTTAAAATATCAAATTGAGGGGCGCCTGGTTGGCTCAGTGGGTTAAAGCTTCTGCTTTCGGCTCAGGTCATGGTCTCAGGGTCCTGGGATCGAGTCCCACGTCGGGCTCTCTGCTCAGCGGGGAGCCTGCTTCCTCCTCTCTCTGCCTGCCTCTCTGCCTACTTGTGATCTCTGTCTACCAAATAAATAAATAAAATCCTTAAAAATAAATAAATAAAATAAAATAAAATAAAATATCAAATTGATCAAATTTAAGAAATTTTGAAAAATTATACCATTTCAAAAACTTTAGCAAGGAAGTTATGTGTGTTATAACAAAATCTTATATGTATAATAACATACTTATTTTAGGCTTTTTAAAAAAATTTTTTAAATATTTTATTTAATCATGAGGGACAGAGAAAGGCAGAGGCAGAAGCAGGCTCCCTGCTATTGAGGAAGGGACTTGATCCCAGGACTCAGGGACCATGACCTGAGCCAAACGCAGACGCTTAACCATCTGAGCCACCCAGGTGCCCTATTTTAGACTTTTCATTAAGAAATAAAAACAAACAAAAATAAATAAATAAAAACAACTATATGTCAAAAATCTAGCTGGGAAAAAGCTGCCTGTATTTTTCAGTATGAATAAATAAAAACATTTAACATGTATATATTACAGAGCATGACAAATTAAATTTTTATGATTTAAACCATAGACAACGTATGTTAATAATCATTAAAATATCCAGCAAAAGTGGCCATAATTTCCCTTCCAAGCCCTTCTCTGTATTTGAATAAATAATTCCATCGTAAAATTATTTCCTTGGCTCATAGGTTATACATCTTAGAGAATTAGGTATTCACATAGTAAATCTTTATCATCGCAGTTATCCCTAATCCATAATGCAGATTTCCGAGAAATTCAACGTTTAAAAACATGTTATGTATATACAATATACAATGATCTATATGTGTGTATAATCCAGGTTATCATTTGTATTGAGTCTTGCCATTGTGCAATCACTCTCTAAAATCAGAAAAATAAAACAAAATCCTGACTTTGATGTGGAACACTAACCACAATCTAGGACACTGATATTGTTATAAAAGATGAACCTAAAAAGGGCACTTTACCTCTTCAAATCCCACTATCCTTATTAGGAAAATAAATATTCTCTTATTTGAGTTAGTGACTGTTAGAGTATTTCAGAGAAACACAAAGGAATCATAGTAAAACATAATGCTTCCTTTCAGCAATAAACACTGAAGTGGCATTATTTGCAACTGTCAGATATACTCTGAAGCTTACTGTCAACTATCAACCTTGCTTTATAACACCCCGGAATACAGTACAGTAATTACAATGGTTCTTGTACATTTTTCTAAAAACAGTGACAATACCTCCTTTAATTTTTTTAAAATTCACTTTCAATGTAATCAAATAAATACATTTTAATAGTTAAATGGTCAAATTATTTAATAAACATGTGAGAAAGTCTGAACACATTCCTCATGAAAGAAAATTATTAAACTGAAACATGTTCATTGATATATATTCTGCCCAAGTTCCTTTAAAAAAAAGAGTGAGAGAGAATGGTTTCTAAGGAAGCAGCACTGAACTGCCTCACTGATGTTAAAAAAAAATCATGAAATTGTACCATTTTGAGGTAAGTGGGCTTTTTTTGTCTGTATTGACAGTTTCTGTTACATTGCTTTTAAGGAAAAAAGTGCCTTTCTTTATTGACTTAGTCCAACTCATAATACAAGTTTTTTTTCTTTGCATCTTAGTCAAAATATTGTTAATTAAATTCCTTCTTCTTCTTTAAAGTGATATTGACCATTCACATTGATAAGAATCTTTACCAGGTTAGTGCCTTATTGTAGGTGATGGAGTGTCTTACCTTATCTACATTTAAAGATTTCAAATATAAAATAAGACCATAAAAAGAAAGAGATAAGAATAGGATCACAAAATAAACTATAGAAAACTGTTAGAGAAACAAAAAAGGTTTGTATCTTAGGATAAAAGGATGCATTGAAGGGCAAAGTCAACAAGGACACATACAATGTTTTCATATAAATAAATAGATTTATAATTTTATTTTAACACCATGGTTTAAACCCAGCATTTGATCATTCATATTGTATTACATAATGATTTGCATAATTTAAGAAATTTTATAACATAAATCTGAATGTTACTACAATTACAATTATTTCATTGCCTGTTTGCAAAATATAGAGAACTCCATAAAACCTGCTTTCTTCTCCTTAGCTCTGTGACTCTTCTGTTGGCCGTGCACCCTGCCCACAACACTGACCCACTTCTGGGCTGTGTCACTTACCCTTGTAATACACTACAATAATCAAGAGTGCCTGGTTGCCACCCAGCCATTTAATAATTAAAGGGAGCTATTACAGAAAGGCAACAAATAGGGACATACAGAAATCACGCAGCGATGCCAAGTCCAGGAGACAAGTGTTCTTTCATGATTCAGCTCAAGAAACTTCCTTTCATAGGAGGCCAGTCAGTAGCCAATACACTTTCTTTACATGTTTAGAGATATAAATATACTTTCTTGACTTTCTGTAGTTGGAAGAAGACTCTTCATTATATATTTCATTTGAAGACATACCGCTTTCATCTTTTGATCTCAATACAAGAAAAATAGACATAATTTAGTTCTTCAGAAGGAACTGTCCCCCTCAGATGGGAGAAACTAGCACTGTCTTCAAACTTACCTAATGTGCATAGAATATGTGGCGAAATTAAATGAAGACTATTACCACAGAGACAAAGGATATGGATGACAAGGTTGAACGAAAAATGTGCACTGCCAAGTGGAATGTTACATTGAGAAATAGCTTGCATATAGAGACAATTTTTAAATAAGTCTTTTTTTTTGTCAAAATACAATAACAATAAGGTGGGAATATTTGAGTTCAATCTTCATCTATCTTTTTTTGTGCAATTGTGTACAAATGCAGAAAGTGTGAAATATTTGGAATGGAAACATTTCTGTATTACATACTCTGAGAAATAGCTAACATATGGAATGATGGAAAGTTGATTTTATTTAATATTAAATATGTCACAGATTAGTGATACATTGCTTATGGTCAAACAATTTCACCTAGGTTGAAATATGTACTGGTTTAAATAAACCTTCAGTGCATGTAGGATTCCACAGGGCCTTGAAAAGAAGAAAACAAAAGTAAATAAATGAATGACATCAAATTAATGAAATGAAATGAAATTTCATATGAAGATTTAAAACATACAAAACACTTAACACAGACCAAGAACTTTTAAATTTGTGATTTTCTAAGTCAAAATTCCTGTTAAAACATTGATATTTATTAGTAATGCTTACAGGTTTCCAATTAAATACACTTTATATGAGGTAAAAGAGGGAAGATTAATTGGAAAAATGTTATGATTTCCTTTGGTTTCGTGAGTTAAAAAAAAAAGTTTTACAACAACTTTTTCTTTTATGTATCTCTCAAGCGAAATGAGTTAAAGAAAACTAGGTAATTAAGTAATAGGTAAATTTCACATGTTTCTCCTGATATATTTCTGAAGCATAGTCACCACCCAAAGTCCTAAACACAAAACTCCAACCATTTCATATGCAACAATTACTAGTTTTAACTTCTATTCTTTATTATAGTTTTAAGGGATGGAAATTAAAACATCTCATCATCTTTCACCTTCAAAAAAGAAAAAATAACATATTGTGCAGATAATATGTATAAAAAAAGAAATACATAATCCAAGAAGTGTAGAACACACCTGCCCCTAAGGAATGTAGAATTTAGTTAGATATAAATAAGTATAAAAAAGATAAGCCATGCTACAAGATTGATATATGACAATATAGGTTAGATGAGAATTTATACTAACAACTACAAGATAGTAAGTTATACTTACTTGATAACTGCTGACATAATTCTACAGTAAGAGAAATCACCCCTGACGAGGGAGCAGAAGCCTAGCTGAAGACAAAGCATAAACTGACACCCTGCAACTCCCCCTACGTCCCCCCCCACTCCTGGGTGGGACATGTGTGACATTCTTCCAGGAGTCTCCCAACTAAATGTTAATACCTTGCTAGATGGGAAAACAACCTTGACAATGGCAAGGCCTCCAGTATTGTGTAGGTCAGTCGTCTTTAACAAACGGAAGTTCTTTTGAAGCTTCCCTTTTCCTTATTTCCCTCAAGTCTAGAGTATTTAATCACCACTCCTCAAGACGCCAGTGCAGCAGCTCTTTCTGCCCACGGGGATAAGCCACCATTTTGTACCAAAGACAACCCAAGAATTCTTTCTTGGTCATCCGCTCTGGACCTCACCCCACCAAACCTATCCTATATTTCAAAACCCCATCAACCCCTGGTTGGGTAGTCAAATTAAGGGTATGAAATTGGGGCAAGGCTGGAAAAGAGATATATTACAGGGGAAGGGGTATTCCAGATAAAATGGTTAAAAACAGAACTCTAAACAACAGAGGCAAGAAATAAGAATTTGCGTTGGCAGAGTTTATGTGTAATAAAATGTTTATGTTTGCAACATAAATAGGAAACAGTATAAATTTCAGCAGCTTTGGGTGCTGGCTTGAGGAAGGGAATTTCATCTTTTAAGCCTTAGTGAGTCATTAAGAGAGAGAGTTTTAAAGTAGAAATATAACACAATGTAAGGGGTGTGTGTGTGTGGTTTTTGTTTGTTTTGCAGATTTATTTGTGATGTTATATACACTAGAATGTGTAGAGCATGTAAGTAGGAAGACAAGATGAAAACCAAACTGAGGAAGTGTCAGATCAGCAAGCAGCATTGGAAGTTTGACTATTTTTCAAATTCTGATCCCCCCTGTCAAGATGCTTGTTTCAGTCTGGTGAACAGCTGACCTTCACTCAGATTATAGCTCAAAGACAACACATTCAGAAAGAAAGGTCTTGCCTGATGAGTCTTTTCCAAACATAAACTATCCTCTTCACCTGATTCATTGCCTAATCCTGTCTTTTTGCTTACATCATGACCCTCATCACTGTGTGAAATTCTCTTATTTCTATAATTTCTAATGTATTGTCTATCTTATCACTAGAATATGAGGTTTATGAAGAAATTTAACAGGCCCCCAAATGGAGTCACTTTTCTGAAGTTCCACTAGAATTTAATAGCTACCCTAATTTCCCCTCTCTGACAGTGGAATTTTCAAAAGATCACTCTGGAATGTCCTGATCTGCATTAGTGAGGTAGTCTGCAAGACAAGACCCCGTTCTATTCCCCAAAGGGAAGGTGACCTTGTCCAGTACATTCTTTCTTTTCTTTAGCTAAAACTTCATTGTCCACCACTTTCAGTTCCGCCTATAAAAGCCTTCTATTAGTACAGCTCTTCAGAATTCCATTCTCTTTGGTAGATGGGATACTGCTTGATTAATGAATCACTGAATAAAGCCAATTAGATCTTCAGATTTACTGTACTGAATTTTGTTTTTTAACATTTGTCTATCTCCTGTTCACTGCTACAATCTCAGTGCCTGGGGTACCACTTTTTCATTTTTATTTTTTTAATAACAGTATAAATGATAAAGGGTGAAGTAACTTGAGATAAAAGGAACCACAGGACTATAAGTACATGTTGAACACAGAAGTAGATCTTTATCTGCCACCCAAACATGTTTAAAAAAGAAAAAAAGAATCACTAAGACTAACAAACATTTCAGTACTTGTTCCCCAAATGCCAGCTGAATGAATGTGAAAAGACAAAGGGAATATACTGTCATATTTTTGTATTTTATAAACCTGGAATTCTGTTTTCCAGTGTATTTTAAGCCTTCTAACATTCACATTTTTAATAAAATTCTAACCCAGATCTACCTTTCAATTTCTAAAAAAGTTAGTAAAATGAAGGGAAAATATTTTAATAGGTTGAACATGTTCAGATACATAAATGTTGCTAAAATATATGAAACTAACATTTCACTTGCCATAAAAGTATACAATATTATTGTTCTCATCACGTGGTGAGGACAAAAAGCCCCAGTTCTTCTCTGTCAATTTTTGCCACTAGAACATGGACAGGACTGCAAGGAAATACAAAAGCTCAACTAATGAGGATAAATGTTTCCCCATGACTACACTGTAAGAATAAAAGAAACTTGAAAGATACAATTCTTTTTTATGATTAACTACCCTGGAGATATTGTAAATTAAAACAATCATTTACAAAACAGATTACCATCTTAGGTTTTAAAATACAATGAATTCAATATGCTGTCAAATTTGAGGAAAAAACCCTCCAATATTCAGTATTTTTAATAATTATATTTAAAAACAAAGTATCTTACTGCTTTGGTTCCTCAAAAATTTCCAATTTATTGATATTTTGATTTTTCAAAATTCCCCTTGATAGAAAATTGTTCCATGTGAAAATGCTGTTCCTTAAAAGGAAAAAAAGAATTAAAAAGAAATGTAAAAAATGTTTAAAATGTTCATATGATAGAATGATATCCAGTACTTAAATTAGTAAGTAAAAACATTAATTTATGAAACTCCTTCAGGCCCCTGGGCCAACTTAGTCATATTTAAACTTTAGCATATACCCTTAGCTCATATGATTAACTAACTACTCTCTGTATATCAATAGATCATGCATTTTTTCCTAGAAAGAGCCGAGCACTTCTTCACATCGCAAAACAGACCCCCTTGCACAACGTCTGAGCACTAAGATAACCTCTATACCTGGCACCATTGAGTTTGCACATAATCAAGAAATACTATAGACCACCACATCCCCTCACTGATTAATGGCCCTAAACCCCTTTAAAAAACCCTGGCCCAGGCAGAAACCTTGAAGTTGGCCTTTCCCTTTCGACAAGAGTGCACCTTCTCCCCAGATGGTCAGCCTCCTAAATAAAGCTCATATTCCTCTCCAATCACACTTTTGAGTTTTGGCCTTTCCAGAGATGATGCTGAACTTGGGTTTTGATGACAAATTTTGGTGAGCCAGCATCCCTGTGGCAGAATCCCTGGGAATCCCAAGGCAGAGTGGTTTGCTGTGGCAGTGCCAGGGCTCATCTGTCATTGGGTGGATGAAGTCGTTGGCCACAGCAGCATGCCAGGGTTTACTAGTTTGTTTGCGGAGCTAGTACCCTGGATGATATGGATTAGCAGCTCAGGGCTAGTTGGCCTTGGGAGGAAGCCAGAGGGAAAGGGCCCACAACTTCTGAGATTGTTTCTGTCTTGGGGAAACTCTGGGCTGATTCCCAACTGCAGCTAACTGCCAGTTTTGCTTTTTTATTTGACTGAAGAGGAAAGAGGAAAGGAGCATTTGGGACAAGCTGATGAGCTTCTGGACTAGGTAAGTCCATTGGAGTGCACACTGTTGCAAGTTTCTCATTTGTGAAGCACCATGTGGTTTTGTTTCGTTGCCTATGCTCTTCCCATTAGGAAGGCATGGCTTTGGAGAGAAACTAAAAGGGACTTAATAACCATGGGTTTATTTGGATTTGGAACAAGTCTGTTTTGGTGTATATGTGTGGGTTGTATTGTGCTAAATTTGTGTATAATGGGAATTTCCCACCAAAGAGCCCACTGGGCTGAATTCTCAGTAAGTGGAAGGCATACAGCCAGAAATCCATGATTAAAAGACGGCTTTTATTTTTTTTTAATTTGTTTTAAGATTTTATTGATTTATTTGACAGACAGCACAAGTAGGCAGAGAGGCAGGCAGAGAGAGAGGAGGAAGCAAGCTCCCTGCTGAGCAGAGAGCCCGATGCGGGGCTGGATCCCAGGACCCTGAGACCATGACCTGAGCCAAAGGCAGAGGCTTTAACCCACTGAGCTACCCAGGCACCCCCAAAAGATGACTTTTATTTTAATACCACCTTGCCATGTATGTTAAGCTTAGAGGAATGATGGCCACCAAACGGCTCTCTTGGATTTTTACCTCCAATTTGGTTGTCTCTAGATAGGGGGTTTTTCTCTCTTAGCTTATCTAGGAAGCCATTTGATTCTGTGAGTGAAGCCCCCACCTTTTGGGGAGGAACAAATGCTATCATTTAGTCACAGTTTTTTTTTTCTCCTATGATCTTTCTGAACTTTTGCCTAGGAAGATGGGAGAGACTCCTACCATTTCCAAAGAAAGTCTATTAAGACCATAGTTTTGATAAATGGCACAGAGAGCTAAAGAGCAATCAGAAAGAAAACAAAAACAAAAAACTGGTTTTACAGAGAGAGGCAAAGACAAGGGAGTATTAGTCCAAATTCTGAATCTGCCTCCAGCCTTTCAGGCAACATTCTCGGCCTCTGCCTCCACCTCCTCTGGCTTCTGCACCACCATGGAAGTGACTCACATGGCCGGCTCCAATACCATCCTTAATGTCTCAGGTGCCACTGACTTCTGTTTCCTCTGCCCTCATTATCGAGGAACAAAGAGCCCCCCAAACTACAAGCTTATGAGGTTCAAACTGGAGTACCTCCCAAATCAACATGAAGGGATCCAGGGGCTTCCCTGGACTTAAACCACCCACTTCAGATTTCCCCACTGGTAAAAATTCCCAGTGCAGAACGAATTGATTGACTTTTTAGTCAACACAGGTACAACATATTTGATATTAAGGCTAATTCAAAGTTACTGGTTAATTAAAATAGACATGTTACTGAAGTTATCAACACTGAATATGGTACAGCTAATCAGCTTTGCTGTACCTGTATTTATTAAATTCATGTTGTATCTGGTGCAGTTTGTCAACAAAGAGAGGACTTAAAATGATGGTTAATTTTCCCTGTCTCATACAGTTTTCTTGGGTAATTGTTAAGAACAAGTAGGCTGAATAAGGCTTATAGTTTTCAAAATCCTTATAACCTGAAACATCAAAGTTTTCCTAAATTAAATGATAAATTGGGTTAAGTTCAGGAGATAACAAAGTCTTTTCCAAATAAGAATACTAAAGCACTCATTACTGAATGTAGGTTTGTCTGGTTTTGGCTTCTTATTCCAGAGAAACAGGATACTCGGGTCTATCACTAAACATGCTTTATTATTGCAGGTTGTACTCTGGGGAAAAAAAAAAGACAGCAACCATATTTCTAAAAATCTGAAAGTCTGAAAATGTATTCATAAAATTCTAGTCTAAAGCATTCTGCTATAACAGTTCACAATTGGTTACTGCTTAGCTTTCACTGGAGACTAAAGTTTCTAAGAGTTAAAATTCTGATAAATGTAACTGAGATTGCTAGAAATGATAAGGTAAGCAACACTGTAGGCAAGAAAAGTAAGATGTGTTTTTGATAAGATGTAAGGAATGGGAATACATTTTTGTTCAGGGGGAAAAATAAAGTAATTTTGTCCTAAAATGAGACTGATTATTTAGAGAGAATAGGCTTAAGACACAATCTGAGTGTAAAAAGAAAGTTGTAGAAAGTTTGTGAAGGGAAATATTTGGAAAAAAAATTTAAGTGTGTTCAGGACTAAGACTGGAATTAATGAGTTTTAAAGTACACTAGTATAAGATTGAAATTCTGCTTTTCTTTTTGTTAAAAAGGAAGTCTTCTTGAACTGCTGGTCTGCTCTTGATAAGAAATTATAAACAAAGATTGTTTTCTTTCCTTTATCTGCCCAGAAAACCCAAATTCTAAGTTTTTTTTCTTTATCAGGTCTTTGATTACTTAAGAGAACTGAAACTTCTCATATTAAAGGCACTTTTGCTAGCAACTATATAGTCTTCTGCAGAATCTTACAACCACCTAGTTAATCAGATAATATTGAATTTTAAAATGATCTGTAATCTTATTTAGGCATGTACTTTATAACTTTCTGAGGTTTTCAACAAACTTTCCAAGATCCGAATTCTAAATAATTAAATTTTTCTGACAAATTAGGTTTGCTAAGTTGGTATGTTAAGTTACCCGGGAAGCGCTGTCAAACAAATGATGGTTAAGTCCTAGGTTATACTGTACGGCTAAATGCTATAACTGTTCCAGAAAATACAAAAATTCCTAAAGTTTTAATATGTCCTCATGTAAGGTCACCACTTGTCATTCTAACTATTGAAATGCTGCATGTCACAGAACTAACTGGATTTGTCAACTGCATTAAATGAACTCTCATCAGATCTTTAACCATGTCCATTTTTAATCTTTGTCATTTATAGTTATTGTTCTGGTGCTCTTGAAGAATGTGCTTTGTCTTCAAGGAGATTCATGAAAAAGGACTTTCAAAAAATACACATTTCTGATATCTTCAAGATCATAAAACTAAACTGGGTAAGAATTTCCAGAACCTAAGGAGAAGCTGCACTCAAACAGAACAAAATTAGTAACTTGGAACTGAATGAACTGAGGAAGATGATTACAGTTTTTATGACTTGTTTGAAACATTAGTGGTTCTTTAATGTTTGTTCTTCTAGATTAAGGAAACTTTTTCTTAAGATACCTATGGTTTACAGAATATATTTTATTTTCTCCCTACCTGAGCTCTCCAGAAATCAGAAACTCCCCATGAAGTACTCTTTCCTTCATGGCAATTATAATTATTTACATAAGTTCAATAAGATTCTTATTGAATTCTTATTATAGGACACCACTGGAAACATCGGTTATATTACCAAGGCTTTGACTGTAATGTCACATTTGAGAGAGACAAACATAGACTCAGATATGACCAGACAGCTTTAAGGAACAAAGGCTGACTTTATGGAGCCAACCTGGAGTGTACTATATCCATGGAGTTAGCTACAGACTTGTGGAAATAGCAGATGATTCCAGTTTCCTCACGAATGGGTAGAGGATGCACCTGGCGATGCCTATATCCCCAAACAAGTCTTCTCCCACTTGCCAGTGGATTCCTCATAATTAGGATATTGTTAATGCTAGACATCAGGCAAAGAAGGCTTCTTGATATATTTCTTCCCCCTTGGCATATTTGTCCCAGTAGCCACCTCTATCTTAGCCAAGAATTTAACCAAACCCAGCATGCAGCAATCTATAGATCTGAAAAGTGGTCTGCCAAAACCGAAGAGCCCTAGATGTCTTGACAGCAGCTCAAAGAGGGACATGTGTTTTCAGTAAGACAAAATGTTGCAAATTCACATTACTCAAAAAATGTAATTGAAGCCATGAAAGATTTAAATAACCAAATCACTGCTACAGATGCCCTAGTTCTAGATCCTTTTAGCAGCTGGCTAACTTCAATTCCTTCCGAATGGAAATATATCCTATTAAGCATTACCATATATGTTATTTTCTTTCCCCTTGGTTGTTGTTTGACTTTTTGTATCTGTCAAGGAGGAAATTGCACTAGTCATACTGGCTTAGAGATGCCCTTACTATCCCCTATAGTGGAAACACCAGAAACAAGATTCTCCCACACTGTGAAAATTTTCCACTCCAAAATCCCTAAATTATCCCTCATCAGCAGGGAGTAGCTACAGAAGAAGGACCTTTGCTTCTAATCCCATAGATATAAAATGATAAAACTGACAATGAGGAACAGAAGCCACCTTGGCCCCTCTGGCAAACCTAGTAGTCTTTCAACTTTAACAAACAACCTTAGTTTGTGTGATTGATTAACAAATCTTTCTTTGTATGTCTATAGATCATGAATTTTTTTGTAGAAAGAACAGAACACTTCACATCATGAAACAGAAACCAGACCACCCGGCACATGCCCCAGGCACTAAGGAACCAGACCCCTTTCTATAGTCCCTGAGCACTGAGTTAATGTGTATAGCTGGCACCATGTGTCTGCACAGAATCAAGAAATATTATAGACTACTGCATCCCCTTTTACTGATTAACCGCCCTAAACACCTTTAAAAAATTCCTAAGCAAGGCAGAAATCTTGGAGCTGGACTTTGGACAAGAGATCACTTTCTCCCCAGCTGGCCAGCCTTCTGAATAAAGCTCATATTCCTTTCCAATCAACACTCTTTTTGAGTTTTGGCCTTTCCAGCCACAACAGTCAGCTAAACTTGGGTTTCAGTAACAATTAGAGTAGGGTAATTGCCATTATATTTGAAATGCCAAAATATGTATGTTTATGTATATGTGGTATATTTATAGATAATATAGATAATCTATATTTATAGATAATGGTTCAGTGTTCATATATTTAACATACTAGAAAATCAAAATGGAGGAAAGCTTTTAAAAGAGTAGAAAATACATATACTCACACCAAGTAATTTTTGTATATTTTTGTGATTCACAGTAAGTTCCTTGTAGGTTCGTATTTCTTATAGCTAAATGATGAGTCATAACTGATACTCCCTCAAAGAAGAAAAGATAATCCTTTCAGACTCAGAGTTTATAGCAACTTTCCCATAAATTCAAAAAGACTCTTAAGAGGCACTTTTGGAACAATATTGAGTGTTTCTGTACTGTAAAAAGTTGAAAAACACTATTTCCAATTCTATATTAGTCTTTTCTTAAGCTTAAAAAATTGAACAATTTATCAGTTTTTAGGTTATACTTTATAATGCAAGAAAATACTGAACCTGTTTAGAGTATTTTTATTTCTGAAAATTATTCTTAATATCAGACTGTACCTTAAGTAAATTTTCCTTTAATTTGATGGATTAAATCCAAATCCATAATGAATTTATAAGCACGAAATTCATAAAATCATGACAAATTTGAAGTAATTCTGATATGTAAGAAAACCATGACTTTTAAGTACACTGAATTGTAAATTACACTCTTTTGTATAAATTGTCTCCACAGTGATTCAGCTTTATACATTTGAAACTCTAATTACCATTTTAACAATGTAGCATCACATGAGAACAATTTCCTGGTACTCTTACCTCACAGAGCATGAGGTTAATGTTACATGTGGCTCTCTTTTAGGTAACTTTCTATAATGCAATAATATCCTGAAAATTCCTATGCTTTGCTTCTTTGGTACAAAGTCAAACATTTAAGGAACTGTTTTCTTTAGTTCTCTACACTATAAATTATTTTTTAAAATTTATGTCTTTATTTTGAAAACTAATAATCTAATAGTTTAATACCTTTTCTCCCTGAAATCATTACCTAGTTCTTTCACTAGAAGAAGATAAAAGCTAGTGAAAGGAGAATTTTCAGCCCCAAAATATGCCTCTTTGGTTTAAGGATTATCTTGACCTGGCTATTTCTAATAAACTACAAACATAGGAAGCGTTCTTGAAAGTGAAGTAAAAGTTACCCTTTGTTAGAGACATTTACTTTTATAGGCAAAATCTCCATTTGTAAGGGTGTGTCCCTCTCTATATTAGGAAGAGGAAGATGACCAAATGTTTGGAAACTCAGCAGAGGAGAAGGCACAGACCTAAACCTGCATAACAACTTTACCCTTGTTTTTACTGTGTTCTTCCTGGTAATCTCTTATAACCTCCCATGAGCCCCAACATCCTTCTTTTGTCTTTAGCTGGAGATGGTATGTAAGGTGATGGCCTGGCCATTTGGGGAAATTAATCCATTTTCCTGGGTATCTCACATGTATATGGGAAGTGTGTTATAAAGCTTGTTTTCCTCCCATTAATCTGTCTTTTATTATAGGGGTGGTTTCAGGCAAGAACCTGGGAGGTTAGAGGAGAAATTATTTTTCCTCTACAGTTTGGTGACCCCTATAGGGATCTGTTGAGGCACCATACTTGCTCTGGAGTCTGCAGATAGGATCCTGGAAAAATGGCAGAAGTTGGCAAAGGGTAAGAATTCTTACAAGTCAGCTCTCCCAGGTATCTGTTTCTCTCTGTAGTGCCTCATCAAGAGAGGAAGATTAAAAATTCTTATCCCTTCTTTTCCTAATTTGGATTAAAAGGAGAAAATATTTGTGTGAACTAGTTCCTTGCGTATAGCGTCTTTGGTAAAGATTCTTGTTATGAGTAATCTTGATTTCTATTGATCCTCTTTTCTTCCAGAGATGGCCATTGTTTTTGCTTGTTTGTTTTTGGTGTCTGTCTTTGCGTCATTTGTCATAAAAAGAACACAGCCTAAATGAGATTTTCCTTTTGTCTTGTTCTAGGTCATAAGAGTTTTTGGCTTCGTGAACAGTGAGAATATTCTTTGGTCTTTGTCAGCTGGAAAATGAATGTGTCCACATGCATCTGGCATACAACCCAAGAGGCTATGGATCCCAGAAGCAGTATTCTCTTTGTCCGACTATGCCAGCTCTTAGGAGAGTTTGTCATAAAGGATCCTGGTCCGTAAGTGGCCTTTGTAGTCTCAACCTTCATTGTCTCATTAGGGCTAGAAAAGTCCCGTTCCAGTCCCATCTTGGTGTCACAGATTTAGAGAGTCTATGACTGGAGGCATCCCACATTCTCATTCTTATCACCTATGACAATAACACAAGTCTTTGCTTTCCAAGGCTAACTTTGAAAGTAAATTCTCTGGATCTCTTAAGAGCTTCATCTTTGCATCTTCCTTTGGGATGCCTCTTGAAATCATTGTTAAACCATAAAAAGCCTTTATTGGTTTGAGCTTCTATGGAGATTAATATAAGATCCTACTTGTCAATGGTCAAATGATGGATACTTTGAACTAAAAAACAAGCAAAAAACACACACAAAAAAACTTCTATATTTGAAAAAAAAATTAGAGAGTTCTTTTTCTACCGAATTGTCTTATTGGTTTCTTTTTTTTTTTTTTTTGTCTTATTGGTTTCTATGGAAAAAACAAATTGAAAGGAAGACAAAAGAAGTATAATGGTTTGTATTATTAACTCCCTTCACAAGATGAAAATATGAAATTGGTTTGTTTTTGTTTTTTTTTTTTAACCTGCATCTTCATGATACTGCCAAATTTAGAGAACAGAAAAATCAGAGGACATTCACAACCCCACTCACAGCAACCCTGCTTGGTGACTGAGATTCTACCTTCCTGTGACTATACTATAGTTCTCAGACAAGCTGAAGGAATTTCACTCTGCCTAATTCAAGGACATGTCAGTGGGCTGTAAGTAGAAAGGAAATTTAATTTTTCTTTTGCCTTTGTTTAGTCATGCGCCCAAACTTTTTTATATTTTTGACAAACTTCCCCAAATCAAATTCTAAATGAAGTCCTCTTGACCTTTGAGATATTTCAGAAGGCCCTTGGAACATGTTAAAGAATCATTCTCCTTGGAAAAAGAGATCTTAAGCTAGTTAGTCTTATTTATACTATGTTAAGTTACATAGGAAGCATTGCCAAATTAGTGATGCTAAACCTTCTTAGCTTCTACCTGAATGGATATGTGTTGTTAATATTAGTGTTCCAGAAGTTCTATAAAATGTCAGAAATTTGGTATGTTCTGGTATAAAGTTTTCATTTGTAATTATAGTTATTATCTTGAAAAGCATGTCATGGGAATAACCACATTTCTTTGTCAATTATGTTGCCATGAACTCTCATCAGAACTTAACCCATAGCTATTTTTAAGTGTTTCTGTCATTTACAGATAATTATTGTTTAATTCTAATGCTTTACAAAAGTGCTTAATTCTTAAGAATTAAGAATCCTTAATCCTTTTGAAGAAAAGGACTCTGACAGGAGTGCCTGGATGTCTCAGTTGGTTAAGCATCTGTCTTTGGCTCAGGTCATGATCCTGGAGTTCTGGGAATGGAGTGCCATGTCTGAGGGGAATCTGCTTCTCTCTCTGCCCCTCCCCCTGCTAGTGCTCTAACAAAAAAATAAAATCTTAAAAAAAAAAAAAGAATAGAAAAGAGAAGGACTCTAACAGGTACTCTAGAATATAGATTTCTGATCATTTCAAGACCATAAAACTGAACTGGGTAGAACTGACAGAAAACCAAGTAGAACGAGAATAACTTAGAGATGAATAAACTCATGAAACTTAAAATACTTATGACTTTGTTTGAAACATTGTGATTCTTTAATATTTTGCTTTTTCTAGATTTAAGGAAACTTTTATCTTTTCCATTAAGCTAAGTATGAATTACAGCAGTTTGGTAAAGTATGCTTTTGTGAACAAAGATGAAACAATTACTTTTTCTCCCTAACTGATCCCTCTAGAATTTGAAACTCTTAGTGATTATTCTTATTTTCATGGCAATGTATTTATAGGCATAGGTTTAAGCAGAATCTGTTCTAAGAATGTGCTTCTACAACTGGACACATCGGTTGTATTACTAAAGCTTTGACTGGAATGTCATATTTGAGAATATGCATAGAATTAAACATAACCAGACAGCTTTAAGCAACTAAGTTTCACTTTATGGAGCCAATAAAACTCCTTGGAAAAGCAAGTTGGTACCTTGCTTACAGGGATCCCAGCAGTCTTACCAAAATCCTTAGGTTATCTTTGGGACCTCAAGAAGTGAGAAATTAACCAAATTAACCAAAGTCTCTAAGTACTGCAGGCAAAGTCTGATGGTAAGTCTTTGGTTTGGCTTCATAACCTCAAGGCAGGCTTTTTAAAAGTCCAATCTAAAATTCCCTACAAGGGGCACCTGGGTGGCTCAGTGGGTTAAAGCCTCTGCCTTCAGCTCAGGTCATGATCTCAGGGTCCTGGGATCGATCCCCGCATCTGGCTCTCTGCTCAGCGGGGGGCCTGCTTCCGCCTCTCTCTCTGCCTGCCTCTCTGCCTACTTGTGATCTCTGTCTGTCAAATAAATAAATAAAAAATCTTTAAAAAAAATAAAAAAAAATAAAATTCCCTACAAAATTTCCAGCCAATCAGGCCTAAAAAGAACTAATATATTCAATCACTATTCTTCCCACACTTTTGCAAATAATCAAGTCAAGTTTAGTAAGACTAAACTTATTTTGCAAACAAATTAGTCCTACTGTGATTATCTTTGGCAAAAATGAGGGTGATTGTAGAGAAAATTATGTTTCAGTAGTACACCTTTGTGAATATTAGAGGCGGGTCTAGTTTACTGTCTTGGGAATTTTGTTTTCTACCTGTAAACTGGACTGGATCCTGAATTCTAACAGTTTCCTCAAATATCTCACTATAACTCTTCAAACCATTTTCCAGTTTTCTCCCACCCTTCTAACTTGAAATGACTGAGAAGAAAAACTGCCCTTCTCCCAAAGCTCTGCAAACTGAATGTAAACAACTTGACATAAACTTAAGAGAAATCACCACAACAGCTCATATAGACAACCTCTGTCCCTGCTGATATGTCAGCCACTCAAAGTTCACCAACACCTGACATAATAGACACTCAAACTTTGAAAGATGATTTGAATCCGACATATAGTAATCTCCATTGGCTGCCCTGGTCTCACAAACTGGGTTATAGTGTGTGCTACCTGTTAAACCTATTTATCTTTTTTTATAGAAATGTGTCTTGTTAAATACCTGACTGCTAGCACAATACAGGACTAACTTTGGGAGCCCATCTACAAGACCACCTCCTAAAATGAGACAGAGCAGTTTAATTGAACTGACCTATTCTCAGAACTCAGCCATGGGTTCAGAGGAATCATGGAACAATCTATCAACTCAGGTTCTGGACTGTAAAACTTCTTGGGGAAGTTTCAAGGTGAAATTGAAGGGAAGTACAATATGCTTTGGTATAACTTGAACTGGTAATTCTTAAGAGGCTGCAGACACAGGATAGCTCTCAAGTAGAAGCAGAAGTTACCCTTTTGTAGAGGCCATTTATACTTATAAGGGAAATCCCCATTTGAGAGGGTGTCTCTCTTCCTGTGCTAGGAAAAGGAGATGACCAAAATCTCTAGAAACTCTAATCAAGAGAGAAGGCATAGACTTAAATTTGCATAATAACTTCACTCTTGTTAACTGTGTTCTTCTTGATAACCTTCCACAGCTGGCCTCTCCAACCCCCAACATCTTTCTTTCATCTCTACCTGGAGATGGTATTTAAGGTGATAACTTGGGCCATTTCAGAAGTCAGCTTAGTTTTCCTAGGTATCTCCTGCATATATAGGAGGTATACATATTACTGAACTTCTGTTTTTCTCCTGTTAATCTCTCTTTTATCACAGAGGTCTCAGTCAGGAAATTAGAAGGATGGAGGAAAAATTACTCCCTCCCCCCATCTCCAGCTCCCCCCAACCCCAACATACACACTAGGTATTCTCAAGTCCCAAAGCATGAGTCAATTGCTTGAGAAGCTTTTTGATGGAGCAAGACCATTATGATGGCTAATGATCTTTACAGATAGTATCCTTTTGTGCTGCTAAATCAAGTACAAGTAGGAGGGTTGTCAGAGAATAGTAAATCACACAGGAAAACTAAAGGAAAAAATAAATTAAATCTGATAGCCTAATGACACAAAGGCTCAACTGTATGAAAAAACAGAGTAAGTGGTATAGTGAAAAAAACACCCAAAAATCCAACACTGTCATACCTATGGAATGGCAAAATCTGTCATTACTGTTTCAGTTTAGAATATATAGTTTTACAATTTCTGCATATTGAAAAAGTAATGTTTCTAGATAATCAAAGTGATTTTTACTTTTATACCTTAATATTAATTTATCCTAACAAAGTTAGGTAATAAATAGGTATATAAATATGATTTGATATTAAAATGCAAATAACCATTTTAAACACTGTATTAGTGTACAGCAGGATTTATGTAAATAATTATATACACGCAAAGTTAATACATTTGCATCTAATCTTAACTTCTATAATAAGTACAAACAGTCAATAAAAGTAGATTCTGTTTTGCACCTATATCATGCATTTGTGTCTGTGTTCAGAGACTATGTGTTTTGATGGATGTCTGTGTATGTGTGCCTGTGTGTATAGTTTCAATACATTTGCATATATTTAAATAGTAAATAGTAAATTTGCTTATCCAGATTTTTCTTGAATGTAGACCACATTAAAGGAAAGCACTGCTTTCCTTAGACATGAATTAATATAAATCAACAAAGATATATGTTGACCAAGTACCTGAGCAAAGTTTTAGAACTTAAATTAATATAAATTACATTATCAAATGATCTATCACGACCCCTAATTTAGGAAATAAAGTTGGGGCTGAACCTGTTAAACCCCTAGGGTCTGCCTGGGCCTGCTTAGCCAGAGTGACTCCATGTTGCCTAGGTAGCCATTTTGTTGCCTAGGTAGCCATTTTGTTGTTGCCAAGTTGCCTAGGTAGCATCATCTTTTATCTTTAGCTGGAGGTTGTATTTAAGATGGTGATGTGGACCATTTCAGGGAGTTATTCAGTTTTCCTGGGTATTTCCCATTTATATAGGAGGTATACGTGTCACTAAGCTTGTTGTTCTGCTATTTATTTGTTTTTACAGATAGGTCTCATCCAAAAACCTAGAAGAGTAGAGGGAAAGTTATTTTTCCTCCCCACATAAGATATATAAAATTTGTATTTCTGTGTGTTCTTTTATTGTTTCATTTTGATGAATATTTTTACAACTATAAGCACTTTTTTTTTTAAATACCTATCCATGCTATTTTTCCCAAAGAATTTCAACTAGAATTCTCTTAACAAAAGGGTTATCAGTTAAGTCATATTGATTCTATGCAGTCAGAGCTGAAATAAAGATCTGGAGGCATTCCAGGAATGATCTGCCTCCCAGATAAAAATTCAGGATTTTAGAAGGAATCATTTAATGTAAAATTATAAAGAAAACTGCATGTTGGAACTCATGTTTTAGAATTACGGGTTATCTTTGCTGATTTTCATTTAATGCTTTGTTCTAAAAGGCACAAAGGGGCCAATTTGAAACATTTGTTAGATGTAATAAAATGATACAGAATAATGTAGAATAAAAATATGCACTTCTGTATTTGTTAATAAAACAATGTATACTGATTTGTTATAGGTCTTTAGGATTATAAAAATAACATGAGAGTCCTTTAGCTAATCTATTCATTTATTTTCTCACCAAGTAACTATTGAGTGCTTTTTACATTTGTTGGCTTTAGTGGCACACCTCTGATAAATGGAATGTGCTGATATACAATGAGGTCTAATTAGACATTTAAAGTACCTAAATTCACCTCTGCCTGAGCTGGGAGAAGAGTGGTACAGGGAGAGGAGAAGGTAGACAGAGCCTATGCAAAAAAAAGAGAGAGGAAAAGTGAATACAATTTACATGGTGTGGCTGATAGGACCTAGCTTTCTTCTCAGTGCTTCTGTTAAGTGGGTATGACAGGAGGAGCCTGAGTAGGCTGTTTCCACAGGTGGTCTGTATTCCCCTAGTGTGAATCTCTTGATGTCTAGGGTATAATGGTACAGAATGCATTTTTTCATACTACATGGCCTACAGCTGAAGCCAACTACTCTCACCCAGCACTGATGCAAAGATAAAGCAATTTTTTATTATTGACTGAGGGTCTTTGAGGGGTATTCAAGGAGCATATCACAGAAATATTTTTGACTAAATGTGATTTTTACCTTCAAGCCTCAAATCTCACCTTCAGACCAGCCTAGATCACCCTGTTTTTTTTTTTTATCATACCCTTGACCCTCACCCCTACATTCACAATTACCTCCCTGTGCAACTTTTCCTTTTTATATTGCACCTAGAACTTTCTGACATATTATATGCTTTCCTTATATTTATCATTTGTTATAAGTATGCTGTCAAAAAATGTAGGCTCCATGAGGAAACAGCTGTGGTTTGATTAAAGAATGTATCCTAAGTACCTAGGACAGAGCCTGGCTTCATGGGGCACTTAGTATTTGTTGAATAAATGCATGTATGGATTTTCAAAAGTGATGCCCTTAAAACCTCCCCACAGGATAAGCTGTGATTCTTCCACTAAGTATTAATAAGCACTTGTGGCAGCTGATCATATATCTTGTGTTTGTAATCAGTGTTTTTGTCTGAAACTTATCCTTAATGTAGTATGAAAAACTGTAGTTCAAAAGAAAACTTGGAATATATCAGTTTTTAAACTTGATTTTTTTAAATTTATAAAAACAAACAAATACTTGGTGTAAGTAAATATAAACAAATGAAGTATATGGGGAGAAGGCACTCATCTGCTAAATGCTGGGGCACACTGACATGATCAGAAGTACTGAGCTTATGAAAAATAACAGCAACGAATGGATCAAAAATAGATAGCTTTAACAAACTATGGATTATTAGCTACTGAACTAGAAAGCTTAATAGATAATTATTCAATTCTTACAATTAGCCTTAATCCATAGGCTGACATAATATAGTTGCATAGCACAATATACGCTCTTGCTCTATCTAATAGCTAATAAAACAATTATGGTAAAAACTAATCATTCTTGGGGCACCTGGGTGGCTCAGTCAGTTAAGCATCTGCCTTTGGTTCAGGTCATAAATCCACGGTCCTGGGATCGAGCACCAAGTCAGGCTCCCTGCTCATTGGTGAGCCTGCTTCTCCCTCACCTCTCCACTTGCACTCTCTCTCTCTCTCAAATAAATAAAATCTTTAAAACCAAACCCAACCAAAACTAATCATTCTTACTCCTTACATGATGAACTATTCTCATATTTGTTAGAATTCCTGTACACTATTAACTGTATTAGGAGGGCCTCCAAAATTAAATCTAAGTAGTATAGATTGAGAATATTGAGATAACTGCATTGAGTTTTTCCTTTAAAATATGTATCCATAATGCAACTAGTATTATTTTCCTAGCATATAAGTAGAAAACTTCATTTATAAAGCAAATTCCATCATTTGGAAACTATGTTAAAATCTGTGAAAAGTATATAGTGGTATGATCATACTTTTCTAAAGTGAGTTATGCTTCACTCACACATGACTCAGACAAAATATATGTGATGCCACAACCCAGTTTTAAGTAGCCAAATAAAACCATTAATGATATTAAGACTAATGTGCTTAAAAATATTTGATAAAATAATAACATCAAAACTCTTAAAGAAATATGAACAAAAACTGCAAGTTCAATACTAATAAACACTTATTAAACATAAGCATAAAATATATGCTGATTAGAGGAAGACTTCTCTAGAGACTCTGATTGTTCTGAGTCAAGTTCAGGCACTAACTGAAAATTGGCACTTAACATAAATCGACTACATTTAAAAAGATAACTTTCTATAGAACATCAAAAAGAAGTTAAACAAAACAAAATAAAACAAACCTCTCCATACAGATGCCCAGTTTAAAAAAAGTACCTGAATTTTTACCCTGTTAGAATATAAATCTTCACGTATTTTGGTTTTTCATTCCCAACTATTTAAACCAAAAATGTTATTTGCAGGAGTCCAAGTTCCTGCAAATATTTTGAACTATTATATTCAAAAAATAATCACAGATAGCTTATATTCTGTCCTGAAACATTTATTTATATAATTAATGTAATCAGAAAATATTTACCTTTTAGTGTAATCTTGCAATTGGCAACATTGTTACCTGACTATATCTATTCATCTTTTATCCTGTTTTAATAACACAAGTGACACCTAAGAAATTATTTTTGATCTTTCAATAAACTAAGCCAGTGTAGATAGAGGAAGGTGAAAGCGGTTGAATTGCCATTGATTACAGAAGATACATTCATCACTTATTTAACAATGTCCCTCACCATCACAGGAACCATTTTGTTTATAGGCCTTTGATGAGACACTCTGAATTTATTTTTAAATTATTTTTGTCCTATGCATTAGAAATCAAAGCATGCTATATATTAACATTAGTTTCAAGTCTCCTGATATGTCTATTACAAGAAAGAAGTAGTTTCTTTTATGAATCTTTGAATTTATTCACTGTAGTGGATTTTCAGAAATTTCTTTTAATATTTTTCATTATAATTCATGTCTTTCAATATTTCCTATTTTAAAGAAATTTAAAAATATTTCATATTTTAAGCAAAATGTATAGTAACAACTATCTTCCCAAGAAAATTATATTAACAGATACTGGTAGTCTCTTCTATTCTGACATTTGTATCAGTGAAACATGATCCATATTAATCTCTAAGGAACAATTTGTGGCTAATATTGACAGCTTTAGAAAGCAAGCAAGAGAGTATAAGTATCCTTCACAATGTACAAGATTTCTACAAGATTTTTCATATTTTCTCTGACAAATACTATTGCAAATTGTTAAGTTAGCTATTGTACATATGTGAATATATATGAAAAAACAAAATAATGCCAGACTATTTCCTGTGGAAAAATGTGAGCAAATATTTTAAGTCAAAGGATAATCAATTATTCTTAGTACATATGAGAAAGTGAAAAATTTATAGATACCAAAAAGTATAGAAACTATATCCCAGTCATAGAAAATAAAAATACATTGTCGATGAGTCATATATTCCCAACAGACACACAATGTATCACATTTAAAATGCTTCACCTATTTATAATTTGTTTTTCTTTAAATATTTCCTTCCCCAATGTTTTCCATACAAAATGCCCCAAAGTCTAGGGTAACAGTTACATCCAGTTAGTGCTATGAGGTTCTATATGCATATCTTTGGTAATTCCTTTCTGATTCTGATTATTATATCTTAGAATCTATCACCAGGAAATGTAAAATATGAAACCTTTAGAACAGATTATTATTGTATGTTAATGACTAAGTCCCACCAAACACCTATGCAAAGGGATCCTGAAAGAATTCACGATCAAAACTAAATAAATAAATAAAAAGAAAGGACTCACTATCAACCCATTAAATCCAACTTATTAAAATACATTAAATTCTCACTGTCAGATATGAAAAGAAGCTAGGAACAATGAAGATTTAATAAGGATTATCTATGTTCATGGATCTATTTTATAAATTTTTACTCAAATGTTTAGAGAACTATGTAATATTAATAAAAGAAACCTCACAGAAATAAGAACATAATGGGGCATCGAGAGGCAAATAGACAAGACACAGTTTAGTTATTTCCCCACAGGTACCACTCATCTCTTAGCAACTATTTCTCACTTGAAGTCACTAATAATGCTATAGATCTCACATTCTATCTTTATATTCAGTCCTTTAGAAATTTGGAACTGGGTCTCCCAACCATCATTTACTTATTGAGTAAAGTGGAATATTTGAGTACCAATACATATGTATTTTCCTCTTTCCTTGTTGAAGAATACAATACTTTTAATAATTAGACTTGCACAAACACCATGTAGTAGTGAACAAGTGACTTCGCTTTTCTGGAATTCAGTTAACTTATAATTTTGTTATGTTAGAATATGATTTAATGGAAACTATTAACTTATTAGTCTTATTGGACAACTGGCTTGCAGATTTAAAAAGATACAGGTTGTTATTTGTAAAATACAGACTGAGTCTATAACCTAGGTACTGATATACAAATAATATGTAACAAAAGACTTTAAACAGGGAAAAAACCTCCTTCAAAAGAGATAAATATTAAAATACTTATGGTAAATCCCCTTTGAACTTAGAAATCATTTCTATTTTAAAATATGAAACATTAATACCATTTAAATCATATATATAACACTGGTATTCAAGCAAGAACTACTGTAGTCACAATATTTATGTCTAGAATATTTAGGTGTCTATAATAAACATAAAATGAATGTAGCAGAAAAATTCAAAGGAAAAGCAAACTTTTAATGTTGTTTTTTAAATTAAAAAAATATATAAATAGCTGAAAACATTTGTGCTAGAATTCAAAACTTTAATTTACTTCCTAATAGAGACAAATAGTTTTATGTCAAATACAGCAACATAATTTGCAAGGAAACACAAAAGTAACATTTATATCTATGTTATTTAATTTAATGAGGACCTGCAGATAAACTTACATTTAATTATTATACACCTTCATAAAACAACTTAAAATCATCTCTTCTAATCTTACTTGTTAATAAAGTGCTAAAAATAATATTAATGTCTTTAAATAGAAGAGGGAGTTCTGACAAACGTTAGATGTAGGATGAAGAAGGTAATTCCTTTGTATTTTCATCAAAAGGAAGCTTAAAGTCATCAACTTAGGCAAAGTGAAAATCTCATAGCTTCATTTAAAAAAGACAGGAATTTAAATCAGTTATCCAAAATCATCCAGTGTTACTAGAAGCAATCTTGTATCAACACATGTTTACAATCCTATTTTGACAATTCAACAAGTATTTCACACTAAGAAAAAAAAAAATGCTAACTTTCAATTACTTTCTGCAGCTTGTACTGAGGCCCAAAAGCTAAAATAGTATTATAAATTTCTCTGCACAGTTGTGTTTCCTTTTATGTATCAGAATGTAAAAATGATGTGCCTGGCCCTTGGTGATTGTGAACATAACTTGATTAAACTGTTAATAAATAAATTAGTACTTTCTTAAAAATAAATTGTTTTAGTATTCTAATATGTATCTTCCACATGTCTGCAAATTCACTAATTCAAAAGACTATATGAGGAATGTAAGTTTAAAAAAAGAAGTAATAAGACATTGGTATGCTAGTCGGTGCCTGTAATTATCTTTTTCAGTTCCAGAAGGTATTTGGGGATTATTTAAGAGCAAAAGATGAATGGCGAGCCACTAAATCCTATTAAATCAATGCATGGACACAGCAGCAACAGAGGTAAATAAGCTGTGGAGGTCTGAATACCAATAAAGAAGATAAAAATGGTTTTATATAGCTACTTACATCATAGCCTAGAAGTTCAGTCTGTGTGGATTTATCTACTCTTGAAGCAAAAGCCTTCTGTAAATGCTGGACTTTTTCCTGCAGAATGGGAAAAAGAAAAAAAAAAAGAAACAACGTGTTGTTGGTAAGTCATGTGCTTCTACAATTATGTCCCTGCTTATTAAAATCTGATTACTGTATAATTCATGATTATCTGCATGTATACTTTGCTCTGTTGGTACTTTGCATATCAGCTTAAATATTCATAACTTTAATTTTCTAGTCATAAGGACTCCACCTTTGGCATCTGTTAGTACAGAAACCACTGAGATCCAACCACAGTTAAACATTAGAGAGCCAGGATTGCTTAAATACAAGACAAAATCCTTATACTACGTTTCTTGTTGGCTTTTTTTTTTTTTTGTCTCTTTGTTTCGTAAAATGAATTGATAGGATTTCATTGATCTAGTCTCAGAACATTTCCCCTTTAAAATCCAGAACACAATACTGCTCAGTAGATTCCATTTAGTTTCTTTTTAATTTCATTTTTTCCTTCTTAATCCCCTCTTGAAATCTCCACATTTAGGAATCTATATGAGATCTGACATTAATCAAATTCTGTCATAACTAGGTAAGGGAAGTAATACCTGAAGGAAGTTAGGGATTTCATACCTCAAATGCAAATGCATTTATTCTGGTCTACTAATTTCACTGAGCTTCTGGTTGGAGACTTCTATTTCATTCCTAGATGTCACTTAAAAGAGGATCTTGAACTTGGTTATCATGCAGTATGTTTACTGTGTGCCTGGCACATCTCAAAACACTGTATGTACATGATTGTACCTCAACTTGGGATTTTTACTACTATTATCACCATTTTTAAGAATAATAATTTAATTGAGAAATCTTGACAAATTTCCAAGTAAGTTCATGTGATTCTACTAGATTCTGCTTTTACGTTAACTTGCTTTCTGAGGGTTGCTGGAGGGAAGGGGGTCAGGGGGTGGGATAACTGGGTGCTGGATATTAAGGAGGGCATGTGATGTAATGCATACTGGGTAATATATAAGACTGATGAATCACAGGCTTGTACCTCTGAAACCAAAAATATATGTTAATTAACTGATTTAAATAAATGTTAAAAAAAATCATTACAGGAAATTCTACACATCAATACATAAAGACCACTAATATAACTTAAAAAAAAAACGCTAATTTCTTTTAAGTTTGAATGCTCAATAAAATAGTTGCATAATATGTTAATGATGAAAGCTGATTTAATTCATCTTTTTTCCAAGAATGAATGGTGGTCACCAAAATCCTCACTAAGAAGAACACTTTCCTACCTTCCCCTCCTCTACCTTCCCTCCTGCTTCCTTCCCCGGCCCATCCCTCTCTCTTGCCCTTAATTCTGCCTGAGATTTGCAAGTAATCAGAGCTGTTTAACAAACTACATACATAATTTAGGCAAACATATTTATAGGGTTTATTGAAATACAGAAAAAAAAACTGTTATGGACTATTAATGTCTCATACCTTCTAACTTTCCTATCACACAACTTCTAGTGATGGAGATTAGGTAATTCAGAAAGATGTCATGCAAGTGAGGTAAGATCTTAACTGCTGGAAAAGGATAAATGAAAATGTGGCCACATTTTGCAAACTCAGTTTAAAATGAGAAGTAACAAGTTGTGTTTATTTAGACTTATACTGGGCTGAGGAATAAGAGCAGGGAGAAGTAGTAATAAGCAAAGGAAGCAATAAAGTTTGCTATCATTGAAGGGCTGTTTAGAAAAATTTATCTGTTTTTGAAATAGGTTGGAGTAATAAGTATTGGAAAAGCAAGTTTTGTTATAAATCTCTAGATATATGAACATTTGCACATGAGTTAGAGACTATTCACTAATGCAAAAAGCAAGGAGGAAAGACAGCAAATGCTTCCATTGTGCTTTGCTCACAGTTCTATTTTCATGGGCTCCCATCCTGAAGATAGGAGTGGGAAGGATTGCTACACTCTGGTTCATTGGTCTGAGTTATAAGACTTAGATAATTCAATTTATGATAAACAAAAAAAATTCAAACAGCTTCAATAACCAACAGCCTAATCAAGGCAAAACAAACAAACCCTACATCAAGAATACTTTTAGAAGTTTTTTTTTTAAAAGGCATTTCTGATGGAATTCATTACTACTTCCATTTGCAGACATTCTCACAGCAACAAATATGTCATATTTGAATTATCTGTTACTTATGCACTTGTATGCTATATTCAAATGTGGAGAGTAAAATATGTTTCTAATAGACTTAGGTATAAATATTTAAGGATTAAATATTTTGTTTAGTGTAATAGTAGGAAGAAAACATATGAAAGTTTATGATAAATTTCTGTAACATACAATTAGAAAATTAAATAAAGTCTCTACAGCTGTTGGAAGATAATTCTCCATGGGTCTTTCGCATTTCTGTAAGACTGATGGCTATTTATGAATTGATAATTTTTTAAAAAAGATTTTATTTGTTTATTTGAGAGAGAGAAAGAGAGTGAGCACAAGCAGAGGGAGCAGCCGGCAGAGGGAGAGGAAGAAGCAGACTCCCTGCTGAGCAGGGAGCCCCCTGTAGGGCTCCATCTCAGGACCCTGAGATAATGACCTGGGCCAAAGGCAGACGCTTAACTGACTGAGCCACCCAGGCACCTAGGTACCCCTCTTTATGAATTGATAAATTTAACATGAGATAAAAAGAATACTATAATCAAATAGAGAATACACCACAAAAATAGCTATTATTAGACAGTGAACTTGCTAATAGTTGTTATTTATATAAAAATGAATATGTATTAGCTATATAAATATATATGTCAGAAGAACAGAAATAAAGCATCATATATATATATATTTTTTTAAGATTTTATTTATTTGACAGAGAGAAATCAGAGCTAGGCAGAGAGGCAGACAGAGAGAGGGGGAAGCAGGCTCCTGCTGAGCAGAGAGCCCGATGCGGGGCTCGATCCCAGGACCCTGAGACCATGACCCGAGCCGAAGGCAGAAGCTTAAACCACTGAGCCACCCAGGCGCCCCAGCATCATATATTTTTAATTTCACATTGATTTGATATAATGAAAGTTTTTATTTAAATTATTGATTTCAGTATAAACAGACATTTCACTTTCATGATGTAAATATTTATATTTCTTAGTTCAACTATAATTTTTATTAAATACATATTATAGGTATTGCTCAGGGTACAGGGGACAAAAAGGGGGGAAAAAGGCATGTCACTTCTGATGTATAAGTTTGTCAAAATACTAAGTTGTAACCCTAAGACTAATGTAATATTGTGTATCAACTATACTAGAAAAAAAAAGTCCTATCTCAATTTTAAAAAAAGGTATAGTCTCTTTTATAAAGAAACTTCTACTATGAAAGGCAGAGATATTAAAAACAAATTTAATGTATAAAGTAAAGGGACTACAGAGATGCCTGGAGATGTGTGTGTGCGGGGGTGTGTACTCTTGAGTTGCAGAAGAAACATACAGGAGAGTTAAATAGCTGAAATGCAGAAGCTACTGCCACCCTAGCTAAGACTAGAAAAATGAATTATTATAAGTCACCTTGGAGTGGAAGGGATGAGGGCCCTTTCTTAGGCAAGAACATTTACAAATATTTAGAAGTCAGAGAGACCCTGACAAAGATAAACACAAACAGCTACTAGTTCAAACCTGCCTAATGGGAGGCTTTGAAAGGAACAATAGGGAGGAATAAGACTACAGTGCTAAATCAAGTCTGTGCCAGAAAGTATAGAATTTACACATATGATTTGATTTAATGTGTTTCTCTTTTGATATTTTTCTATGTTAACAAACATTGTAATATCTTCTTCTAACCTCTCCCAAAGGGATTGAGGAGAAGTGAAACAACTCAACTTCTGATAGATAAATTTTATAAATAAATCTATACCTCTGACAAAATATTTGTTTTTACATTTTTCATTCCAAGCAATGACAGTATCAATACTTAACAAAACACACCCCATTTTTTTTCTCATTAAAATGAATAAAACCTATAATGCTTAGAATAAACACAAAGAAAAAAGACTAGGAGATTCTGTAAAAAAACAAACAACTATATGTATACATATATGTGACCAAATTATGGGATGAGAAAGAGAAATTTCATTATTTATATTTGGTGTTATTTTACATCTCTGCCAGATCTTGGTCCTGAATATGTGGAGGTTTAAATATTATACAGTACTGCTATATGAAAAATAAATATATATGATAGTTTTTCTCTACAAGTTTCCAAGTAATTTTATCTGACATTGGAGTAATTTAATAACATCTGTATAATATGTCAGCTACCATAAATAAATGCATATAAACCAAAGATAATACATATAATTTACAAACTTACCAATAATACTCAATTATATTCACATTCTCTCTCATTCTGTAATCTTTACTACAACTATTACTAACAATAATAGATGACATTTATAGAACGTAGTTACACGCCATGCACCATACCATGTAATATACGTGAATCCGCTCAAGAACATACAATGTCTATGTCCCTTTTTGAAGCAGGAAATTGATACTTAGTAAACTGAAATCAGTTGCTAAAGGTCACACAAACTAGTAAGTAGAACACCCAAGATGAAAACCCTCCTGTCTCCAAACTCTGATGTCCTTCCTTTATTCTATAAAGATACTCAGACTCTGAAAAAACCTACAAGCAGTACTGCTGCTTACATATTGGGTATTACATCCCAAATTATGACAATATAACTGTTCTTTATGTTCATCCTGTGTATATTCTGCGGACTCTATTAAGTCATTCTTCTTTGCTGTGAAAACAATTTGAGATTGCTTAGGAATCTTTATTTTCTGTAAAAGCTGAAATTCCATAGAATACCCATACTAGAAATATGCAATGCCAGCACTGCATTCTGAAGTATAAGTTAGGAATAAGACAATAAAGTTACTATACGGTTATAACACAAAATTGGAAACAAAATGTGAGAAAGCAAACAAAAACTAAATGTTGAAAGGCATGAAATCCTTATGATAGCAAGGATATCATCAGTCAGTTCAAGCAGAGTAATCTAAAAATAACTCTGCTTAAGCTGTTAGAATGTTTTCTGGCGTGTGTGTTTGTGTTTTGTGCACTGGGTAGTTGTAGATTCTGCCTCCACAATATATGTTGTTCATGTAAAATGATTAGTTCCTAATTTCTTAAATAATTCTTAAATTTAATTTTTAGCAATCAAGAACATAACATGGTCATTAAATGCTTGAATATAAGAAATACAACAGTTACCACTGATAGATGTAAATTCTTGCAGTTTCATGTGTACACAGGTAAAGCACCTGTCCTTTTAGGATGCACTGAAGAGGAGGAAATGTAAAAAAAGGGGGGGAGGGGCAGGGAAAGAGAGTGACAAAACCCTAAGAAAGCTACTAACTAGCTTTGAAAATGAAACCTCAAGTGACTAGAAGAGTTAAAGTACTGGCAGTTATTTATCCTAATTTTAGAATATGTTTGTATTTAGTTACATTATTAGATATTCTTGATTAATAAGATAATTATAAATATTTTAACATCTAGCAGTTTATTAATCTATATAATTTATTCCTACCTTATATATTAATATATTTTCATCTATTAGAGCTGTTAAAAAATGTACACATGTAAAACTAAGTACAGTAAAGGTGAAAAGAAAATATTCAATAATCTCCAGAAACAACTCCAATTTATATTAAATTATGTTTAATTACCTACACAGAATATTGTGAGCTCAAGATGAAAAGGAAATTAATTTTAAAAAAATGAGGGCCTACATACAGTTTTAGAATCTATAATTTTAAAAAGTACTCTTATTAATAAAATTAAGAGCTGAAATACAAAATATATCTAAGAGTGATAACAGCACTACAATATGAACATATACCTTGAGGTTAAAGGAAAAAACACAAAAGCATCTGTACTATCCAAAATTCATGCAAGTGCATACACACACACACACAAACACACACACACAAACACAGGAAAGTATAGATTTAAATTAGAAAAAGGAATATCTTAAAAATAAAAAAAATAAATAAAAGAACAAAAAGACTGCCTAAAATAGTATAATCCTGAAATTAAATCCTAAGTCATGGATCTATGGGTTCAGTTTACGAAAAGAGAAATAGTACTGAAATGAAAAGAAAAGCTAACTTCACCCAATGTGGAGCTTGAACTCATGACCCCAAAATCAAGAGTCGCATGCAATATCGACTGAGCCTACCAGGACCCCTGAGAGAAACTAACTTTTAAAATTGAAAAGTAAAGGGCACCTGGCTGGCTCAGTCAGAAAAACGTGTGACTCTTGATCTCGGGGTCGTGAATCTGAGCCCCATGTTGGGTGTAGAGATTATTTAAATAAAAAATAAAATAAATAAAATAAAAAAGTAATGTAATTCAACACAAGAAAATTGACAAAGTGTTGAGTACAGTTTAAACCAGAAATTAGGCAGATCAAAAAGAATTTCAGGGGTGCCTGGGTGGCTCAGAGGGTTAAAGCCTCTGCCTTCGGCTCAGGTCATGATCCCAGGGTCCTGGGATCGAGCCCCGCATCGGGCTCTCTGCTCCTAGGGGAGCCTGCTTCCTCTTCTCTCTCTGCCTGCCTCTCTGCCTACTTGTGAGCTCTGTCTGTCAAAAAATTAAAAAAAATCTTAAAAAAAAAAAAAGAATTTCATCATCTTATAATGGACTTCAATGGCAATAATAAAAGATGATTTTAAATACAACAAAAGCAAAAAACTAAAGGGAAAATCATTGGGATTGCTTAGTAATGCCAAATCCAAAGATGAGCTCAGAAAAGCAAAAGCTATCTAATAGAGATCACACTGATTACTTTAACCCACCTTTAATGAGAGCATATCACTGAAGGCATCAGTAGAATTAAAACAAGCACAATAGTGACCAAGCAAATCAAACCACCTCACCAGAACATACTATTTCTTGGAGCTATCAAGATGGCATTAACTTGTATTAATATTATTTTCTTATTTTCTGTTATGGAAAATTGCTAACATATAACAAAAAGGGAGAATAATACAGACTCTCTATGTACTCATTACCCAATTTCACTAACAGATATTGGAATTAAAAAAAAAAAAAAGAGTATTAGCTATGTACTTAAATAGCTCTATTGGTCAATATTTCCCTTCAAATTAGGTAAGAGATGTTTGCATTAGAGTACTGCTCTGGCTGTTCTCTCACCATGTTACTGCCTGTGAGGAGGGTATTCTGTGGGGATAAGGGAATTGCCACCATCAAAGGCCATATTTCCCTATCCACCATATTCCAGAACCCTGGAATTCACTCCCCAGTTAGGACATGACCAGGTCCTCCTGAGGGTCACCCAAGGTGTGGCCATGATACAGCTATTTGGTGTTACTGGGTCAATCACATATATGCTCATAAGGCCATGAGGGATAGAACCCAGGGTAGGAAGGTGCTGGGTTAAGCTGGAGTCAGGGCTGGCTTCACACTTTGCCATGGTGCTGCACAGGATGCTAGGGAGTCCAAAAAATTATAATTGGAACATGAGTTTCCAAGTCTTTAGAAAAGTCTACTTGTCAAGATAGGAGGACCGAACATATTTTATTCAACAGTTTTTAAATTCTGTTTTAGAATTTTAATATTTAGACTTAACATTCTGTGAGCCCCCACATTTATGTTCTTGCCCAGAATCCCACAACTGCTAGCAGCTTTCTTGTTACTAGATTCTTTGGTTTTTTGATCACCACACCTCAGGAAAAACAAGGTCTGAAAAAGTTGCAGAAAAGGGTAAAAGGACAGGGGAGTTATTTTATGTTTATATGCTTTAAAAAATGGGCCAAAATATAAAGCCAAACTGAAGGAGAATATATCCAGTAACATTAAAACAAATATCTAAATAACATTTATATTCATTCAGTTTCATGATACCTAAACTAGGAAACTGTCTGACATCCTCCACAAGCCACCATTTTGAGACTGAGTTGGAAGTGATTTTTTTTATTCAATAAGATTACAAATCATTACACAGCATATTTTATATTTATAGAGTTCATTACCCATGAGAGATTATACAAACTGGAAATATACCCAAATGTAAGAGTTTAGGTTACTTCATTTAAGAAGAAGATACATCAAAAATGTAAATTGGGCATTTATATTTTTGGAGATTGAAATCATTGGAAACACTTGGCACCCCGATAACTATATTCAATATCCCAAATATAAAGCATATGGGTTTTTTTTCCCAATAAGAATTGAATGATGCTTTGTTTCAATTCTAACAATACTCTTATGGTTTTCATATTTTTTCAAAAAGCATTTGTGCTATACATAAATGCCAGTATAGTTTCAGTAATGGGGGATTAAACAAATATATATTCAATTTATTTAATGCATATGACAGGCTACTTCACTTCTACTTTAATACTCTTCTCACTAAGGTGGAGCTAATTAAGAAGTCCTCATAAAAAGGGACTTGAAGGAGAGATCTTTGAGTCAGATGCCTTTAAAGCTAGGAAAACAAATTCCCTGGGTTAAAAATAGTAGGCATTTAATGACTTATCAGGAAAGTTATGAAAGAAGTTGTGACTGAGAAAGATCAGACAGATTGTTTGGGGTTGGCCTCTCCACATTCAAGACATCTGCTAATTACATTTCTGAAATCTATTTCACAATCATCTCTTCCTTTTCTATCTATTATCACTACTCTGGATCCACTACCTAAGGACAAGCAGGGAAACGGAGCATAGATCTGTGCCCAGCATGCGAAAGCTACCACTTTTACTCCATTAGCCTCTCTACTGGGTTGACCAGTGTCCCCCAAAATTCACGTATACCTGTAACTTGCGAATGTGACCTTATTTGGAAATACGATCTCTGGATTAGGATGAGTCATAACTGCAACATGACTGGGCACCTGGGTGGCTCAGTTGGTTAAGCGTCTGCGTTCAGGTCCTGGGATGGAGTCCCCCTGCATCAGCTTCCCTGCTCAGTGAGCAGTCTTCTTCTCCCTCTTCCTCCCCTACCCCCAACCCGTAGTGCCCTCTTCTTTCTTTCTCTCTCAAATAATTAAACAAATATTTTAAAAAAAATACAGTATGAGTGGTGAGCCTTATAAGAGGGATGTGACACAGTGACACAGATCTACGGAAGGCTCCATGAAGACAAAGCAGAGATTAGAGTGATGCATCTATAAGTGAAGCAACCAGGACTGCCAGCAACCACTAGGAGCTAGAAGAGGCAATGAAGGATCCTTCCCCAGAGCTTTCAGAGGGAACATGGTCCTGCTAACACCTTGACTCTAGACTTCTAGTCTCCAAACAGAAAATAAGTTTCTGTTGTTTTAAGTCAGCCAGTCTATCACACCTTGTTATAGCAACCAAAGGAAACTAACTGAGCCTCTTAACTAGTATACCTGTCTTCACCCATACTTCCTCCACTCCAAAGAGACTTGCTAATGCAATTCAGATCACGTGGTTCTCCTGCTTAAAACCTGTTAATATCCCATTCCAATACGGTAGCTACTAGTCTCATGTGGCAAATGAGCATTTGAAATACGGCTAGTCCGAACCGAGATGTGTACTAAGTATAATACACACCAGATTTTGAAGACTTAAGTACAAAAAAAAAAAAACAAAAAAAAACAAACCCATTAATATCTCAGAAATAATTTTATGTTTCTTACATCTTAAATTATCCTATTTTAGATGTATTACATTACATAAAATGTATTTGAACTATTAAATTATATAAATGACTACAATTTATTGTTTTGTATTTCTATCAAGTAGTTCTAGACTTTATAATAAAAAGTAAACCTTTATCATGATGCACAGCTCCTACCCCTCATTTATTATGCTAATTTTATCTCATACCAATCTTCCCCTGGCAAAAACAATTCCTACTCATCTTCAGGCAGTTGCTTGAGTGGAGCAAGGGTCTTTGCACTTGAACTTTTTTCTTTTTAAAGATTTTATTTATTTATTTGACAGACAGAGATGACAGGTAGGCTGAGAGGCAAGCAGAGAGAGAGGAGGAAGCAGGCTCCCCTAGGAGCAGAGAGCCTGATGTGGGGCTCGATCCCAGGACCCTGGGATCATGACCTGAGCCGAAGGCAGAGGCTTTAACCCACTGAGCCATCAAGGCGCCCCTGCACTTGAACTTTTAACATGCTATTTCCTCCATCTGGAATGTTCTTCATATTAAGGTATTATTACCTTAGAGATGTCTTTGAAGCAGATTCCCACATCCAGGTGATTGTCTTTTAAACTTTTTACTGAATGTCTCTCATTTCAACTGTCAGGTATTTCTTTTGACTGTTTGGCTACATTCTGTCTGTCTTCTGCACTAGCATGTAAGTTCCTCACAAGAAGGATTAAGTCTATTGAGAGCCATATTGACTCCACACAACCTAACGTAATTTTTGGCATGTCCTAGGTGTTTGATACTTTTTAAATAAATGAAGTAGGAGAATGAGAGATGATACATGAGGTTTGAGAGGACTCATCAGAAACCAGCTGGAAAAGCTGACATACTGCAAAAGCATTTGCTTTAGGGAATTTAATATTGGTGACATGACAAGTCCAGTAAAATTTCTGGCATTTATATGGTATATAAATTTAAGTAGGGACAACTTGGAAGTGATATATGAACTAAGGGATTATTCTAGTAATTCTAGGCTGTAAAAAAGAAAGGAAGCAGAGACACAAAAGTGAGAATTAAAGAATTTGTACAAATCTAACATGTGTCTGAGGATTTGATGCTAAAACACCAAGTGAGAAATATTTTCATAGATGGATCAGGATTTTTTAAAAAGATTAATTTATTTGAGGGGTGCCTGGGTGACTCAGTGGGTTAAAGCCTCTGCCTTCAGCTCAGGTCATGTTCCCAGGGTCCTGGGATCAAGCCCCACATCGGGCTCTCTGCTCAGCAGGGAGCCTGCTTCCCCCCCACGCCCCGCCCCCTGCCTGCCTCTCTGCCTACTTGTGATCTCTGCCTGTCAAAGAAATAAATAAAATCTTAAAAAAAAAAAGATTTATTTATTTGAGAGAGAGAGTGTTCATGCATGAGCATGTACAAGTGGGGGGGAGGGCAGAAGGAAAGGGAGAGAGAGAATCTCAAGCAGACTCCCCACTAAGCAGGGAGCCCAAGGAAAGACTCAATCCCATGACCCATGAGATCATAAAGTGAGTGGAAATCACAAGTTGGACACAACTGACTGAGTCACCTAGGTGCCCCAGGATTTTTTTTTTTTTTAAGAAAATCTTATGTACTCCATCCTCATTCTTGCCTGAATTGTATTGAGTGAGAAATTAGTAAGGTGATTCTTCCAGTGAAGATAATTAGGAGGAAAAATAATAAATGTAGTAGTGTCTTCAGTAGGAAATAGGCCCCAGGAGAATTTTTTGATATATTAAGTCCTAAACATGCCTTCATTAACAACATCCTGGTCTGTAACACACCCCTTCTTTTTGTCAGGGGACCCTCCATTCCCTTGGCCCATGTTTGTAGAAGGGAACTTCTAGCGGAAGTGAGTTCTCACTCACTCCTGTTCATTTATTAGCTGGTAGGTGATCTTGGAAATAAATAAACATGTTCTATTTCTCACTGGCATTGCCTATCCACAAGATGAAATCTCAGCTTGTCCAAACATAAGCTTACAAATTCCTGCACTGTGATAGAGGTGTGTAATTTTCCCATTTGTGCCAGCAACTCCAGTGGGTCACTTAAGTTCAAATAAGAATATACTGGAAACTTACATGGCTCTATTTCAATCCAGGCTTAGATGACATTACAAATCAAGTTCTCTGAATCTTCTATTTTGCAATTAGTTCTTAATTAGGAGGATAAAGAAGGATGTTGCTTATTGCCATTTTTAAGCCTCCAACACAATGCACACACACACACACATACACACACACACACACAATTTGGAAAACTGTAGTTTCAATATAGTTATTGGGAAGTTCTAACAGAATCATAGTAGTGTTACCCATAGAACCCTAATTCAACCTTGAAAATTGTTACTAAAAACAAACAAAAACAAAAACAAAAGCAAGACTTGTATCGTGAAAAACAGGAACCTGCCTTCAATATTAAGACTGACATATTCAATGTATGGAAAAGACTGTTCTAGCTTTTTCTTGCTTGATATTTTTATTCAGGAAGGTAAGGCTATAATACCCTGCCCACTGTGTCATTATGGTTTAAAAAAAAAATAAGATTCTTATTTTGAAGAAAAGATTTGCTTCAGGGGACTGTGAGCATTTTATTTTATGATATTGATTTAATTTTAATGTATATAAAATTTTTTAAATGGAGAAGTGACATGAAAGTCTTCAAGGCAGTTGTTCATTAACAACAATATGCTGATGACAGCATCCGGGAAACACAAGCATAAGGGAGACAAGAAGAAGATCACTAAAGACTTGCAGAATCAGCACAGCATTACAGGTCGACAATCAGCTAGAAAACAACGGAGGTCATGAATCAAACTTCACCAGACAAATTGTAGACACAGATCACACTTTACTGGCAAACTCAAGAAACTATGAACCCCAGAAAATGCATTATCCTTCAGATTTCCTTCAGCACACTTATTAGCAAAAATAAAATAAATACATACATACATATATACATACAACCCCACAGAAGTATATCTAAACTGCAAAATCTAATAAAACAGAACCTGAAGGCATTACATGTTGACTAGAGGCCTTATTTAGTGGCTTCGGATGTCTGTTTATTCATCTTTTAAAAATAAATAATAGGCAGGGCACCTGGGTGGCTCAGTCCTTAAGCGGCTGCCTCCAGCTCAGGTCATGATCCTAGTGTCCTGGGATTAAGCCCTTCATGAGCCTCACATGGAGCTCCCTGCTCAGCTTCACCCTCTCCCACTCCCCCTGCTTGTATTTCCTCTCCTGCTGTCTCGCTCCATCAACTAAATAAATAAAGTCTTTTAAAAAAAATTGGCAAAGGCATTTAAAGCTGGACTTAACAGATTCCAAATATTTACTGGCTATCTATAATTTATTAATTCACCCACCAGTAATTATAGTGCGTTTAACTACACAAATCAAACTATGAACTCACTCTTTTTCTCTGTAATTATAAATAATATTGTATTTTGTTTTATATTCATTATTTTGCATATTTTATATTCACCAATGGGACTATTTCTATGAAATTTTTTGCAAATTGTTCACCGTGAGCCATTTCAGAACATAACCCTTGAATAAGACACAACTGTGCTAACTGTGTAACAAAAGAGGACAGTCTCTCTCAAGAGAGTGGTGTATATGGAGTGCTAAACACCATGCTTTCCTCACATAGGAAGTGGTAAACAAAAAACAAAAAACAAAAAACAAAAAAATAGTGCTGTCTCACTATGTAGAGCTCTTAGGGAAGAGAGGTTTCCAATAAGCAAACATACCAATAGGTATAAAGTTACAAATCTTGCTAAGTGATATAAACAGAAGCAAGGAGCTGTTAAGAGAGAATAACATGAAGGGCACCTGGGTGGCTCAGTGAGTTAAGCCTCTGCCCTTGGCTAAGGTCATGGTCTCAGGGTCGTAGGATCAAGCCCTGCATCAGGCTCTCTACTCAGTGGGGAGCCTGCTTCCCCTCCCTCTCTGCCTGCCTGTCTACTTGTGATCTCCCTGTCAAATAAATAAATGAAATCTTAAGGAAAAGAAAAAAAAGAGATACCGTGGAAATTTAAATTCAGGTTAAATCTATGGGATAAGGAAACATCCAGGGAGTGAGCAGAGGATTATTTCAGAAAGAGACTGGAAAAAGCTCAGGGAGTTGGGGACAATGGGGGAATGCAGGCATTTGTTCAAAAAACTGAAAAAAGTACTGTGACCAGAACTGAGTGAGCAATAGGCCTATATATTGGCATCAGATGATTGTAGGTCAGTTAGGCATTGACTTTTATATTGAGTTCAGTGGAAACCACAGAAATTTTAAGTATGATTCCATTATCTTTATTCATTTTCCATTGTATTTGTAGCCAACATCATTCTGGCTGCTAAATGGAGAAGAAAATAGAGGTAAGGATGGTATGGGAAGATGGTGATTTGAAGGTAATGCAGTTGTCCCGTAGAAATGCTTTTGGCAAGAGGAATAAAGCCCTATGTATTTTCCAGACTCAAGTAAGAGCTAGATTTAAAAGTGAGTAATTTATTTTATAGGTAAAGGAAAAGGGAAAGGTGAAGGATGACTCCAACTTTCTGTTTCAAGCCAACTGGGAGGATGGTGGTGGCATTTCTGATATGGGAAGACTGCAGGAGAAGCAGGTTTGATTGGAAATGGGAGTGAATGGAAGAAAAAGCAAAATGACTTGAGAATAAGGGTGAATCTGACATACTGAGCATATTAGAAAGTAAGATAACGGAGAAGCATCCAAGCTTATATGTGGCGATAGGAGTCCTATAAAAGCAGTTGCTGAATGCCATAAAAAATGCCAATAAGTAGGCTATGAACACAAAGAATCTTTACATGAATGCATTAATCTTTCGGATGGTAGCAGTCGCTGGTCTTTTCTAACTGGAATTCCTCATTTCTCCCCTGACACATCCATTCTTTCCTGGGAACCTCATTTTCCTCCACTTCAGTGCATGCCTACAGCCAGAGCTGCTGGGGAATGCACTATGATCAATCTGTCACAATTCAATGCTTTACAGAGTGGGCCCCTTTCCCAAGTTGGGTTAGATAAGTTAATCTTTCTTGGATCAAAAGTTGTAAAGTTTCAGAGGTAGCAGTGGTTAAGTTTACAGTGGTAGAGTCAACAGAGAGAGAGAAAGAGAGAGGACAAAAGAAGAAAACAAAGGAACCGCAGAGATGAATACAGAGAATGAAGTTACTATCATATGAATTCTTAATTATAGCTGCTCCTGGGGCCCAGCCTTAGGCTTGTCTTTGGTTTCCTGAGTCAGTCTTTTACTAAATTCCCATTTGAGTTTGAGGTAGACCAAACTGTCTTTTAACATATATAATCCAGAGACCCAGTCAATGAAAAGAGAAAGCCAAAACCAAATGCAAGGAGAGAGAAAACTAATCCCAAAGAAAATGTCTGCTTTCCAGAAACTCAATAAATGTGGTAGGATCATAAGTAGCAGTCTAGTTCTGTTCAGTTTTTTTAATGTTTAAAATTTCACTTTAAATAAATCAGGAATAAGATATCAAAAATGAATTTTAATAATAAAAGATATTTAACCACATTCTGTGTATTTGCATTACTTTCAGATTGACTACTATGTATATCTATTTTATTTATCATCAATCATAATGCCTGTTTTGTATATTACTTTTTACTCAGATTTTTCTATAATAAACATTTCAATATCAAATATTAATAGCAACTTTTGATAATTTTAAAAACATAGACACATTGTTTTTAAATCTATCTGCATGAACCATATAAAAGTGCATAAAATTAAAAGTGAAAATTTGCTCCTCTCACCTTGATCCTATTTACAGATTTAAATACTTACTGTTTTTATCTCTTTTTGAGGTTACAATAATTAATAAGTACTATATTTTAAATTCATCATGTTTAGACACCATTGACACCTCAATAAAAATTATGAGAGATTAGCATGCTTTATCCTCCACTTCCTCTAAGCCTTAAATTTCCATTGGCTATATAATTATTAATATTTAAATCCTTCTAATTATCACTCTTTTTTTTGTTTTTTCTTTCTTTTATTTATTAACATATAATGTATTATGTTTCAGGGGTACAGGTCTGTGATTCATCAATCTTACAAAATTCACTCACCATAGCACAAACCTTCCCCAATGTCCATGACCCAGCCACCTCACCCCTATGACCAATATTTTAAGTTATATGTTTAAACCTCTATCTCTTGACATGACAGATATTATCTAGTAGTCCTCAATCATAAAACATTATGTCCTTAGTGTGCATATTCTTTTTTGTACCTCCCATTGTTTTCAATTTTTGTTTATTATTAATTTTTACACTGTTGGATACAGCTGCATTGTTCTACAATTATAGTATGTTCTCCATTCTTATTTACAAGTTTAATATAAATCGAAATGTTTTTGATTTGATATGTAAATATTATTTAGGGTTCAAAACAAGAAGTATAACTAGTTTAGCGAAAAAGGAAATGAGGGGCGCCTCAGTGGCTCAGTCAGTTAAGCATCTGCCTTCCCCTCAGGTCACGATCCTGAAGTCCTGGGATTGAGTCCCGTATCGCCATATCGGTCACCCTGCTCAATGAGGAGCCTGCTTCTCCCTCTCCCTCTGCAGCTCCTCCTGCTTGTGTGTGCTCTGTGTCAAATAAATAAATATCTTTTAAAAATTGAAATGAAATTAACAATTTTATCATTTTAAAAAAATTCTAAGATTCAAGATCTAATGAAACTTTTAAGTTCATCCTACCTTCCTTACATGTGAATCTCTAATGGACATATATCATTGCAGTTTCCTGATATTACTTTTTTTTTGGTTAAATCCTGAGGACATTTAGACTAATTTTAGAAGTATATTAAACATTTTTGTATATACCTCTATTTTTTAATTATTTTGAATTATTCCTTAGTATAAATTGTGAGAATAAAGTTTTTTTAAAAGATTGATTTATTTTAGAGAGCATGCACATGCACACATGTGCATGAACAGGGGAGAGGGACAGGGAGATGGACAGAGAAAATATCCAGCAGATTCCCGCCTAAGCTAGGGGCTGGATGTCACAGCCCTGAGATCATGACCTGAGTTGAAATCAAGAGTCAGATGCTTAGCCAACTAAGCCACATCGGTGCCTCAAGAATAAAATCAATCAAATAGTATGGACATATTTACAGATCATGGTACGTATTGCTAAAGTGTGTTCTACAAAATCATTAAAAAAAAAAAAAAAACCCACAAGAAATGTATGTACCAGTTCAATGCTTCCAGCATTGAATTTATATTAAAAAAAAATTGGCTAGATCAATGAACATAATGTTATTTCAGTAACTATTTGCTTACTAATAAAGGAGACTAATACCCGACATATACACACTAACTTTCCATTTTCTGCTTTGTCTCATATTTACTTCCCTTCACACCTGTTAATGAAACATACTTCATCTTGAGGATATTCCATAAATCCTAATGATTCCAGGGGATCCTAATGATTCCAGGCCTTAAGAACTGAAGTTGACTTGAATTAAAACTATTAATATAAACTATGATACAATCAATCAAAATTATGAAAGATAATATCATATGTACCTTTTACATTAATTTTATTCATAAAATCTATGTAACTTATATGAGCAATGTCTATCCCATATGTCAAACTGCCTGCTAGACATATCCACTTGAATATCCCTCATGTACCACAGTTTTAGCATATTCTAAATAAAGTTTGTCATCTACCATTCCCTTTTTTTCCTTTTTGGATTTGCTGTACGGTAAAAGTTATCATTATCAAAGAATCTCTCACTAAAGACCGTAGGAGTCACCCTGGATGCTTAGCATCCCAATTTCATTCATCACAATGCAACTAATTATCTTCCTAAATCAACTTCAAATGGATCTCTATTTTAACTGCCAGTGTTTACTCTAGGATCTCATCATTTTTCTCCAGAACCACTGCAGTAACCTTTTAACAGTACTCTCTTCTCCAGTTTTGTTTCACTTATTATATGCTCCACATTGCTGCCAAGCTTATCTTTCTAAAGTAAAATCAGATTATGATTAATTGGTTTTCTACAAATCCAAGTGAAGTTTAAAACTCTTTAGTATGATCTATTTGGTTCTTCATGATCTGGACTCTGGACCTTTGTCTGGTCTACCACTCTGCACGACACTATAAACTCCAGGAAAAACAAAGCAACAACAACAACAAAAAAACCTTTTTATTCAAGAAATCTGTTAAGTTCTCTAAGGTTTTTTCTTTTTTAACCAGAAGACTAAAGTATGTTTATTTCACCTTCACTTGGCACAAGATTCTTGTGAAGTAAAATGTAAATAATGTTACATATTTTACTTCTTTTTGGATCTATAAAGTGAAACTAATTTGATTCCTACAATTACAATGCAAATGTTTTTACTATATATTTTTATCCTTTTGAAAGAGCTGAGCAAAGCAAACCTTGCAACTTCATTTATTCTTAGAGAGACCAAGCTAGTTTGGTTTCAGTCCAGTGTTATCAATCTCTTGTGAAACAATTTAATACAGAATTTAATAATTCAAAGAGACAATTTTCACCCCTAAATGTCACTGTTGTGTATGGTAACATCTAGTGAGTTTACTATGAAGGACCATCTAGTTTTTGGTTGGTGTTCCAATGCCAAGGAAAGAATACAGCCAGAATATTTAAAGAATAACAATTCATTAAACAAATTTATCAACAGTTTTAGTATTACTCCATTTTCAGTTCTCTTTTAAATACTTATTCCTGCAGTATTGTATATTGGCCTCATTTTTAGCAAAACATCCAAATCAACATAGGAATAAAGTATGCACAGAGAGACTATTTATTCCAAGTTATACACACAGCTCTAGAGCTTTTAAATCTACATTTATTAATATAAATTCATTAGTTCATTAATCTTAACCTAATTTCAAAGTTGATAGAGCACAATTTTAATGGAAGCACATACAGATTTCTATCACACCTGTCTTACTCTGTTCAGGCTGCTATCACAAAACTAAATACCATAGACTGGGTGGCTTATAAACAGTAGAAATTTATTTCTCACAGTTTTGGAGGCTGGGAAATCTAAGATCAAGAAACCAGGAGATGTGGTGTTTGAGGAAGGCCCGACAGACAGCACTTGCTTGCTGCGTTCTCAGATGATGGAAGGGTGGAAAGACCTCTCAGGAGTCTCTTTTATAAAGGCACTAATCTCACTTATATGGGCTCTTCCCTCATGACCTAACCACCTCCCCAAGGCTCTACCTCTTAATACGATCACCTTGGGGGAGTTAGAGTTCAATATTTAAATTGGGGAGGGGGGCACAAACATTCAGACCACAGCAGGATTTCAAGGACTATCAACTCTTATTCTTCATACCATAAAAAGCGAAGCACAATGTCCAGCACATAGAAAGCATTAAATAAAGAATAAATATAACTATCATTGGTACTTGTAAGTATGAGAAATGACCCACTACCACTTGATAATGAAGGAAGAAGAGGAAAAAAAAAAAAGGAGGGGAAAGTATCAGAAAAGGGAAGGGAGTAAATGGTGAAAGAAAGGGCAAAAACAAGTAGGAGAAGCAGGTTAAGAGGGAAGAGAAAAAAGAGGAAGTGGGTGGAAAAATGGGACAGAGAGAGATGGAGCCAATGGACAATACAGCCGGTATCTCTGGGAACAAAGCAAGTTGCTTTCTGAGAGGAAGCAATGTGGGGAATCAATATAATGAGCCACAGTTTAAACACATACTAATTGTCTTAGAGTATTTGCTGCCTTGGCACTTCCAATATAAGGCCATATATTCCTACTGACAACATACACCAAGTTTTTTCTTTTGACTGGGGTACTATTATAGTTTGAAAAGGACAAGTGGTTTAATCCATCCAAATAATGTGTGGAGATTATTTAGGCTATAAAAGAGGTAATATTTGCAGTATTCAATTTTATTCATAGAAGAATAAGATTTTGGATGAAATTTAAGGCGTCTCATCCCATGTTATCTATTTACTTCAGGTTTTATATTCATGAGTTATCAATGCATTTAAAAATTGCATATAGGGGCACCTGGGTGGCTCAGTGGGTTAAGCCTCTACCTTCGGCTCAGGTCATGATCTCAGGGTCCTGGGATAGAGCCCCACATTGGGCTCTCTGCTCAGTGGGGAGCCTGCTTCCCCCTCTCTCTGACTACCTCTCTGCCTACTTGTGATCTCTCTCTGTCAAATAAATAAATAAATAAAATATTTTTAAAAAATAGCATATAAACAGAAATCCTCACAAAGATTTATTAACCGATGCTTGGCATTTTCACACTCCATTTAAGTATCCTTTTAAAGGAGTATTTATAAGGTCAGCTTTTAGAATACCTATTTTTGTTGTAAATGGAGATTTTCTCATTGTAAAATAAACAGATTTTCAACTCTACAATAATATTGTCTAGCTATGAAGTCTATATATGTAAATTCATAAAAGCAAATAAAAAATGTGAAAATTTTAAAAGGGCAAAGTGAGTTATAGGAAAAATTGCAAACCAGGAAATAGAAAATCTTTATATAAATAACGCATACTGAATACAGATACAAATTCACCATCCATGCATACAAAAATTCATGTGTTCAACAAGATGTCCAACATGCAGGAGTTGCTGGTTACCACTTCTAAAAATAATGCTGAGGACATAATAGGGAGACACAGAATCCAAAATCTAAGAGCAGCAGCACCACCAACAAAAGCAGTATTTTAAATCATTCTGTGTGAGGAATGGGAGGCCCACAGCCTAGGGCGGACAGAAGCTGGAGGCAGCAATGGAAAAACAATTTAAATTCTGTTTGTCTCTCCTCTCCCCCACGCTCCCACTGCCTTCCCTTTGGACAATCATTGCCTATCCCCTTTCCTCGAACCACTGCTCTAAGTGGGCAAGAACCTTTCTGCATGAAGTGAAGTAGACAGGGGCTGACTGTCTTAGGGGCTTCAGTTCCTTACCTTCCTGGATCCCCATCTCCAGGGTTTGAAAAATATAATCTTGTAAAACTCCTTTAGAAGTTGAATTTAGGGATGAAATCTTGTTAGAGTTGTTTGTTGCTGGGTTGTTGCAAAATAGAATGACAACTCTAATTGGTGGCGCCTGAATGCCTCATGCCTACCCCTTATTCACACAAATCTTGAACTAGCCTAGACTGACAAAGACTATGGTGTGGCCTATGGAGCTTCTCCAAGACCAAAGTGCCCCTATTCCACAGGTAATATAAGCTCACAGGCTGAAATGAATTACTAGACTCCTGAGGATTGCCTATACCATAAAGATAATCAATGAACTACACAAAATGTTTTCTAAAGTATATACACATAATGAAATTATTTTAAATAAATATAATACATAAATGAATAATGAGAGAAGAGAGAGAGAAGAGAAAGTTTACCTATGTTACCAGAAGTGATACTACATTGGTTAGTAATACAAGGGGAGGTGGAGAGAACAAAAGCCATGGGGGTGTACCAATGTGTTTCTTTTGTAAGATGGAAGTATAGTCACTGATATATTCAAGATTTAGAGTTATCACATATGTTTCTTAAAGTTAAGAAAAACAATAAAATTAGTCTATATAACTTTCAAAACACCAGAAAACAATTTTATAGAAGTTAATTAAAAGAACATATAAAATACAGGTGAAAACACTAAATAAGATGGCAGAATTAAATCCTGGATAAAAAGTCAAACAAAAAGATATACTGAAATGGGGCACCTGGGTGGCTCAGTGGGTTAAAGCCTCTGCCTTCAGCTCAGGTCATGATCCCAAGGTCCTGGGATAGAGCCCTGCATGGGGCTCTCTGCTCAGCAGGGAGCCTGCTTCCTCCTCTCTCTCTGCCTGCCTCTCTGCCTACTTGTGATCTCTGTCTGTCAAATAAATAAATAAAATTTAAAAAAAAAAAAAAAAAGATATACTGAACTGGGGCACCTGGATGGCTCAGTTGGTTAAGCCACTGCCTTAGGCTCAGGTCATGATCCTGGGGTCCTGGGATCGAGCCCCGCATCGGGCTCTCTGCTCAGTGGGGAGCCTGCTTTCTCCTCTCTCTCTGCCTGCCTCTCTGCCTACTTGTGATCTCTGTCAAATAAATAAAATCTTAAAAAAAAAATACTGAACTTACCAAATAAAAGACAAAGACCTACAAATCGAAGAAATGAAAATAAGCTCCAACAATATGTCATATGCAAAACAAAAAGACACAGAAAGATTGAAATAAAAAGAAAGGGGAACCCTCTTACACTGTTGGTGGGAATGCAAGCTGGTGCAGCCACTTTGGAAAACAGTGTGGAGATTCCTTAAGAAATTAAAAATAGAGCTACCATATGACCCTGCAATTGCACTACTGGGTATTTACCCCAAAGATACAGATGTAGTGAAAAGAAGGGCCACCTATACCCTAGCGTTCATAGCAGCAATGGTTACAGTCACCAAACTGTGGAAAGAACCAAGATGCCCTTCAACGGACGAATGGATAAAGAAGATATGGTCCATATATACAATGGAGTATTATGCCTCCATTAGAAAGGATGAATACCCAACTTTTGTATCAACATGGACAGGACTGGAAGAGATTATGCTGAGAGAAATAAGTCAAGCAGAGAGAGTCAATTAGTATATCGTTTCACTTACTTGTGGAGCATAAGGAATAACATGGAGGACATTGAGAGATGGAGAGAAGTGAACTGGGGGAAATCAGAGGGGGATACAAACCATGAGAGACTGTGGACTCTGAGAGACAAACTGGGGTTTTTTTGGCGGGGGGGTGGTGGGGATTAGCCAGGTGGCGGGTATTGTGGAGGGCATGTATTGCATGGAGCACTGGGTGTGGTGCATAAACAATGAATTTTGGAAAACTGAAAAAAAATTTTTTTAAAAGATTAAAAACATCTAACTGAAAAATATAAATCCAGAGAAAGTAGGACAAGCAATCTTAATTTCGGATGAACAAAGCAAATATACAAACAAAATCCTTCTTTGGATGGCTTAAAGCTTTATGTGACTTTACAGTGCTTTGTATACATAGTCCTGATATAGTGAAAGAAGGAGAAGAAGAAGAAATAGTACAAGAGGTGGCGAGTATATAAAGAAAACAAGATGAGAAATTTATAATTAAAATTCTTCCACAAGTAAAAATATACTAGTGGGACACTCATGCTTTCTTAGCCTGATTATAAAGGAAACCCTATCCTATATCAGTTCTCATCTTCAGATTACATGAGGCCCATAATGAAAAACATTTTTAGGTCATTTTACTTAAAATCTGTCTGTGTTTAATAGGAAAAAAAAAACCCAGAAATTTTCATTTCTCTTTGCTAGGTGGTACACGTTAATAAAACAGGTTACATGGGATCAAGTGAAGAAGAGAACAATTTGCTGTTACAAGAATGAAGTCTGTGTAGCAGTATAATATAGATCTTGGTAATATCGCATGTCTCGGTAGCATTTAAGCTCCTCAAGGATCTGTCAAAATGATATATGCCAAACTGTAAAACTTTGGAGAAATATCTGAAATTACTGATAAGCAAAATAAGAGTGAATATGCTGTTAATTTTAAACTATTTTTTCCCCCAACAAATAAAAGCCGTACTCTCAGGTTGAATTCAAGGCACATAATTGTGAAATATAGAAAACATTAGGTGATGTGAGTTTCTTATTTTACTTGTTAGGAGAAAAAAACAGTATTTTGATGTATTAACATATAGTTAAGATTAAAGATTAAAACATAATAAAATTAACATTAACAGAAATATTTCAGTCTTCAAAAGAACATTTGTCATTCAATTCACCTGATTAAAATCACAATTAGGCTGTATCAGAGGTAATTTCTTTTGTCATTAACACAAGTACTTCCACACACTGGTATCTTTTGAAACTTTGTAAATAACTTTCAAAAATTATGTATATATTATGTATTACAAGTACCACAAAAATGGTATTTTTAAAGTATTTTGATTTTTAAAACAAATGTAAATATAAAACAGAATCAGTCTGAGTTTATTTGACTGTGATATCATATATGCATGTTTGATTAATCATTTACTAATACCTTTCTTTAAAATAAATCTTAATCTAACATACCGTGTTAATTCTACATTTTTTAAATGCACATGTAAGATTGCCCCATTCACTTGGTTTTTACTTATTTTCATTTTTGTCTGAATCTTTATTTACATTTTTCTTTTTTGCTTTTTCCATTTCACTCTCAAAATAGATTCAATTTTTTGGTAAGCTTTTAAATATACTTGGGAAATATCTGATTTATAGGACTGTTAGTGGTTCACAGACGACAAGGACACTCCCAAATCTCCATGTTGTCATTGATAATATCAATGATATCATTAGTTTATCATATAAAGGAATTACCTTATAGGTTTTATTTATAACGATCTTTATTCTGACTTGTTTGAGGCACAAGTTGTGGTACAGTAGTTCTTTCAATATTTTTCTGAGATGAACTGCATTATTTAATGCCAGACATTAGACAGTGTTCACATAAATCAATGTCAAATGCCCCAAAATGAATCAGAGTATTGTTGCTTGTAATGTTACATTTCTATTATATCTCAATTTTAAAAGATTATTATTGTTTGGAGTATCCACAAATGTACTCTGAGCTGATAATTCCTGTGAAGTTGATTTATTAGGAAATGCTCCAGGGAAAACAACAGGAGAGTGAGAAAGTTGGACAGGGAAGGAGTCCATCCGAAAGTCCAATTTGAAGATCTGTTGGTGGCTTTGGCTCCATCCTACAGGAAAACCCTTTGAGGGAAGTCTCATCTCAAAATTGTCCTTATCTAAGGGCAAAGGAGTTAGTGCTGTGGAGTGGTCTATTAATCCTGCCACACAGATCAGTCATTGATTAGAAAAGTAGCCCGAGGGTCCCAAAGATAAGGATGGCTTACTGATAAGACTACCAGCTGGTGGTTGTTGAGGGTAAATACTGATCTGGATCCTGCGCCTGCATGAGTGCGGGCCTGTGCACACCCGCACACACACACTCACACACACACACACACACACACAGGCACCCAAATGATAAAGGAATTTAAGGGGTGTGAGCAGAGTAGTGGCAGCACTTGCTACAGTTTATCCTGAAAAGACTTGAGTCTAATTCTTGAAGTAAGGTTGGGTATCTGAAGCTCAGAGAGATAAAATATATTTCCCAGAGTCACAAACCTAGTAAGTAGCAAACAAAAGATCAGAATCCAGATCCTTATGCCAGGTCACTTTCATTGCCCATACTTTATATTAATAATCTAACCTAATTTTTTTAGCAGCTCTATTTTTGTAGATTTATTACTTAGCAGCATTTCTCCAGAGAATACTGACAGCCAATTTTGACTTTTTTTTTTTTTTAATTCTGAAGAGATTAGAAGTTTGCTATTGAGTGAAAAGGAAAATATTGTAATGGGTTTCTTCATGTTTCAATGTTTACTCTTGAGAATCATTAATAAATTTGTTTACATGTCCTCTTTGAGCTAATGTACTTTCTTATTTTATTTATGCTATCTCAACTTTGAGCTACTCATTTTAAATAAGGAAGAGCTAATTTTGAGGATTTTTAGAGAAAACAAACTGTATTTGCACAAACATATATACTTATATAGCTTATTTAAATGTATGACACCATGTAATGTAAATCATGATATTTAAATTAAATATTTCTAATATTTCATGTATAAAATTATGAATCAAATGAAAATAAAAATATTTATAAATTGTGATAACTACTAGCCCTGAAAAGGGAGCTACATAATTTATCAAAATGGGGTTATAAATATTTATTAATGCTATAATAATATCAAGAGACTTAAAGGTACTGAATAAAAAATTGAGTATATCTGTGTTCTCTTTAAAAACCATTCATTTCAAAATGACATTTTTTTCACTAGGGAATCTCAAACTCCTTTTTGAAGGACTTAAATCAATTTTGAATGAAAAGATATATAGAAACATTAAACCGTTCCTCAAGATTACAAGTGATTTTTTTTCTAATTTAAGTAGTTAAAATATAATCATTGAAAGTTTTATTTCACTAGTTTAAAATGGTACCAGATATTAATGCTTGTGATAAGAAATACAGATCATTAATGGTAAAATATAAAACAAAACTCTAAGTCAGAACTAAGTCTCCACAGTATTTTTAGAAAACAGATCTTTGCTCTGAATTTGTTTTTATTGTCTTCTTATTTATTGCTCTTTCTACTCTTGTCCTTCCAAAGTATTATCTAAATCAGAACAGGCACTTGATATAAAGTTCAAAGGGTATAATCAGTAACAAAATAATGTGATGAATTAGGGATAAAAAATTGTTTTTCTCTTTCATTTTTAAATATCACACAAGTAATGTATATATAGTGGTTTTCGTTGCCATTACAACTGAACATTCTCAAGTCAACTCTAATATAAGTATTACTTAATACATAGTTGGATTAAATTCTTTTCAAGAGAACAATAAAGAAAATTGTAAAAAGATTGGCTGCATATTTACTATCATCAATATAATTATGTTTCCTCCAAGGCCTGTAACTTTGACCTCAATTTACTCTTAATTTGTCTTCTTATTTGGTTTTTACATTGGCTCTTTCCAGTTTGTTCTCCACTGCCCACAATATATTTCTACTTTTATTATCATTGTAAAATCCAAATATCCCTTTAAAGGCTGTGTTAGCCTGTTGTCATCGTTGATTTCTAACTGGTATGCCTTTTTTTTTTCCCTTCCAGATTAGACTTGGTATCTTTTCTGGATATTGTGGGAATATATATATATATATATATATATATTCCTCCCCCTGCCCCTGCCGCCAGAATAGAGAGAATAGAGAGAAATGGTACAAGAATGGACTTTAAGCTGGCCTGATCTCTGGCCACAAAATGCGCAAATTCACCCAGTTATAAGAATGCATTGAAGTCATGCTGCACAACTTCTTGCATGTGATGAGAAAGTGGGCAAGGAACCAGGAACTCCAACAGTCAGGCAGGGATGATTCAGACGGATATAATCTCCCTCTCTCACTCTCACCCCCCTTCCTCTCCCTCTCCTTCTTAAGAATGAAAAAGGTGAGTTTCTGTTCCTTGTAGAATCATTTTTGTTGGCAGTATCCTCAACGATTACCATTCTTGGTGGCCTGCACCTGGGAAGGCCTAGCTCCGTCTGAGAGCATCTGCACCTTATCCTGCACTGTGTAACTATTTTGTAAGTTGTATATCCCTCATTATTAAGGGATATTTATATCTGTACGGAACACCCCCCTTTATTAACATCCTTATTTAAATATTTTGATTTAATAAGATTATTGGTTTCATTTCTTCTAAGTTGTTTCAATGTCAGTGATAACTTGTTGGAGATCTACAAGCAGAAGCAATAATTCAAATGGAGAATGCCTGGAAATTTCTGACCCATGAGCAATACAATGAGTCAGTTCAGCCCTGATTTTCTCTGTTTCAACTGAGTAGGCATAGTAACCTTTTTTTTTTTTTTTTGAGTAGGCATAGTACTTTTAAGGGATACTATTTATAATACTATTAAGGATTACTATTTATAAAGGTAGCTTCATTATAAATAAGAAAGCTTTGCAGCACTTCCATCTTTGGGCAAGTTTATAAAATCTCAATTTTCTGTAAGTAAAATGAGAATAATCATATGTTGCATCATATACAAGATTTGAGGATTGAATGAGAAGACAATCTGATACATGATAAATTTTTAATATGATCATTCTTGCCAATAATTAGTGGTTATCACCGATCTAAAGACTATAATTTAGAGATAAAGATCTTCTTACAAATTGACAGAAATAGGCAATTGTCTGTATCATTTCCGAAATAGCTAAAGTTCTGCCAAAAAAAATATTTCTCCCCCAATGATGTCTAAAATTCTTCATGGAAACTGACAGGTATTTTGGGGGAGGAGGGAGTCATGTAAGACTGGTAATTACTGTATTTCGAGAACATGAGATGAATTTCTCCCACAATAGATCGCAGGGAGGCTTACTTGGAAAACTGACACCTGGAAGATGGAATTAAGAGAGATGGAAGACAGGAAGAGACAAGAAATTAAAAGGAGCCCCATCTACAAGCTGAGAGGTACCCTGAGTTATTTTGGCTTGGGTTACAATTCTCTCAAGGATAGCTCCAGCTTAGGCTCTAAAAGGTTAAGGGAATACCTACCCTTGGAATTTGAATCCCAGGGTTGTGAGTACAGCAGCCAGCACTTTTAAAAACCCATCACCTGCCTAGGAAGCCTGTCCAGCTCAGACGTGAGGCCTTGGCTAATGTGGAGGGGCAGAGGTCTTTGGGGAACTGCAATGGAGAGCTGGGGTCAGGAGGTGAAAGGGATTTCAGGGCAGCTTGCCCAAAATGGGGAACTGACTTCAAAATGCCTCTCTGTGATAGGATTGAGAAAAGAAAATAAAAGGATCAGGGGGAAGACAGGAATGTAAAGAATAAGGAGCAACAGATCTGTGGTAATGGGATTAGCACTAATGGCAGCTGGATTGTCCCTCATTTGACAGATTTACCCTAACTTGATGATGTGTTTTAGGCATTCAAGAAATTTGGCTTTTCCTTAAGAGACTCTCTGTCTCAGGAAATGATTGAAATCCTATCTTTACCAGTGACCATGATTTTTCCCAAGTACTGTCTCCTAGCATTGTCATCCTTTCTTCAACTCCATTATTGTTCTAACACACTAAATAGCGCCCTGATAGCAGAAAATACTCCTCAGGAAAAATATTCCATATCTCTCTACAGAACAAATGGAAAAACATCTCCAAATGCAGGATGAATTTGGCAAAATTAAAAGCTACTTGCAACTAAAATGCTGCAAATCCTAAAAAAATTTCTAACACAGAATCACAGTAGATGTTGTTATATAGGGAAGGCCAAAGGCAATTTACTTTACTTGGAATATTAATTCCTAACGTCAGTAAGAAATTCTATATTATAATACCATCCTGTGATATTTCCATAACTTCAATTATATTTTCAGCATCCCTCAATGTTCAGAAAAATAAAATTATACTCTGGCTAATACATATTTCTTCCCTTTTCTTTCAGCAAGTGCTCTTTTCCAGGTTGTTTTGGTGATGATACTACATTAGCGAGAAGACTGCAACCATGTGATGATGCTTTAAAATATAAATGCGTTACAATTTGTGAAAGAGTCTCATGGTCACTAATTTCCTCTGAGGGGACAAAAAAAGATTATGTGACTGTCTAACTATAATTTCTTGAATGATGTCATCTAAGAAGTACAACATTATCCCCTTAGTTCTTTATTATAATGCAGAACTAGACAAAATGAGTTTATGCTTTAGTACGTTAAGGCATATATTAAAAATAAAAAAGTTCTCACTCTATTGTAATGGAGTTTGAAGGACAAACATCACACAGGGTAATATGAATTTTCTCATTTTTGATTTCACAACTATAATGTTGAGACACCCTCTATATTTCAAAAACTCTATTTCAAAACCTGTCCTTCTCTGTCTGTCCTTTTCTTCAGTCTATAAAATGCTACAGTCTCTCCTGTCTTTTAAAAAACCTCCCCTGTCTTGAGGCTACTCTAACTCCCTCTCATCTTTTTACCTTCAAGCTTAAGTTTCACAAAGTGTAGTTCACGTTTACTGATTCTGTTCCACATTTTCCAGTGACTCTTTAATAAAAGTTATCAGCAAGTATTTCAAGGATACACAAATGTATTAAAAGTTGCATGTGTTATAGATTTACTAAGCAGCTTTGTCAAATTTTAGTATGTTTCCCTGATTATTTCTATTAATAAAGTAAAACGAAGAGATACTGCTGAAGTCTTCTGTACAGCTGTCCCATTTGCCTACCTAGAATTGAGCACTAATGTAATCTGCTGCTTGCTTTCGCTGGATTCTTTTATAATGTTAGGACATATGTTTATAGCCACAGACAAATTTAAATAAATTATATATATATATATATCACTTCTGCTCCATGAGTGCTTCCTCTTGCCCCTAAATGGTGTTATTCCTTGATGTTCTTTTCTTGACTCATCACACCTTGCTTTCCTTTTTCAATAAATAACTTCGGAGGACTTACTACATGCCAAATCCTCCTGATGTCCTTTGCAGGGTTTCAGTACCACCAAGAGTTTACAGCGCCCAAGTCCATTGTACTGACTTCTCCCCTCGGTTCCAGGCATCTGTTTCTATCCATATTTAGATACAGCTACTGGAGAGCTTTTAGACACTTAAACATGATGAGCACTTCAGCTTCCCTTCCCTTATTGGCTCTGCCTTCTAATTTCTGATTATCACCCACTCACCTTCTATAGTATAGAGGTCACCTTATTATAGTCCTTTGTAATTAGTCACCAATCTGATGGTTTGAACTCCAAATAATTCCTAAATGCATCTCCTCTCCAATTGTCCTTTGAAGGCCCTTGCTAGCTTTCTGTACAATTTCAATCTCTTTATGTTTAACTGCACCCTATAGCCTTCAGGTATAACCCACCAGAAAGAGGAAATGCCTTCAAATAGTTTCCAGAGCATGAAGCCAAGGCACTTCACCATGACAGGATGACAGACGGCTCTCTGCTAACTGGCACCTGCCTCTTCTCCCAGCTTCATCTCTGCCACTCTCCACCTCACGCTTCTCTCCATTAACAATGACTTATTTTTAGTTCCCCATATATATCTGGCTATTTTAGAACTATGTACACTCGCTGTTCATTCTGCCTGAAAAGTCTCTCAGACTTCCTTCACTTGTCTATCTCTTATTCTTCTTTTTGTGAGCTTTTTTCTTAGGGCAGGCAGAATTCCTTTCTCCATCTTACCATTCTCTATGCATCCCAAGTACACTATTCCTGGCATATGGTAGGTGCTCAAATCAATATTAGTGGCAACTGAACTAAATTTAAATGCATTGTCTTTAGTGAACATACATAATTTGGAAACAAAGTTTTGTAGGGTTTTTTCCCCCTAATACAAAGTCTGTTGTTTATCATTGCTGATAAATAACATCATCTCTACTGACATATGGAAACAATTTATAGTTGTCTCCTTTACCTTACAGCTGTCACTGATTATATTGATAGATTTACTAAAAAAAAACAAAAAACAATTCACAACTATCCTTGACTCTAACACGGTAAGAAAACAAGAATGGTAGTTCTTTTTTTTTTTTTAAGATTTTATTTATTTATTTGGCAGAGAGAGAGAGAGATCACAAGTAGACAGAGAGGCAGGCAGAGAGAGTAGGGGAAGCAGGCTCCCTGCTGAGCAGAGAGCCCCATGCGGGGCTTGATCCCAGGACCCTGAGATCATGACCTGAGCCAAAGGCAGAGGCTTTAACCCACTGAGCCACCCAGGTGCCCCAAGAATGGTAGTTCTTAAGGCCATGAGCTCAGGGGTCAGATTGCAAGGTTTCTAACTTTACTACTTACTAGATTTATGTGATAGGAAGGTTAATTTACCTCTCAAGCATTTATACATGCTTCAAATAATTCCTAATAATTTTTATTAAGGCGTAACTGTTATGGGAAAGTTACTTTATCTCATGGCTTCAATTTTCTCATCAATCTGGGATGATAATGGAAACTACATTATGGCATTATATCAAAAAATGATATTATGTAATAAACACTTGATAAACATTGCTTATTATCTGTATGATTCTTTTTAATTCATGGATAGACTTTGTTTTCACATACTTCCCTGAAAAAGCATTCTTGGTTACGTCTGGAAGGAAATGAAATGGCCATTTCAATTGTAAGAACATGCCAATACTAGCAGAAATGCATATGGTATTCTAAATGCTTCACAATTACTAATTCACTGAATTCTCACAATTATGTATTATTCTAATTTTCACATTAGAAACCATAAATTCAGAGGACTTTAATATCTTACTCAGAATCTCAGAACTAGTAAGTGGCATAGCTGCGATTCAAACCCAGAACATCTATCTCCAGAGTACACATGCCTCTTCATTGAGGTAAGATCAATATCTTAAGAGAATCCTTAATTTGTGCAAAGGCATGGGACAGAGGGACCCCAAAATAACTAAATGAAAAGTTAGGAACGTGACCACATTTGGGTTTCTCTATACATAAACTGCATATTCTTTTCAATTGATGATACTCTTTCAGGTAACAGGCAAGGTAAGGTGAGGGAGAATCTGACTGCTGTTGAAATCAACTGAAGAAATACTGTTCACATGACAGTTTGAAAAAGACAAGAGATAAGGAAGTCAAGACAGGTTTTGTTGTTTTTTTTTTTTACTCCTAAAAGCAATGAGGGCTGCACTTAGCTACTCAAAACCTGTAGTTCTAAGCTCTGACTTGTATTAGTAACTTTAAGAAGACACTTTTCACCTCTCTGTCATAAGGCACCTATGTAGGATGGGCCAAAAATGAATTTTTGATTCTGAAAATAATACTATTTTATTTTGTTTAGAAAACACAGTCTCTGGGATGCCTGGGTGGATCAGTCAGTTAAGTGGCCAACTCTTGATTTTGGCTTCGGTCATGATCTCAGGGTTGGGCTCTGAGCTTGGCAGGGAGTCTGCTTCTCCTTCTCTTTCTGCCTCTCCTTCTGCCTCTCTCCCCTGCTCACACACTCTTTCTCCCAACATTAAAATAAATACATAAATCTTAAAAAAAAAGAAAACACAATCTCTGAAACTCAATTTCCTCCATTATATATACACATATGTACACATATATTGATATATTGACACACACAGAGATAGACACAAAATTTATCTATCTCCGTGTGTGTGTGTATTAGATTAGAATGATGGAATTCACCTCAGTGTACATTAACTGGGTACACAGAGGAATGGAGAACTGAAGAAGAGAGGAATGATACATAAACCAAAGGAGTCTTACTCTTGCTGTTAAAATAATTAATATGAGACTAAAAGAATCATGTAACTTAAATTCCTTAATAACATTTTGTGGTTACATCAATAAAGATTTTTGGTTGAAAGGATTTAGGATAACTCTAGGAGGAGATAATTGAGCTATGTTGAAAGGAAGAGGATTATTTTAAATATTGACTAACACACACACACACACACACACATACAATGGCTGTATCAGAGTACATAATTGAGTATAGTTTAATGACATGTGGATGGGATGGGATTGGGCTCCAAATGTCATAATAGGAGAGTTACACATTAGGGACAACTAATGTTCCTGAACAGAGAGATGATGATTAGATAGATGTTGAGAACTGAGAGATTGTTTGGTTCTCGTTCAGCTTTAAAATACTGTAATTTTATGATTAATAAGGAAGTAACTCAGTTATTTTTTTCAAATCATATCTTCAAACACCATAGTATTAACCTACTAATTTCTTTCATGTTTGTTGTGTTACTGATACATAATTTGGGAGACTATTTTCTGATCATAAGTGATGAAATTATTTTACCTTATGAATTGCTTTAACAATAATATTTAGGGTCAATTACTGTGGGCTAAAGAACATACTTAGTTACAGCAACCTTAAAACTGGGTTTATGTTATACTGAATTATAATCTTAATGATATTATTATCAATCCTCTTAGCTGAAGAGTTTTGGATTGTAAATGGAATGAGTGAAAGATAGCTTTGCTAGTTTTTTAAGGGAGGGGTTTACCTGGGTAGAGGAGGAAAAGGAGGACAATCATTCTGGTCTTCTCCCCACCCCCTGCCAACTGCCTTCCTTTGCAGATTTAGTGATGCTTTAAGTTTGAAAAACGCAGTAAGACCTTATGATGGAATAGGTAAACAGTAGTCTCAAAGCACAATATTCATTATTAGAAAAAAAAAGATGCTATTGTAAACACTGTCATGAGACTAAGAATTTATAGTATTGCTTTCCAAGTAAAACACCATTGCAATAGTTACTGTTTTATTTTGTTTGGTTACATTCCATTAAGCTATATTCTACAGAATGGTTTTTAATATGCCCAAAGAAAATTTGAAAATGACTAGGCTTCATGTGCACTGACCTTTGCTCTTCTTTAGAATCTGCAGTATGGCTCATTTTAGTCAAGCTGTTGAAACATTTGTGGCATAATGCATCAAATTAAAGCAACCAGCTGTGATGTTTAAATTAACCACAAAGTTTATGATCTACAACTACATAATACCTTAGGGAATAACTGATATCGTATGTAACTGCACTACAGTGACATGCAAGACATGTTACAAAATGCCTATAAAATACCATATATTTTATCGTATTAGCCATTTGGACTTCAGGTTTAAAAAGAACAGCATCATTTATCCAAAAATGTATATCAGAGGATAAATGAAGAGACTTCCACATTATTCTCTAAATATAGATGAGATGTGAAGTAATTTATTCTTGTGTGTCAGGAGAGAGGTTCTCTGTTTTATCTTCCATTGTTTATAATGAAGTTACTCCATTATTTACAGACATTCTAGACTTTGGAAATGTCATTAACCATGAAGCTCAAGTCTGTTTATCAAATTTCTCATTGTATGAAAGTGAAAGCACTTAATAACCACCAAAACAAAAGGGTATTCATTTATCATTCCCCCTCTTCTTTGTTTGACATGATGCACAACACAGTTGTACAAGTGGCCCAGTTGGAACAGCTGAGGATGTTCCATGCCATAGATCATTAAAGAACTCAAGATGTTGAAAAAACACTCTATATATCTATATCAATAGACTTAGATATCTAGATCTATTGATAGAGGGGTTTTTTTGTTGTTGTTGTTTGTTTTTTTTTTTCAATTAGGCATTGGGTTTAGTAAGTGGCTAAACAGGATGAGCAAAGTAAAAAACAAAGAGATGATAAGGCGTTTATTTCGGAAAACAATGACCTATGAATACTACCCAAAGTCAGCTATAAGCATTTATTTACTGAATTTATTTTTATCGCATTTTTAGATAAAGATGGCAATAGGTACTTAATAAAATTAAGTGACTTTCTCAAAGCCTGGAGGTGGGGAGGGCTCTAGTGTAGTGGGGGAAATGGTAGCAGCTGGTAAGATCTAAATCATTTGACGCCCTGGTCAAATGCCCCATTCGTAAGACTAGTATCAAAAACAGAAAAACCATGGTGGGATTTCTTTATATAGAGAAACACTCCTTCTAGCGTTGAAAGACATAAAATATTTTTACAAGAATAAGGAAAAAAAGAAACATTTTAAATAAGTTTAGAGGTTTGCTACACAGCCACTAGCTTTATATGCTTATTAAAAAAAAAAAAAAAAACTTCAAATACAAATCCCTGGATGATTTGTGTTTGTAGATAAAGGATTTATGTAATCATATCATAAAAAATACTTTCGTAACTTAAAATATTACCCAAAGCTGTGCCTAGAGATAACTGGAAGTGTATGAGGCAAAAATAGAAAAAAAAAATGCTTTAACAGCAATTTTAGGTAGAAGGAAACATTATTCACAACCTCTGACTAGGTACATAGTTAATTTTTAAGTTGAAAATGGAAGGAAAGCCGAACATGAAGTAATCATTCACTTTTCACTACACCAGCATTCTTTTTCTTTTTCACCTTGAAAATAGATTAAAGAAGAAAAGTTTGAAAACTAAATTAACATATACTTAGTAGCACAGTGCTATACATAATTGTTTGACCGCATTTTTGAAAACAGAATAAAGTCCATTATTAAATAATGCTTCTTGGTAAGTCTGAAATATAAGAACAGCCCACTGAGACTCAGACCCATGCCATCTGTCACTAACGAGGGGCACAGAAAATAATAGAACCAGTATAAGCAGGTCAAGACACTCTAATGGCTAGTTTAGTATTTGCTGTTTGTTCTCGAATGTTTGCTGTAACAATTCCATTGCCATTTTTTTCTTTAAAAATGTACTCACTTATAAGTATACATTTCAGCAGGTATGTTCATTTTGCTTAGCCATTTTTAGCACTTAAGGTTATGTATGCATATTCAACATGCTTGTTGGTCAAAGGGCATACTGTCATTCAGGACCTAATAAAATTTTTAAAGATAATGACTCAAACAACAGAATATGAATCATTTACTATTAGAGGTTTGCCTGGGATGTTAAAAGTAAATATTTTAAAGGCTTTGGTTAGCTATTAACGAGAACTGAAAACCAAAAATGAAAATCAGAGACATCAGTTGATGACAGCCTTTAAGGAAATTTGAATTCTAGTTGAAAATTTTGGTAATCACAGTAAATATTTAACAATAGTTATCGTTTTATTTTTTTAAGATTTCATTTATTTACTTATTTGAGAGAGAGAGAGAGATCACAAGCAGGGAGGAGGGGTAGACGGAGAAGCAGACTCCGCACTAGGCAGGGAGCCTGACATGGGACTTGATCCCAGACCTGAGCCGAAGGCAGATGCTTAATTGGTCAAAATTTTAAACATTACTAATTATATTGCATTGAAGAACCACAATAAGGGTCTAGCAAAGAAATTCACACTCAAGTACTGTTGTTTATAATTTGAAATAATAAATTATTGAAAATCTACTATACAGGGGATTTATTTAAGCCCTGTGGGAAAAACAAAAGAATAAGTATATAGTCTCTGTATTCTAGTGGTATGCAACCTGCTAAAAGGTAAAAATAAGATGTGATACAATAATTATTAGGATAGCTATATGACCATAAAATTGTTGATAAATTACAGGAGATGTATCAATGGAAGCTACAATTATCACTGCAGGTTCTACAGACACAGGATCACATTGATCAAGTTTTTCATCTACTGATAAAACATAAAACCAAAGCAATTGATAAATGGTAATTTGATTCTTTTTCTTAATGAAGATAATTCTCAATATCCACCTGAAAGTATATGTATATACCACATTAATGTAACACTTCAGCCATTTCCAAATGAAGTGACATGCTCAGTTAAGCATCTTCACCCATCCTGTAGTATCACGAAAATCTAAATGTAAAAATTTGCTATGTCTAACATTTATTCTTTGCTATTAACTTATCAAATGAAGTTTAATATTTTTATTTGCTCATGAAAATTCAAAACACACTTTACTTTCCAATAAAGACAAACATTCATCTCATTGCTATAGGTAGTCCAGTGTCAGTCCTGCCAAAAACACCTCCTTGAGTTTAGAAAAGGCTGAAGGATACGGTAATTTACATGCGCCTTGCAGCCTTTCATCTAGAAGACATGAAGAACCTATTTGTAGAAATATTGATATCAATGTATACTTTTATAAACTTAAGGCTATTTTAAGAAATATTAAAGAGAAAAAAAGAAATATTAAGGAGTTACTATGTTTTTATATCATTTCTAAAGCAGATTAGTCTTAATTTCCTCAACTATAAAATGGTACCAGTAATAGTACACGCTTTATAGAATTGTTGTAAAAATTACATTTTATGTACATTACAGAATTTTAGGAATATGGTTGGTACATGGTAAAACCACAATAAATATTAGCTACTACAAATATTATTGCTATGATTTCCTCCAAAGTGACTGTTAGTTCCCTTCTTAGGAATATTTATATATATTATAAATAATATTTAAACAAAATCATCAATAATAACTGACATATATTGAGAATTAACTATATGCATCAACTCAACATTTGCAACACATGACATGGTACATATTATTACCACCATTTTCCACACAAGATTCAAGGAATTTAAGTAATATGCCAGAGTTATTCTGCTAGTATGTCTAGGCCATGACTCAAATTCACATATATTTGGGTAGATCTACTTGGAAGCACTGCCTTTCACCACTATGGTAATCTTTGCTCTACATCCCACCCAAATTCTCCCAGAAAAGATCAACTGAAAAACAGCACCTTATTAAATAACTCAAATATGAACAAACAGACTAAAAACGTCTGCAAATTAAGTCTTTCAGAAATTGAATATAAAAATTAATTTTGGAAAATTTAAAGAATTACAATATGTGAATAAAATATAAAACATGAATAAAAATAAAATCTTTAGTTTTCAAAAACTAAGATAAGTAATTTTAATTAGTCATTTAGAATACAAATTATTTTGTACTCCTATGGGTTACAGTAAAAAAATCCATATTTAATAGGTTTATTAAAAGTTAAATATTTATAAGTCTTTTAAAGATTATTAACTGTATACTTAATTCAGCTTTTTTGTTCTCAATTGTCAAGCTGTTGTGTGAGCGCATAGGGGTGTGTGGTAGGAGTTAATACTGCTAAGATATTCTGAGGTTTGGTTATGAATGGTGTGTTAGGTCTCTCACATGTTGGTAATAGCAAGCCATCAAAAGTCTTCTGGATGGGGTATAGGATACTGAATAGAATACAGTGGAAGAGGAATGGTATATGGGCACAAGGAATGCAGCCAATTAAATATTTTAGGTGACAAAAATGGGGAAGTGGGAGTGGTATTTATCTGATGTAAACTGTGATTAGTTCTATGGCATCTTAAGAAATTGTATCCCCACGGCCTTTTTGTCTATTAGAAAATTTCTTTTGCTCTAGATTTAACCTATAGTCTAACATTTAAGTCTAAATTTGGTGAGTTACCTTAACAGGGAAAATTAAAGGTATTTGAAAAGGTGGTAAGGGATTGACAATTAGATTGCAAATTGTGGATGCAGATTTTGACTAATGCTTGTACAATCTCACTGCTCTTCCACGTTAATTTTCTTTCACATGCAGACACCCTGTTCTGGGATGTGACTATAAAGACCTTTTGTAAAATAAGATTAATGCTTCTTTGTTTTTGTTATTTGCTTCATTACTTCACCTTCTAACTCATTTATAACATGCTCAAATATTTTCTCAAAGCAAATTAGTCACATTAGTAAGTAATTTCTAATTATCTGTAGTTTTATAAGGAGAGCAGCACCAGCCATTGGCACGGAGAAGGGGGAGGGCTAAAGGAGAATGAAGGGGAAAGTAATAACTTAAGTCATGTGGGGCGATGAGAAAATAAAGGAGAAGGAGAAGATAAAGTTGCACTGTTGTTGTTGTTAATTGCCCCTAGAAATTTAATTAACTATATGGCCTCCAGTGTCTTTCGTACTGAAATATCATGAGAGCTGTATAGAAAGGCAAAACAAAGAGGTGGGTATGGTGCTAGAAAAAGATAACATAAATCTCTCTATTACTAATGCACCATGTGTGTACTAGCTGCCTAGATAACTGAATAAGACACTAAGTCTTCACAAGAGTGTTTCTGTAACCAATGGCAAACTGCCAGGAAAGGTATCAGATACATCAAAGTCTGAAGGGACACATTTTAAAATCCTCTCAGTTATGTTATGTTTGCTCAGCTGTTGTAGTCACATGACTTCCTAACATCTAATTAGTATGAATTAATGTTTCAATTGGAGGTGAAATTCTCTTTTCACTGCTCAAAGGTCAGCTCTGATAAAATAAAACTATGTCAAATTGAAATAACCTTAAAGAAAATTATGAGTTTTTTAAAATATAATCTTCTCCTTTTCTATCCTCAATCATAACTACAGCAAAAGCAGTTGGTTTTTGAGAGAGCATCAGAAGACAAAATCTAGCTTGTTCCTGTCAGTATACTTCTATGTCTTCGGGCAACTGAGTTGTCTGTATTACAGTTAGTATATCTATAAAGTTAACATTTATTTTTCATGATTCACAAAGAATATATTAGATACATCAAAATGAAAAATTGTTGCTTAGATTAAAAATTTAAAAGAAGGAAAAAAATCCATGAGTCTTATAACTTTGAAATGTTTTGAGGCACATGGAAAAATTTACCTCTTAATATTTAATAGCCCAAATATTTACACTTTCTAGCCCAGGTCATACAAATGTCATTAATTACAAGTCTTCTTTAACACAGTCTATATTAAGATACTGGTAATACTTGTAGTCAACAAGAATGTTGGACATGCCATAAACACATATTCCATCTGACCTCCTACAGACTAGGTCCAAACATTTATTGGGCCAGATATTGTGCCTTGGTTTTGAGGACACCAATGATTAGGAAAGAAGTATCACTGCTCTCATAGATTTTCAGGAACTGGTACTGCATCTATAGATCTATTATTCACTTGAAACTTGTGAAAAAATTAATAAAGGGAAACCTCACTAAAGTGAAGTCAGGAGGCCAGACGGGGGAGCTCTCACACTGCACCACTTAAAGTCAATTACAGGAAGAACTGTCAATTTACAGACCAGAAAGAAGAATCATCGACAGGAAAGAATCATCTATTACGGGCCTCAACAAGATGTACACAGCATCCCTACAAGAAACTGACTACCCCAGCAACTCTGCCAGTGACATATTGTCCAGTACCCTGCACTCTTGCTTTTCTTCAATATACTTCCCTTCAAAACAACCCCTTCCAACTTCTTCAGTCTACTCCATAAAATTATGTTGTTCTCCATTTTTTGTTAGACTAGCCTACATCTTTTTTTTTTTTTGCCATACCTTTATGTGTCCCAAATTTCAATCTCTGCTATTCCTAAATAAACCCATTTCCACTGATAAAATAACTCATTTTTAAGATCAGCAAACCCAAATCAAACTTTTTCTGACAAAAATTGCTGAATAATAAAATCTGTTCATGACCGAGGCGTATACTGAGCACTAAGGTCTGGAAACAGAAGGGCAGCATTAAGCAAGCACGCTGAAATCAAAGCTAAGTAGTAAATGTGGCAAGAAAAGAGCAGCTTGTGAAAAATATAGGAGGAAGCAAGCAACCTGTGAAAACATGAGTGGGGTGAAACAGAAGTGAGCTCACAAGGGGAAAGTGGGGACTAAGACCCCTGATACAAGACAGTGCTACCCCAGCACAGATCACCGTGGTAGAGGAAAACTCATTAAAAGATGACATGCAGAAGTGGATAAGACAGGAAGTCTGGTCTGGAGGAGATTCTCTTGGTCATCTAAATGCTAGAGGGCATTCACTGGTGCTTTAATGACAAAGTACCATTCCACGCAACTACAGTTCTGGTACCCAGAGAAAAATGTATGTATCAAGTTTCAGGAAATGAAGACTGAGAAAAGCGTTTTTCTTCCCCTTCCTCCCTCCCTCCCTTTTATTTTCCCTTTTTCATTCCTTCTTTCCTTTTTGCTGACTGGGTATGCTACAACTTTCAAATGAATAGCACTATTCGGCATAGTCACAACAGCTAACACTTAACAAAAATTACAATTATACTGAATTGTTAAGAATGAGTAAAAAACTTAGTTTCTTGTGAAAAAAATGAGGGAAAAGGAAGGAAAAGGGATATATAATAGGAAATGTATGATCATATTTATTCTTTTTTTTTTTAAGATTTTATTTATTTCTTTGACAGATAGACAGCAAGAGAGGGAACACAAGCAGGGAGAGTGGGGGAGGGAGAAGCAGGCTTCCCCCTGAGCAGGAAGTCTGATGTGGGCCTCGATCCCAGGACCCCCAGGATCATGATCTGAGCTGAAGATAGCCATTTAACAACTGAGCCATATTTATTCTTATATTAACATGTAATAAGATGCAAAAGTATGCAACAGTATAATCTGATAGGAAAGTAATTATTGAACTGGTGAGGTAGAAGGAAATAATGATTTCTGTGAATGATAGGAAGGAACATTTCAGGTACATTTCACTGTACCTCACAAGAATAAAATGTTAGTCATTTCAAAGGACAATAAAATGGGGGCAAGTGTTACACCCAGGTATTCCCTAAAAGACAAAAATACCCTTATTACTGGAGTATTGTATCAAGTTTCTATCTCCTAAATCTACAGTTTTATAGTAAATAAAAGGGAGAAAAGACACACTGATGCGCCTCAATTCCAAAACCAGGCCAGTCTGTTGAGAGCATCCATGTGTTGAGTAATAACTGTGTCTTCCTGGAGCCCAACTAGGTAAAAGAGAAGGTGGTAGAGGCTCATCTCCATCCTGCAACTTAAGTCATGGAACAACAGCTTTTGTGTCCTCATATTCCAACCATCCAATTTCTATCTTGAAGGTAGAAAACTGGGGAAAGCCTGTATGGTTGGAGTGATGTACAAGTGCCATTATATCATTTTTAGATGGTAAGGGATGAGACCATGCTTGGTAGAATCAAGAGCACTGCACCATGACATTCTGCTGTCTTAAAAGGTAGAATTCGATTTACAGTCACATTAAGGCATCAGAAGGGGGCACCAAAAACCAGGGCCATCATTAGATTAATTGTTATTCCTAAAAAGAAATGAATTCAAATTTATTTGGGAAACAGCCAAAATGCTTTACTGAGATGCTTCATTAGAAGTAACTGACTTTCATTTGGGAAGAAGAACCATATGGTATGTTGTTTCTAACTTACATAATTATTAGTCTTGAAGACACCACAGCAGCCCAGACACTTTTTAAGTACATATGGTAACGTGATCTACTTGATAACATATTTTTATGCTGAGAGCCTCTTGAATCTATTATAATATCTAAATCCTACTTAACAGAAATTTTATAAGGTAACAGACTTATAAGTTATATCTAATTCTTCAATTATTTGTATTTTTATTTCTTTGCTTGTTAGCTTCTGAATTACCTGCTCCCAGTCTTTTTATAAAATCATTACTGAGGACAATAAGTCTCCCATCACCCTGTCCTTCTCTCATCCCACCGATGCCACTGTTCCATCAATATTATTCCAACAGATTGGAAAATGGATGGAGCATATTTAGGATATCTGTGCTTTCCATTATGGCTTTATAATAAACATCCAACTACACAATATTACATTTAATATCATTTTATCTGTTTCCGCAATGGTAAAAATTGAGGAATGATTGCTATACATCCTATCTCGCAGATTTTGTGAGGGTCAAATGAGATAAGATATTAAAAAGATATGTTAGAAATTTAAAAAAAATCATTCAAATTAAAGATGATGATTGGAAATTATAAGTTAATTGAATTATAATATCTCAAAAATGTTTTATGTTTTCTCCTGACAGTTAAATAAATAACTTGCTGTAACTTCTGACTTCAAACAAAATTTATCAGAAGTACTAAACAACCTATTTTACTACAATGGTGTGCTTCTGAAATATGAAAATTACAAAGCCTCTTAAGTGTGCACCTAACAAGATTATGTTTTAGCCTAAAATATAACCTCCCTGTTATTTAAATGAGTAATTCTTAGTTGCATGTCTGTAGTGCATATCTGCATGGGAACATTAATCATTATACATGATAGCATTGTGTTACTGCTTTTGAAACCTATGCATTAGAATCAGAAGCTACAAATCTTCAGGGACTGATTTAAATACACACTACATCCCTCAGTGCTTAGCCTTTGGATTTCTGGTTTAGTTCAAATTTTGTAATTTTTAATATCATTAGTAGACAATTCCGTATTCCATAATAAATCTGAAAGTTCAAAGATTTGCACTTTTTTCTGGTTCTGAAAAACCTAATTTATTTTTAAATAATACTCCCCCAATTATATTCTTTGTATACTCTTTGTTTCCTGAATCTCATGACACATATTCCAATTAAAACAATAATAATTTTATCACTGTTTTAAGTTATAATTCATCTATTACAAAACTCACCCTTATGAAGTGTATAATCCATTGTTCTTAGGATAATCAGAGTTGTGCAACGATCACCACTATGTAATTCCAAAATGTTTTCTCCACCAAAAGAAACACTCTGAACCCACTAGCTGTCATTCTCCATGCCCACTCCCACATCCTCTGTCAAACACTCATCTTTCTGTCTGTATGGATTTGCCTTGTCTGCATATTTCATAGACTATATGCTGTCTTTTGTCTGCCTTCTTTCACTTAGCTGTTTTCAAGTTTCATCCACGTTGTAGCATGTACCGGTACTTCATTCCTTTTTATGGCGGAGTAACATTCCTCTTATATGGATGAATAGAGAAAGGATGGGACTTTAGGTGAGGGAAGAAGAGGGTCCCAACTGGGCTCTGAGGACATTTCAAGTATACAGACACTGAGACAGGACAAAAATAGAGATAAGGCAGAAAAACCAGACCCCCTTATCCCAACTGGTAGGGTTAAAATGTTTTTCTAATAATTACACTGTAACCACAGAAAAGAGAAAATAAACCCCACCCCAAGAAACGATCAGGCCAAAAAAGGAGAAGTTAGCTATAAAGTTTAACCAGACCTAGCAAAACATATCTATAGATCAAAGATGTCACAAGAAACAAATACTCACACAAATCTATAGCGTCATGTGTAGTTCCAGACCAGCGACCTAACCACCAGTAAGTTTCCTGGTAAAGTCCTAATAAAAGGCCAGAGATGAAAAGCCTCATTGGCAACCCATCTGGGACCTCTCTCACACCTGAGGGCTTTTTTCTGTGTTTTTGCTTAATAAAACTTTATCGCTTTGCTCACTCCCCTTTGTCCATGAGATTCATTCTTCAACTCAGTGAGATAAGAATCTCGTTCTCCTGATTCATGGATACACCACATTTGTATATCCACTCATCAGCTAATGGACACTTGGGTTATTTCCTCTTCTGGCTATTGTGGATAACACAACAATTGTGGATGCTATCAACATCTTGGTGAACATATATTTTCAATTGTCTTGACTATATACCTAAGAGTAGATTAGTGGCTCGAAAATTAACTTTGTATACCTAGCGTTCTGAGGAATTGCCACAGTTTTCCCAAACAGTTGTGTCATTTTACAATTCTACCAGCAATGTATGAAGAATCTACTTTCTCTACATTCTTGTCAATATTTGTCATTGTTCATCTTTTTTATTACAGCCATCCTAGTGGGTATCAAGTGGAATCACTGTGGTTTTGATTTGCATTTCCTTAGTGACTAATGGTACTGAGCATTGTTTTCATGTACATACTAGTCATTTGTGTATCTTTTCGTGAGAAATGTGTATTCAAATACTCTAACCATTTTAAAATTGGGCTTTTAGTACTGAATTCTGAGAATTCTTTACACATTCTGGATACAAGTACTTTATCGAATGTATGATTTGCAAATATCTACTCCCATTCTCTATGTTTTCTTTTCCATGTCTTTGACAGTACCCTTTCAAGCATTAAACTTCTACTTTTGATGCAAAGTTTCACATTTTATTGCCTCAAGTCTGTGGTAGCATTATTCAAATTCAACCCTACTTCATTACAAATATATCACATTTTTAAATATTAGTTACCTTATGAGTGCTGTGAAGTAAGACTGATGATTCACAGACCTGTACCCCTGAAGCAAACAATACATTATATGTTAACAAAATTTAAAAAAAAAACTTACAAAAATAATCAACTACCTTAGCAAAGTCTTACTTATTTAAGGGCTAAACTACATTTGAAATAAATCTGCACTGATCAGATATATAATCACTCATTTCAATAAGGACAAAGAACCAAAGTTAATTCTTTGTGCTAATCTGATAAGTCTAACATTTGTATAGACCCTAAAAAGGCAACATATTAAACTAATAAAAGATTTGCACTCCTGAATTTTAGATTAAATATATTTATATCACATGATATGGTAAGGAAAAATGATTTGAGAACTGCTGCAAAGAACAGTTATATGAATCATAGTATGAAGAAATTTAGAACTGAAATTCAAATTTTATGAGAAATACTTTTTTTGGCATAGCAGGAAAACAATCATATAAACAAGTATCTCAAGGAAAATAATACAAATTTTGATTATTTACATCAATCAAAAATTCATGAATGTTATCTCAGTGTTTAATGAATGATACAGATTCATTAGAGGAAAGAGCATCCCCCCCTATAAAGAAAGTGATAAAGATAAGCAAACAATATGCATTTTGAAGTGTGTACTTATACTGTGTGCTATAACATTTTCTTCAAAATATGAAAAGTAAAAATATATATATACATTTTAAAATGACTAATTATGTTTTCATACGTTTTTCCAAGAGACTGAAATTATACCTGAGAAGATTAAGGAAAAGAGTAATTAAATAAATCCCACAGAATCACAAAAATAGTGTGCCAGGTTGAAGCTATCACAATTCCAGATTTCAAGCCATACTACAATGCTTTGGTAGTCAAAACAGTATGGTGTTGGCACAAAAACAGATACACAGATCAATGGAATAGAAAGCCCAGGAATAAACCCATGCTTATATGGTCAATTAATCTATGACAAAGGAGGCAAGAATATACAACGAGGAAAAGACAGGCTCTTCAATAAATGGAAAAACTGGACAGCCACATGCAAAGGAATGGAACTAGACCACTTTCTTACACTATGGACAAAAATATACTCAAAATGAAGACCGAAATATAAGTCCTGAAACCATGAAACCCCTAAAAAATAAAGTAAGAAATAATCTTTCGGACATTGTTCCCAGCAACATTTTTCTGATTATGTCTCCTCAGGCAAGGGAAACTAAAGAAAAATAAACTACTGGGCTACATCAAACTAAGAAGTTTTTGTACAGCACAGGAGACCACTGATTTTATAAAGCACAGGCAATCAACAACAGAATGAAAAAGCAACCTACTGAATGAGAGAAGTGTGAACAGAAAATCTGAAATGAAGTTAGGAACATCAAGGAGCCCTAAAATGAAGCCAGGAGGCCTTTGGGAAGGTTGGTCTTATGAACAACCACATATAAATCATACATGAACTTTAGGTCATGCCAACCACAAACTGCTACATCCTGTTACAATTTTCAGAATGAGGCTAAATTCACTGAACTTCAAACTGGCAACTAGCAAGTAATCCATCCTATGCAGACCAATGTTAATTATTTTTGCATATGACAATCATGATTCTTTCAAAACAACTTACATATGCCCACGGTTTTCCTTTATAAACTCTTTCTCTTCCCCAGCTTGGAACACATTTCAAGTTGCTCCTGAATCTGTGTCTCCCAAATTCAAATTCCTAAAAGCTCCAAATAAACTTTTGATTTGCTGTGTAGCTTCAGTTCCTTCTTGTTCAACAGAAGACATTTGCAAATGTTACACCCAATAAGGGATTAATATCCAAAATATATAAAGAACTCATACAATTCAACACCAAAAAATAATCCAATTAAAAATGGGCAGAGGACCTGAATAGACATTTTTTTCTCCCAAAGAAGACATACAAATTGTGAATAGACATATAAAAAGATGGTCAACATCACTAATCATCAGGGAAATACAAATAAAAACCACAATGAACTATCAGCTCACACCAGTCAGAAATATCAAGTGTTGCGGAGGATGTGGAGAAAAGGTAACCTTTTTGCACTGCTGGTGGGAATGAAAATTGCTGTAGCCACTACAGGCAAGTGTGGATATTCCTCAAAAAATTAAAAACAGAAATATCAGACTATCCAATAATTGCATCACTGGTATTTAGCTATAGAAAATGAAAACACTAATTTGAAAAGATATATGCACCCTTAAATTTAGCGCAGCATTGTTTGAGATAGCCAAGAAATGGAAAGAACCTAAATGTACATGGATAGATGAATGGTTAAAGGAGTAGTATGTGTACACACACACACACACACACACTGAAATGTCACTCAGCCATAAAAAAAAGAATAAAATCTTGCCTTTTACAGTAAGACGGATGGATCCAGATGGTATTATGCTAAGTGAAATAATTCAGAGAAACACAGGTGCTTTATGATTTCACTCATATCTAGAGTCTAAAAAACAAGTGAATAAAACAAACACCACCACCACCAAACAGAAATAGACTCATTAATAGAGAAAACGAACTGGTGGTTGCCAGAGGGAAAGGGGTAGGGAAATGGGTGAATTAGGTGAACAGGATTAAGAGATACAAACATAAACTTCGAGTTATAAAAATAAATACGTCACAGGGATGAAAAGTACAGCAAAGGGAATATAGTCAGTATTGTAATATTTGGTAATAAAAAAAAAAAACAGTCTGTCAGGGATGGTACTGGATCTAGTCCAATATTCTTTGTGGTATATTACAGGAATTTTTCCTGGCTACCGGTCACTTCTGCCACTTCAAACATTAGACTAGTAAAATTAGACACTTACTTTTTCTTTTAGCTTAAGACATCAATGTCAAGTGGGTGCCACAACTTTGTGAAGATCATGAACACACCTGGAAATTTCTTTTGATCTTTCAGTTATTTCTCAAGAACTGTATGCAGTTGCCTTTTACTCACAGTCTGATACAGCCACTATTTCTTATAGTTCTTCCTCCTTCCCTTCCTTTATCCCTTCATTCTATAGCAGGAAAGGAGGATAAGAAAATGTATGGGGCAGAATCATTTCCTAAAAACATACATATAAATATATATGTATTTATACAGATGATATTTTTACATATATAAAATGCATATATATGTGTATATATATATAATGTGTCAGCTACATAAATTTTGTAGAGTACTTACACAGATCAAATGCAGTAATAAAATACTTCTAATTTATATAGTGGTATCAAATTATACATTCTTGCCCCTGTGACTATAGATGTGCTCAAAGTATGAAATGTAACTTTAATGCATTATTTTCCTTTACAGATACCACTTTGTCACTTTACTGTGTGAACAACTATTTTATACAATAACTGAAATGCTACAAAAATAACACTTATAAATACAAAATATTTAGCTTCCTTAAATAATTTCACTTTGTAGGAAACACAGGTTGAAACTGCTTATCTTTTATATATTACCACCGAAGTTGAAAAGTCTGTATGTACAAATGGTCTTACTCAATTTAAATAGCCTTTAGAGTCTGTGGCTCTGTATCTGGGAAACTGAGAAAGCCTGGTATGTTTTGTTATTTTAGGCATCCGTTTTTATTTTAAGCATTTGTGAAAGGCCCTTCCTGAGGTGAGTGCTTTCTTCAGCTTTGTTCAAATCATACCGTGGACAGCTATGTGCAAGGAGACAACAGCCCTATGAAGCATGTTGACATAACATTGTTCCCATTTCACAAATGGAAAATGAGATAAAGTGAATTACCTAGAGTCACAAGTTAATAAATTATTATGAGTTAGAAATAGTTAGATCTTAACACTCTGTTCCTTGTCTAGAATTCTATCCTATACTGCATTTAGATCTATGACATGTTTCTATTTTTTCATAATTATATTATGTTATGAAACCTACCCTAAATACCTCTAAATATCCTAGAGGAATGGATACACTTATCAAACATACTTTATTCTCTTAATTGCCATACTCACTTTCGAAATTTCAAAATCATTTTATATGTTAAGTGAACCTATCCATGGGTATAAGCTAAAATTTTTAACATTCAACCATAATTTTAAAAATTTAAAAATACATTATTTTCTAGTGTTAAATTATCTTGTAAAATAGTCTTGCAAAGTACTAACTGCATAGAAATCAGTATTAGCTCATCCAAACAAAACATAATAAGGAAGCTACCAGACATGTTGAGGTCAATTAGCAAGGAGCTGCATTTTAGAATCAGCATTGGAGAAAAATGTAAAAAGTGAGTGAGAGAGAGAATAAGCAAATTTAGTTGAATGTGTACTGAGTTCATATTTTGCACAGGTTATATACTTTAACTGGAGAAGGAGCCTTGTGACTGTCTTAAATGTAGTGGTCATGTTTAGTTTTTTCTCTGCATCCACTCTTATCAGTTCCTACATAAGTCATTTGCTGAAAAAATGTTGAGTGAATACACATATTATTCACATCAAAGAGGAAGACATGGAGGCAAAATGTAGATAAATATTTGAAATACCACAGCTAATAAATGCTGAAGCTTTCATAACTCCAAAAACATTGCCTCTTCCTTATATAAATTCCTCCCAAGTAGTTATCATTTTAAGATCTAGAGTTAATAAATGGTGATCTAATTGAAAGTGAAGCCACAACATAAAGATATTAATCAGCTAATAAACAGCACATATTTCCAAGAAAAAAAATAATTACTTTCTAACATTATAAGGGTAGAAACCTGGCAGAAAAAATAATTTTAAGTAAAAATTATTGAAGAACCCTATTTATAATGATTACACTACATAAAATTGGGGAAAAAAATCTTGACAATGGAAATCAGTTATGAGAAGATATAATAACCAGACTTGTTTTTCAGACTTTTCCTTTGGCCTTAATTCTTGCTCAAGTAAGTAATAGAAACAAAATATTTAATAGCTCTACATTTATCACAGAAGCTAGACTTAGATCTAAATTTTAAAATTAAAAGCATAAATTGATTTGCCAGATCGTAGTGGAATTCCCAAACTATGCTTTGTCTGTTATCTTCACTAAGGATACGGTGAGGGGCAGTTGTGATAAAAAAGGCAAAGTGGCTCCGTGAGAGCAAGGGAATGAAAGCAGAAGTTATCATCCTAGAGATGACAGGAGCAGGCCCATAATGAACATCAGTAATTTTTAAGTTAAAGAAGTTGTGAATGTGCTTTTCTTGGCCAGCAAGGAGAGAGGCAAGGTAAAGGGGCTGTATTCACCTACATGACTGAGTGTGGAAGAGGAAGCATCCCCAGAGAGAGCGGGCTTAAAGAACAGGAGAACACGCCTTCGCTGGGCCATCTGTCGTCAAGAAGTCAGGGAAGTGTTCTAGGCCGAGGTATTGTGTAGCAGACTTAAAAAAATATTATAGTTTCCTGGTAATAGATAGCACATGCTTTCCTAAAATAAAACAGTAATGTAAACAATGACTGCATACATATAATGGATAATTGTTTATAAGACATGATCTGAGTGACAGCAAAAAGCAACGGACCCTTGAAATATTCCCTTGTAGAGTTTGAGTGAAGCAACCTTTCCTTCTAGCTCACTACCTTTATTCAGGCTTTGCATTCCAAGCTCATGTACTTCAGATTCTCTAACTTCCCTTTTAAACATGTAAGTCAGACTATTAACCAAATAGGAATCTGGGAATCATGTAATGAAAGACTATCCTTCCTGAATTAAATCGCAACATATCCACAAAATACTTTATAACCGTCTTATTTTAAGTCAACCACTTCTCTTGGAATTTGGATCATATCATATTCATTCTTTGTATCTCTAGCTCTTGAAGAGTGACTGGAATATACTCAGGAGTTCACTACACATTTGTTCAATTGAAGTAAGTAACACTTCAAATTCAGTGAGGTCAGCAGCTACAGTATATACTCTCCTGGTCTCCCCTTTTGGAAGATGGTGCAAATAGTGAATACAAAAAAATACCTGAGAGATGGGTTTACTGATTTGTATAAGTGCACTGCATCCCTTCCTTACCATGGTTTACTGTTAAACTTTTCTTTGGATTTCATGAGTAAATACATTTTTCCTAAGCCAGTATGAATTTGTTTTACCTCAACAACCATAACAGTCATACTAATGTTGAAAATTAGGTTTGTGAAATGTGAAGTAAAATACAAAAAGAAATATTCGGTATTATTCCTCAGAACTATCCAAAGCGTATATAGGCATGCTCTTTCAAATACTCTAAATTTAGACCGTTATGGTCAATTCCCAGTGGCTTTCATCTTAATACATAAAATCTTTAATGAAATATCTTTATAGGTACTAGCTTAAATAGCTGAAAATGTGTTTTTCAGTTATAAAGGTTAAAACAAACCATAAAGAAAACTCAAGGTGGCCCTGTGAAATGGATCAATACCTTATTGATCAGAAATAATTCATTCTTAGCTTAAATGTTAAATTGGATTTTTATTTATGATTTGTTTACACTTACATCTTGTCTAATTTTCTTGGACATATTAATAAAACAAATTATAGCAGCACTGCTTAGGTTCATTGTGTTTCTTTTCGTTTTCCTAAGATTTTTTACTTTCCAATCTCAACAATGAAGGCTATTAGAAAAAAATGACCATCAGTGAGAGGTACGGTGTTTTAGGAGAGTCATCCATTCTATGCATGAGCTTTCATTCTGTTACATCCACCAAAAAGTTAACCTTACAGAGAAGCCAGTTAAAGCCAGAATATGAACAGAGGCAGGATCTCAGGTTTTTGTTTTTGGTTTTTTTTTTGGTATCTGTTGCTGTTGTTTTGATTCTGTGTATGATGAAACCTTGGACTTTATTTCATACCTTCTATCCAACTATCTCCTGCCCCAGCCTAAAGCCATGCAGGAATCATAGTACAACTGCAGGTGTTTGATCTTGAAACCAGCTGAGGTCTCTCAAATCACTAGCCTTGGGGCAAATAACTACATTTGCCAGAAGCAGCAGAGTTTTAAACCATCCTATCTATGAACTTCTCTACATTATCAGTTTCTTTTTTTGTACATAAAGACTTTGTGGATTATTCTGAAAATTTCACCAAACCAAATTAAAGCAAAAACACAATTATTTATTCGTGACAAGGATTTTGTGTCAGCTGTCAATTGTCTCTCAGCTCCAAGTTTACCTTTCATTGCCTGTTGTGCAAAAATGAATTGGGGCACAAAACATGCTTCTTTTGCCAGCTAGCATGACATTAAGCTTTATCTACAGATGGTGCTACAGTGTCATAGGAGAAAGGGATTTCCTTCCAGGTGGAACATGCTGTTTCAGCAGGCATTTGTAACGCAAGCAGCTTCTCTGTGGTAGGCTCCTGGAGTTTAGGGCACTTCTGAAGCATCTACAGTCTGTAGCACCATGACCTCTCCACTGCCCAGTGCCTAGAGTGAGGGCATCATGGCCAGTTGCACCCAGTGGCCAGAAGCTCTCCCTGGCAACCTGCTTAGGTCATGTCGTAGAAGCATCTCCACCAAGGTACTCCCCATGAAAAATATTTGCCAGCACACTAGAGGGTGGACTTCCAGCAAGAACCAGAGGGCAGACTTCCAGTAAACTGTAACAGGGCAGCACCAAAATGACTTCCTTGTCATTCAGTGAGTTACAGCTGTGTTCTCTTCCACAAGGTCCAGATCTCAGGCTGGGGGTGGGTATACTCTCTGTGGTCCCTTTGTCTCAGTCTTAGGAATAGTGGCTATACTTTATATCTGCTATTTCTATAATTTAGAGTTTTCTCCCATATACTATCTATTACTGCATTACCTGAATCTACTAATACAGTTAACAGTTCTTTATATGAACTTCTGCTCAGTCACTTTATGGTTTCTAGCTATTGACAGGACCATCACTGATACATTCTTCCACAAAGGAGTTGAGAAATTTTTTTTTAATGTTAAAGGAAAATAAATTTCTGAATGTTTCAGAGAAGGGAATGGATAACCAAATCAAAGAGTGAGGAATGGTATTAGTGAACAGAAAGGTTGCCACATGGTGATGTACAAATACTCGATGGGTTGTACATATAAATTAGCAATCAAAATTTAAAAAGAAATATTTTTAAGATTCACAGTGCTCTGAAGATGATCAGCAATTTATCTCAATTGGGTAAATGGCATTATTGTAAATGTCAAATCAGAGGAAAAAAGTTCCATAACTAGCCCAGACAAGGTAGTACAAGTACATAGATTTTTATGGGCTGAATTGAAGGTAAAGGACTGGAGAGACTACTATGTATTTCAGGTATAATTAACACAAGAATTGGCCAGAAAAAAAAAAAAATAAAGAAGGTCTTGTAAGAACCTAGAGTTCTGATTCTGTATTTCTAAGTAGGCAGCATCTTGAGGGTTAAAACAGGGGCTTATAGAGTTCCTTGTGTTTCACCTTTGCTACTTAGTCCAGAGTTTTCTCCTCTGAGATGTTTTCCAAACACTTACAAATCTGCAAAAGTATATGGAGGAAAAGCCATGCCTAAGACCATAAAATATCATGATCTCTTAATCATTATTAGGTCTTCTGCTAGTAGTTAATTCACAGTAGTAAGAATGAGTTGTGAGTAAATCAAAATACTTTAAATAGCTTTGCACATTAACATGAATAGAACACTGAGTACATTATTTTAGAAATTTTGAAACACTGTCAAACTTAGAGAAAAGGGATTTAGTTCATTGTATCTTTATGTTGGGGGAAGAAAGAAATTCACTTATATATTATACTACCCTTTTGTACTTTTCAAATGTATCTTCAACTGCTAAATCTGTATCTTGGGATCATTTTCCGTCCCTAGCTTCCAGCTATAATTTCAATTAAAATGACTTAATGTTAAGTGCCATTTTTACATGAAATTGATGTATGTTTGTATGTATGAATGTATGTATGTATGAGTGATGTATGTTTGTTTGTATGAGTGCTATGTACTCACCTTTTGAGCCATCAGTTCCTACTACCTAATACAGTATTTACACTTAACAAATATGCAATTGTTATTAATTCTTGTGACTGTATAAGAAAAACTATGAATGCAGCAAGCATAAAGAACAATTCTTAACAATCTGTATTAGAAAAACCTGCCTCATTATAATCAAAATGACAAATGATAATCCTATCATAAGTAGATTAGATAATCATACACTAAATTTATATATATGTATATGTCTATATACATATATGTATATACATATGCATACATATATATTTATATATTTATATTTTATATATAAATATATTTATATATTTTATATTTATATTTTATATAGTTTTATATATATTTATATATTTATATGTATGTATATATGCATATGTGTGTATAATATATACGTATATGTATGTATATGTATATGTATATGTGTATATATATATACACACACACACGCACTCTGGCTGCATTCCTTACACTGAATTGAAATAAGCGCACACGCGTGCAGACATACACACACACACACACACAGTTCCCCACAAGACTACTGTGGTTTAGATATAGAAATAATATCTTCTCTTGATTTCCAGGTCCTGACATAAAGTAAACATTCAGTAAGTACAGGTAAATAATAAATGATTAAATAAATGAATAAATAACGCATTTATAATAGCAGTTAAGAAAATATTAATAATCAATTAAGTCATAGGTTACAAATGTGGGAAAAAGTTTCAAAATAAAGATACCTGGTCAGAGAAGATTAAACCAAAATAAAACTCATTATACTAATCACATCTTGTTGGAATTTATTTAAATGTAAATATAATAAAAGCCACATTTTTTGTCAAAACAAACTATCTAATTTAATATAATATTATTTGTGATAAAAGACTCCCTCCTGCAACTACCTAAGAAAACAGAGCTAATAAACATTTCTTTTGTTGTTGGGGTAGAAAATAATCAATTCCTTCATCTCAGGTCTGATCACATTGAGTTACTTCTGAACATTTTACTTTGTATTTTTTACCTATTTCTAAAACTTAAAACTTAACAGCTTTAGCAGGTCCAAAATATACATGTTGGGGTGCCTGGGTGGCTCAGTGGGTTAAAGCCTCTGCCTTCGGCTCAGGTCATGATCCCAGGGTCCTGGGATCGAGCTCTGCATCAGGCTCTCTGCTCAGCGGGGAGCCTGCCTCCACCTCTCTCTCTCTGCCTGCTTCTCTGTCTACTTGTGATCTCTGTCAAATAAATAAATAAAATCTTTTAAAAATGTACATGCTTTGGTCAAGTATTCTGGATGATCTTATGAAGGCGACTGACTAAATGTTAGTCTGCATCTTGATATAATCTAAATGCCAAATTAACTTCTCTAACTGGAAAGTCCCAATAACAATGTTAAAACAGGCTTCCATTAAAAAAATAAATAATTCTATTCCAAAATAGCAAATAGATCCTGTGAGGATGGGGGATATACCTAAGCATTTCACACCTGCCCTGGGTATAATTAATGTTTTTCTTTAAGATAGACAAATTCACTCTTCTTCTGAAGGGTTTATACACAAACACACAAAACCCTATTCAGAATGAACACATATCACCTTAAAGCTTGTGGACAATTAAAAAAGAAATCCTTTGAAGGTTATCAGAAACAATGATCCAATTAATTTCAAAAGACATTTATATATGAGATGATGAACTAATTCTCTTTTTTTGTGTGTTTAAGTCACCTTCCAGTTTGTTGTAGAATAAACTCATGATGTTCTACTATGATTAGACAAAGCTACTGCCCTTCATTTTTTTCATGTTGAACACTTATGATCAATAACACTCATAAATAAAACCTTTAAATAGACTTACAGAACTACGACACTAACAATTCTAAATTGTGTGTTGCTTCTTAGAAATGTATTCCAGGGTGAGGAAATAACAGCTGCAAGTCTACTGACACGATTTTAAATTCACCTCTAATTCAAGAAATAGGAAACAATCAGGGTGCCCGGGTGGCTCAGCTGGTTAAGCTCTGACTGGGGATTTCGGCTCAGGTCATGATCTCAGGGTTGTGGGATAGCACCCTGCATGGCGCTCAGCACTTAGCAGGGAGTCTGCTTGAGATTCTCTCTCTCCCTCTGCCCCACCTTACCATGTACTCTCTTCCAAACAAATAAATCTTTAAAAAAAAAAAAAAAAGAAGAAGAAGAAGAAAAAAATAGGAAACTCTTACTTACACCTGAAATAAGAATATTACACACTATAGAAATTACAATTTTGCAAAATGTCAAAGAAATAATTCTGTTGTTTAGGAATGAGATTAAACAAAAACTTGTTAGGTTATTTATATTCACATTTTAAAGATGTTCAGTTTCAATGCATCAGAACAAATACTTATTTAACAAATACTTATTATGCACTTACTATGGTGCCTGGCATTATCAACCAACCATAGCCAAATCAGGCCTAGAGTCTGTTTTGGTAAATATCATTTATTGTAACATAGCCACACCCATTATTCACATATTATCTAGAGCTATGTACAGGCCACAGTGTAGTTAAGAAACATTCTATATGGCCCTAAATATTTATTATCTGCCCTTTAAAAGTTCATCTCCCAGAAAAAGTTTGTTGACCCCTTACCTAGAAACTAGGTAGACATTGGCGAATGAAATAAATCTCTCTCTTTCCTAGCACTTCCATTTTGGCAGGGGTAGGCAGAAAGTTACTACAAACATATAATTGGTAAACTTATTGAATATTAGAAGGTAATGATGCTGTGGAAAAAGAGCAGAGTAATGGGAACAGAGCCTATGATGTGGGGGTCAGAATGCAATTTTTAATAGGATAAAGTAGGGTAATTTGAGAAAGTAACATTTGAGTAAATTTCTGAAGGACTGAAGGTAGTAACCGTATGAATTGGGGGAAGAATGTTTGGATTTTGAAAAGGCAGCTAAGGCCAATAACCCAAAAAAAGGAATATGCTTTATGAGTTCAAGGAAGAATAAGGAGGCTCATATGGAAGAATAAGTAGAGGAAAGTAGTTCTAACAATGAGGATGGTCTTCAGTGATACTGACAGATGTTCTGGCCAATGACTGCTGTGAGAGAGGAGTCAAATGCTCTAGGTTTAAAAAGTATTTTTTAACATGCATGGTTAAGCATCCTTTGAGAACTCTGAAGTATAATGTTAGTTTAGTAAAATCCAGTTGCTACATCTGTCTCTCTCTTCAAATACATAATATATTGAAAGGAGATTGGGATGGTGACATGCTGTATAACAATACCCTAGAGGACATCTAATATATATGAGGTCATAGGATGCTTAAAAATTCACAAAATCTTTAAAGGTCTGGCTAGGCTTAGGAGGACTAAACACATTAAATAATATATTTTATACTTTAAGCTTTAAGAAACCAGACAATGCTATTAGACTCATCATGTAGTTAAGCTTTCCTGATGGACAGCAATAATTATTTTAAGATTAAAAAATGTAAGACACAGATTTCTAGAGAGATGGATATAATGTGTACTCTCCTGAAATAAATTCATATTGTCAAGAAAACTTAAAAGACTTGCTTAAAAAAATTGTACCAAGTAGCTTGGCCACATACACAACAAAAGGCATATGGAAAAACTAGCAGAAGATGAAAAATATAGATAAGATTGGGGGAAAAAATGGTTTTATACTGGGTATAATGAGAGAAGTTCCACATTATAAAAATAGTCCTCTAGAAAATATTTTGATGTCATGACAAAAAGAAGATCATTAGGAATGGATAAAATCTTAAATTTTAAATCATGTTCTATAATATCAAAAGCAAAATAATATTTAAAAAACCCTCAAAATATGAATGCAGGTTAATAAACTCCACATCTGAAGTATGCTTTAGATGGTTTTAGACAACACTGGTAATAAACAAGTCAGGCCTTTTACCAATTTATCCTTTAACGTTTCGACAAACTTTAATCCAGCAGATCAAAGAACACCTGAGAATCTGTAGACAGCAGATTTCCTAGAACCAGAGGTGGATCACTTTGCAGAAAATAGCCACACTGTTTAAGCACCTTTTTTTTTTTTGACTTATGTAATCTGCACCACAACTATGTGAAGTAGATACCATTTTTACCTCTAGACCACAGATAAGAAACTGAGGAAATAAGAGGTTGTATCAAACATGATATGCCCAAGGTCATACAAATAATAAATAGTGGAGAACTGGAGTTAAACTGGTACCGCTCCAAAGGACTCACAATTATAAACCTGTGCTCACTTGTTAAGGGATGCCATCTCCTTGAATTTAGGAAGTCTAAAAATAGTCTTTAGATATTCACCCACTAAAATCTTATTCTTACTTTAGGATATCATTTTTTTTTTGAAGACACAAGTAATTTCATAGCTTATTAGGCAGAAGTTACCACATACACATTTCTTGGTCATTATAAAAAATGAGCATATAATTTATTATGAAAACTCTTACATTTTTGGACATGGAAAAGGGTAGTATTAATAAAGATGGAATAATGACTTTGTGATCAGGCCTGTTTTAGGTAAACCAAAATGTAGTCACACTACACATGGGGTTTCTCTGAATGACCCATTTCCTTTGAGCACTAATCCCATAAGAATCCCCACCCTAACCCTATCAGCAGGCAGGGCCCCTCCTGTCTGTCACTTTCCTGTAGGGGCCATTTTCCCCTCGCTATTTCCTGCTTCATTTCCTGATGGTTCCCTTTAATAGTCAGAAACCTCAGACCAATTTCCACCGTCTCTTTCCTCTGTGCATCCAAAACACACTGCAGTCAGCACCCCAGTGCTCCTCCTCTTCCCCTTTCAAACTCTAATGCTCACCTAAGATACACTGGTTTCCTATCTAATAATAATCGAGATGTTGGTTCATCCCTGAGGTCATCATTTTTGTGCCTACTTTGATCCCATGTTCCTGCCAGTTTCCTATTTATTCCTCTTGCAAAGACCAATTGAATTCCAATAAGCAAAGAGATGGCTCCACTTAGCCAAAGAGCTAACAGAATCAAGAAATAAGAATTTTGCGAATTCTAACTTCTGCTAATTAGAATTTGCTAATTCAAAACACCCTAAACCTCCTGTCTAACTTGTTCCTGGAAGAGAAAAATACCAAGAGTTTTAATGATGTTATTAATCTTTGCATCCTTTTTGATAAACAAGATAAAATCTGGCTTTTAAAATATAGTTTTAAAATGTTTTAAACAGCAGCTGGGGAGAAAAAATAAACTGTACTAACAAAAATTAGTCCAATGGAGTCTAGTGCAGTGGAGTAATTACCATTTACTGATCACTCACTAATGCCAAGGTTTACCTTTTAATGGGGGAAAAAGAGAAACTATTAAATAAGCCAACATTCAGGAGAGAGGAAATACAAAACAAGAACAAAAACAAAAAACAGCAGTAAAGTAGGTTAAATACAGGAAGTTCCCATTTGTGAGTCCTGCCCAAATTCTCATTCACTGGGGAAGTCATAGGAAGGACCATAGGAAGGCTATATAATAAACCATACTCTTTCTACTTAGGAGTTTTTGTTATTGTGAAGACAACTGAAAGCCAGACACATTTCTAGAGTACCAGGACAGCCCTCAAAATAGGGATAATACAGTTATTACTTGTGTTATATTAAAACTCAATCCATCTTTTAAAATTCTAAGGAGTAGCCAGAAACCTGGGTAAAGAATAAAATTTAGATCATAAGTAGTTCTATTACAAAATGCATCCTGACTCAGTCTATGTCAGGGAATACAGGGAGAAATATTTTCTTTGTTAAGCATTGATTTTTAGGTTTGTTCCCACCCTTGCCCCCAACCACATTTCTGATTTATGGTCTTAGGAAGGACTTAACTAAATCACAAACATATATAATAAAGGTTATTTTTGAGAAGGCACATGTCATTAGCTACAGAGGTTTTTAGACACTGATCTTATCTTCCAAATAGAATGAAATACATCATTTAGTGACAACTGACTCTAGCTGCTGAACTAATGTCTCTAGAATACATGTAAAATGCTCAAACAGGACAGAGCTGAAGCATGGTGTTTAGTGCCATACGGAATCAGGTAATCCAACTTATGTACCAATTACATGGTGTTTTGGTACTATTTGTCAGTTTTAAATGTTTTTTTTTTTTTAAAGCGGTTGATTTTTTGTTTGTTTTTGTATTTTTTCCTTACTGATCCAGATACCATCTCATCAACTGAAAGAAGAATTTGCTCTTTGATGAGAAATGCCATGACTTCCATGGAAATTCAGTGTCTTGCAGAGAGGTTATAACAACTTAAAAACAAAACAAAACAAAAACCCTGTGAGTGGCTTTATGGCTCTCATGGAGGAGGATGAGCCTTTCTGCAATATACTGTTGTCACTTTGTGAATTTGTTTCAAGTTGTACATATAAGCACTATAATCAGTGAAAACATAAAATGCATGAACTATGATATACTTGGAATATTGACATTTTCTTTTTAAAATATTGACATTTTAAATTATTATTTTTAATACTCATAAAACCTTACTCCTGAGTTTGCTGAAATTTGGAGCAGCCTACGTCAGTTCATCAGATACTAAGTGGGAGGATAAAATCACAAAGCTAGAAAAATGTCAAACACTTCAGGCTAGACATGTTAGGCTAATCACAGAAAAGTTCTTCAAAGATCTGAGTGCACAGCACTTCATAAATAGTACTGCCACCAATTAATTTCTCTAAAATGAAGATTACAGATTTCCCATGGTGAAATTAATGTTATAGAGTCAACCTCTTTTATAATAGAAAATGGTTATTTTGTCTCCTAATTCTAAATTAAGATACAACCTTTTCTCCTCATTCTTCTCCACCCACACACATTTTAAATATTAGATATTTGTGGGATGAATTTAAATTTTTTCTCTCTAGTAAAATCAAGGATTCTCTCCTCTACTAAATAAATAATGCTCATTTTAATAGCACATTTAACAGAATAATAAATCTCAAGGTACTAAAGCGGCAGAGATCAAAAGGATGCTTTACAGAATAGGTCACATTTTATATGTATTATATAATATATAGTATTGTTATACTTCTACAGTTTGCTATATTGTATTATATAATTAATTTATTAAAATTAATTTTAATTCAAGCCACCGACTCAAAGACCACAGTATTGACTAATGACTGTAAGATACAAGAATAGAGACAATTCATGTATCAGTCTTTTACATATACTTTGTTTCTCTTCTAGTATTCCTGTCTTAAAGTGTGAATTTTTAACCTTTTGGGAGAATGGGAGAAGAATTTCGAGTATTTGTTCCATCCTCCTTACCCATGCTTCAACAACAGAAAAGAAACGTCTTACCCAGTCAGTGAGATTAGGCAAAAGATGAAATATGGGATATTTCAGCCCTTCCAATAGTCTCTCTTTTGAAAAAAATGCAATTTATCATGTAGACTTTCTCCTCTTCTCCCTACTCTATGTAAAGTTACTTGGACTAGGGCTTAGGGTCTGCTTTTTTAGAATCAAGTCATCTCTCTTTGTGGTCCCACTTTTGGGCTTTGTTCCACATGATGCAGCAATGAGCTTGCAGCAAGTTTAGTGATGATATGGGGAGGGTACTTGGGAGATAATTAAGTCATGTAGGGAGAACCCTCATGAATGGAATTAGTGCCTTATATATGCAGGCCAGAGAGCTAATTTGCTCTCTTTCAGTCATGTGCCGACATGACTAGAAGTCAGCAATCTACAACCTCAAGACAGCTCTTACCCAAACGTACCATACAGGCTCCCCAGTCTCAGACTTCCAGCCTCCAGGAGTGTGAGAAATATATGGCTGCTGCTTATAAGCCACCCAGTCTATGGTCTGGTTATAGAAGTCCAAACAAGATCCAAGGTATACAGAAGGCACAGGTCCATGCCCTACCCCATGTTTGGATTTCAATGGTTTCAGAACCTGTAGTTGGAAGCTATATGAAAAGCTCACTCACGTTTGTTTGTTATAAGGTGTGTTATAAGTTTAACCAATAATTCTAATGTAGGTGATATTAATTGCTTATATTTGCATTTTTAGAATCATCATCTACATTACAGACTTCTTGAACAAAGATAACAACATTTTTCAAAGCACTTAGAAAATACAGAAGATACACAAGACACTTGGTGATTAACACGATGAAAATCATTAAGCAGTTATATAAACTATATTTGAAAAAAATAGAAAATAGCTCATTTAATTTATATATTTCAATAATTTAATTATTGGGCAACTGAAAACTTTAATTATATCAAAGTTTACAGCATTCTCTTCTAATAATGAAAATATTCCATGAGACCTCATTAACTATAAAATTGCTCATATTCTTAAATTTAAAAAAATATATTAGCTGGGGCGCCTGGGTGGGTCGGTGGGTTAAAGCCTCTGCCTTCGGCTCAGGTCATGATCTCAGGGTCCTGGGATCGAGCCCCGAATTGGGAATCTCTGCTCAGTAGGGAGCCTGCTTCCTCCTCTCTCTCTGCCTGCCTCTCTGCCTACTTGTGATCTCTGTCAAATAAATAAATAGAATCTTTAAAAAAAAATTAGCTGATATTATTTTCCCATATGTATATGCATACCCTATAGAACATTACTATGTTAAAATGTAGAAATCCTTATTTAAATTTTGACAGACTAAAAGGATTAGATTTTCTGCCAGGAAATCTAAGAGTAAGTCAGAGAGGGCCATGAAGGGAAGAAGACCCACACGGCAGGGTTTTTGAGTTGAGTAGGCTCAGTAGAATATGTCCGCTTACCTGAGTTACAAACAACTTTTTTTGCAGTTTCTGACATTTGACTAATAATTCTCCATCAGGAGAAATTTCTGTTCTGTTCTGTGTGCTTACTGATCATGTTTCTGTTCATCAATATCATAAAGGTAAGGAAATGAGGGGCATGGATGAGGATGGATGAAATTTTATTTGCCAACTTTATACTGACCTTCTATGCAATAGTTCCATACAATCTGCATATATAACAATATCAGTAATCTCACTCCAGGTCAGAACAGATGTTTAATCATCTTCAAATGTTGGAAACACAACCAAAATGGGAATGCTTGCCCTGAATCCTGTAATATCCTTAAGTCATATAGGAGAGTACCAGTTTTAAAAGGTAAAATCTCTATTATTGCATTCTAGGCTTAATTCAGTAAAGTGGAGTTGCTAGAAAATTAGGAAACACGCACCATTATGTCCCAGACCTTGTGTTGCCTGTAATAAGGCAAACATTTCACAATGGCATAGGATTCTCTAGACTCCAGCAAAATTATCCCAGATGTCTTGCATACAATTAAAACAATCTAGTATAATCTGTTTCAACTTGGCAAAATTAAAACAATATTCTAGTTGGATAGGTCTCTCTGGGAAAATCCAGTTTTCCTAAGCTGTCAACGTTGATGAGAGTTCCAGGTGCTGCTGACAAAGCATTAGATGTTATCAATGATGTATGGAGAAAGAAAAGAAAATCTCTTGCAAACAGATTTAAATAAAATATGCTCAGGGGACAAGTTTCATGTATCAACACACAGGATTCTAAGCATATCACTGAGCTGGGATTACAGTCTCGTGGGTAGTCTCGCGACTCCAAGATAATAAATACTACACACCATAAAAGAGGCCTTAAACATGAAGTGGCAAATATGTCTAATACCATTGCATTTAGAAGTTTAAATACAAAGCTGTAATTGATTGCATTAGCTTGGAAAATGTAAAATTAAAATACTAAGAATATATGTTGGTAGGTAGAAATGAAAATGGTAGTTTAAAATAAATATCAGAAGCAGTTAAAAAATGATATATGTTTAACAGATACACAGTTTTTGACAGAGAGAGAGATCACAAGTAGGCAGAGAGGCAGGCAGAGAGGCAGGCAGAGACGGGTGGGGGGGAAGCAGACTCCCCGCTGAGCAAAGAGCCCCATGCGGGGCTCGATCCCAGGACCCTGAGATCATGACCTGAACCGCAGGCAGAGGCTTTAACCCACTGAGCCACCCAGGTGCCAACAGATACACAGTTTTTAATTTGCTCTTAAGATAAATGCCAAAAAGCAATTCACTGATACTTCCAGAATGGAATTAACTTTTTTTTCTCTGCACTGTAATTAACTTAAGAATCTAACAGTAAAATAAAGATCATACTGAAACTATTAATTCAAATAGCATCTAACATCAACATATTTAGTATTCAGAATTCAGCTTACTGAGGTACTAATATTCAACTTATACTTTGAGAATCCTATATGAAAGTTTAAGAAATTCAACATGTCCATGGCTAACAAGAAATAAATTATTCACTTTCAAGTTTACTCTGATTATTAATAATCACCCTGTGAATATTAGGAAGGGAAATAGGCATGTGACTTCCATGAGGGCTGACTTACATGGATCCTAGAGAGGACATCCTTTAAATTATGAAAATACATAAAAATTCACTTACAGTTGCATATATAGCTTATTGAAAGGTTTATTTCAACTGAGGAATTAGGACTCAGTTGAGGTATTTTGTCTGCTTAGAATAATATATTCATTTATTCATTTAAAATACTTGACCAGTTATAGCTCATGCACTATTTCATGTACCGGTTTTTAATACTGGGCACTGAATGAAATGTCTTTATAGGGATATATAAATTCTTTATCATCTTTTCTTATTGCCAAAAAAAAAAGAAAAGTCCCAAGAAGTAGGCATAATGAATGGGATATTAGTAGTCTCCATAATTTCAGAGACTATACTGTCCTTGTGTTAAAGAGAGGGGAATTAAACCCTTGGGTTATTGAAAAAGCACTGAATAAAGCATTTGTTGTCTTCAAGGCTACAATAAGCACATAACATTTTCCTGTTTCCTCAGTGAAGCAGTCTGGATAGAATAAGATGTATTTAGTTTTATCAGTAGGTAGGGACCTTCCCATTCATAAACAGAAACTGTCTTATTTATAAAAAGTAAATTTAATACATTATCTATGGAAGAACACAATAAATAAGTTACAGTCCTTTGTTCTATAATATTTTGCTCAGGTACACACTATTTTGTTCTCAAAGGACAAATCTATAAAGCGTTGGAAAAGACTGGCCTTATCAGTGTCCTTTGGGGTAAATTTTTAGTAGTCAAATGTTTTGGGTAAAATTAAAACAGTGAAAATGAAAAAAAAACAGTGAAAATGTTTGCAGATTCTGGAACTGACAAGAGGAATACTGTTCATTTGCCTAATGACAGATATGACCTGAACAGATATGTTTCAGAAAGTAATTTTGTTCTTCATAGATCTCTAAGATAGTGCCCTCTAGTAGCCATATTAGTATATGCACTAAGAGAAGAAACAGTGAAAAGAAAAAGAACTCAAAGCAATGAACATGCTTAGGTGATGTAGTTTTCTAAGAATCAAATTATTACATGTGACTAAACAGTGAAGCTTCATTTTTAAAAAACAAAGTTTGTTCATTTACTATGGCTCAGAAAGAAATTATCACAGTTTTTATTATCAGATGTTTATCCATATCGTGCTCGCTTCGGCAGCACATATACAGATGTTTATCCATATCTATAGCTTTAGCTGAATACATGTAACTAAAATGAAGGACATTCTACTCATTTGCACATTTCCATTTCACCTATATAAAAAAAGCAGGGGGAGAAACACATGAATATATCCAAAAGAATTATGTTGAGGTAGTGGAATAATGGGTAACACAGTTTTTTCCTCTTTTGCCACTAGATAACTTTTATTTAAAAAAAAAGATTTCAAAAATTTACTCTAAAATAAAGTTTACCTAATATTTAGTCAAGATTATAATTTTATGTAAAATGTACCTCTACCACATATGCAAACAGTAAGACTTCCTTAAGAAGCAGAATTTGCTATGATATAATGGCAGTTGTGTTCATGAAGTTTCAAGGATGAACTGAGTGTTATTCACTCAGCTTTAAGTTCAATTACATCAGATGGACAACATTAAACTTGCAAAGTGTCTGCCTTTTGCAGCATACTGGAGACAACTCAAATTATGTAGCCAATCTTGAGCAATATGACAGGCATAGTGTCATCTTTTTAGCAGCTTGACTATTTGTGCTAAAACAAATATGCCTATTGTGACAAAGTTCACGATGAGAAAAAAAAAATATATAGACACTCATCCATGGAAATTTATATAATGATGCAGTTTCTTTAAATGATGGATTGTATATAACAAGATAGGCTATGTAGTTCAAGACTTCAGTGTACAAAATGACAAAACTACGAAGAGTGCCTATTTTAATTGAAAAGGTCAAATTAGCTAGGAAGTAAAAATCAATAAGCAAATATATTTTCAGTTGATTCTATCCAACCTCCCTTCTTCCAAAATTTGGCATCTCTTTGCATGTCCAGCCTGAAGAAGTCAGTTATAAGCAAAGGCAGGACCCAAAGCATCCCTCAGTCTCTCTTCTGCTACTCATTAGGTGATAGGAAAGTTCATTAATTTGTGCTAAACTTTAGTTTTCCTGTTTGCAATGCACTGAGAATGACAGTAAAACCCACATAATTCACAGAGTAGTTGGTAATTATAAATGTAATACAGGATGAATAAATGAATAAAAACTAAACTAAACAGAACAATGAGAGGAGGAGCTTATGTGGATAAGACATTTATTATGTTGATGTTAGATGTGTTTTGTGCTATTGCGTTTCTTATTAAAATTCCCAACATTTTAATAGTTACTTAGTGTCGGTTGCTACCAAACCAGTTTGCTCACAGATCAAGGACAATTACGCAATTGGAAGAAAAGGAAAAGGAAGGGTAGTTACACCGGCCTTAAACCCTGGGAGGCTTTAAATACTGAATTAAGTTACTTTTGGCCAGCTGCTGAATGAATAAACAAAGAGCTGCAGAAGGCACTGGGAACTGAGAATTTAATAAAAGGACAACTGCCTATTGTGTCTGGGGAATTATAAGAACTTTAAGGGGTTCTCATTCCAAAACAACCCAGTTCCATGAACTCCAATAGCTCAGAAACCCCTGTAATCCCTGGCTTGGCATGGTCTCTTCTTTGTTCCTCTCAGCCTGACATTCCACCAGCATATGCACACCACAGTGAGAAATCATCAGATTTAAGAACATTACAGTGGTGTACTTTTTGCTTCTCTGTAACAAATGTATTCAAGTTTAATTTGCATATGAATAGATATTTTAAATGACATCTTATAGTTCTGTAACTTTGATCAAAGTATTTATCTTCTTTAAGTGTCAGCTTCAATTATATAAATTTTTTTTTAAAAAGATATAACTGGGGCGCCTGGGTGGTTCAGTGGGTTAAGCCTCTGCCTTCGGCTCAGGTCATGAGCCCAGGATCCTGGGATCAAGCCCTGCATCGGGCTCTCTGCTCAGCAGGGAGCCTGCTTCCCCCTCTCTCTCTCTGTGATCTCTGTGTGTCAAATAAATAAATAAATAAATATCTTAAAAAAAAAAAAAAGATATAACCGAGTGTGATGTGAGACACATAAGCAAATTACCTAGCATTAATACTGACACATGATACGGATGCTTATTTGCCTTATACTTCTCCATCTTTAGTACTTTCACAAATATAGGTCATAAATATATTTGTCATTTTAAAATTTTACTCTTCCATTTATATATAAGTCTTCTGCAGTTCTTTTTCCATTATCTTAACTTTCTACCCATACCTAGTTTCTTTTACTAATTGTTCACATTACAGACCATTTTTTCTAAAAAATTAGCTTAAGACAACCATCTAATTGTACTGTTTCATCAAAAGGTTTTCTTGTGAAAATGAGAAGCAGATTACTTAAGGATGCCCTAAACTTGTAAAAAGTTTTTGTTTTGCTGAATAATGATTTTTTCTGGTTTCTTTGATTTTTAGACTATCTTAATTGTTTAAAAATATTTTATTTATTTATTTGACACAGAGAGAGAGAGAGATCACAAGTAGGCAGAGAGGCAGGCAAAGAGAGAGGGGAAGCAGGCTCCCTGCTGAGCAGAGATTCCCAATTCGGGGCTCGATCCCAGGACCCTGAGATCATGACCTGAGCCAAAGGCAGAGGCTTAACCCACTGAGCCACCCAGGCACCCCTAGAATATCTTAATTTTTTAAAAAATGATTTTATTTATGAATTCATTTGAGAGAGAGAGAGGGGGGAAAAATACATGCATGGAAGCAGGGGCAGGGAGAGGGAGAAGCAGACTCCACACGGACCATGGAGCCCCACACCACCTATGACCCAACACCATGACCCAAGCCAAAATCAAGGGTCCACACTCACCCAACTGAGCCACCCAGGCACCCCTAGAATATTTTAGATTATAATTTTGACTTTGTCCTTTCCTTATGTTTCTATAATTAATTTCAGTTCCTAGTCTTCAGATAATTTAATAGTTCTATTTTCCTCTGCTGTTTTATCTTCATTGTTTACTGTGGCACCTATCTTGTATTTCAATTCCCTGTTTCATGTTTCCACCACTGGCTTATTTGCTCCCTAGAACTCCCTCCATTAAATTATACAATAAAACACAACACTACTCCTTCCCTCTTTTATTTCATTCTTTCCTCTCCCAAATTATATAACTTCATAATGCAACATTATCTTGTTTTATTCTCTAAAGGTTTCCTTAACAAATGTTGTAGCAGGAACTAGGATACAAATTTTATTCATTTCTTTAAACATTTACTGAATGCCCACTTGGCTGCATGCTGAGCACAGAAGGATGACAAGGCCTCATCATTAAGGTGCTCACCAATGAGAGAGCAAAATGTACCAAGACAAGGTAAAGCTATACTTGAATGGAATAGGGAAACACATAGGAAGTATATTTAGGCTCAAGCTTCTTGTTGGAATGATGCCCGTTTTAATTTTGAATTGATGGGGTTCAAGGCAGGCAGCCCCAGAATGTGTCACTTTGGCATGTGGATTGTTTGAGGTGAAGGAAATCAAGGCCTAACAGTCATGTAGAGCTTTTTACCTCTTCTTTAACTATCTGAAAGAATTGAGATAGAAAGCCTCTACCAGGAAGAAACCCAGTACCAAAGATAATTACAGTTTATCTCTATATATAATTTTACATAGATAACGAAAGACTTCTCTGCATGACATAACAAACATTTGTTTACTAAACATTTGCTCTTGGGATGCCTGGGTGGCTCAGTCAGCTAAGTGTCTGCCTTCAGTTCAGGTCATGATCCCAAGGACCTGGGATAGAGGCCTGCATTAGGCTCCCTGCTCAGTAGAGAGTCTGCTTCTCCCTCTACCTCTCCCCTTGGCTTGTGTTCTCTCTCTCACTCTCTCTCTTTCTCAAGTAAATAAATAAAATCTTTAAAAAAATTTGATCTTTCATTCCTGTGAATGGTCTTCCAACCCTTTAAAGCCCTGGATCCCTACTCCCTTTTCATTAGCTCATCACGGCATGTAAGCCTTTATTGATGGCCTTTGAGCCTCTAGTGTCTAAGTGAGGCTCCCCAACACAGGAAATTACATCTGCTTCTTACTAATCTGTTTTATGTCAATTATTATGCCAGCCAAAGAACCTAGAAGGAAGAAGGGAAATGTTTTTCTCCCCTACAGAACACTCCTTTCTACTCCTTATAGAACTTCAAAATAGTCCTAGTTATAGCTCAAATAGTTGGGAATTGAGATGTTGCTAAATTATTAAAAAACACTTCTAGCCCATGCATTCATGTTTTGTTCAAATGAGTAAAATAACTGTCAGATGATATCAGATAGTTGCTGATGTTTGTTTAGATTACTGAGTTTCCTTACTTTTGACAATTCCTTCAAACTGTATTTGACAGACTGTGGTAGATTTATTGGCAATATGAAAAACACATGCGTTTATATGGAGATACTGTATTCACATGTGGAATGAAGACAGAGATATTTAAGATCATCAAAAAAAAATTATTTTCTTAGGTTTTAGGTAAAATACTTAGCTTTTTCTCTCTTAATCTCTTCATCGCTCTGATAATGTTAGATCATGATTTTACAAGTACTTTTTAAAAATTGACTTCGATAGTGTCCTCACTCAGCTTCAAGAGGTATGACATTAAATGTGCCTGTGATGTCCCGAGCCCTGAGGAAAGCCACTGTACTCATCTCTAAGGCTGTGAGAAGTTGCTTGCAGGTGACTGCTCTAATCTCAGTTTAGATTGTATCATTCAATCTGCTGCCCTGATTGCCCAAGCCTGACTGGTACCACCAGGCTAATCAATCAATAAACAAGAGTTATTGTTTTTATTATGACATTGATCTATAGCAAAGGAAAACTATGATATCTTATTGTATAAAACTAACCTCACTGCTTTGTAATTTATAAATTTTGATGTGTTATGAGAAAAATATATGTTCATGGAGTCAGGCTGACTTTGCTGCAAATCCTAACTCTATCATTTACTATGCAGACTTGAACAAATCAGTTAATCCCTCCAAATATCTGCTTGATTATAGATGAACCGGAAGTAATACATACTTCTTGATTTTATTATAAAAAGTAAAATCAATAGTAAATGAAAAGCATTCACCAGACCACTTGCCAAAGAATAAGAGCTCAGTAAATAATGGCTGTTATTAAAGTGAACTGTTTATTCCTGTCTCCTCATATGAATGTTGGCTCCTTAACAGAGACTACTCAACTTGTTAACCCTTGCTTTGAAGTCCCTAGCTCAGCCTGGCTTTCAAATATTTAAAGATAATCTACCATGAGGTAGAACATTATGTTATAATGCTTTACACTTATACACACATATAAATGTGTACACACATACAACATATATAGTCTTTTACATGTTAACTTCCCCAGTAATCCACGATTTGTATCCCCCTCCAACCTCCACCTCACGCCCCTCTAAATTCTAAGTCTTTTCCCTAATTCTAAGTATTTGGGTATCTTTATGTCCTGTTGATTACTTAAATAGTTTTATTTGGTAGGTTATTTTACACCCTGAAATCTTGATTGGTATGATAAAAGAAATAAGAATGCAGAGAAACCACTAATTTATATGACATACCGTATAAATAAAAAATCACAAAAAATACCCAACTTTAGCGATGAATTAATTTCTGCTATGTGCTTAATTTGGTCATAATATGGCTGCCCGTATTTAAAGCATATTTATGTCTTAAAGGTATAAAACACCTTCATACTAGCATTTAAATTATAGCACAATTATTTCCTTATATCCATGCCATACTACAATATGACAACACTTCATGATAAAGACTTAACAAATATGTACTATTGCCAAAGCAAGTGCAGTAGAATATTAAAGATTGTATCTTTTTGTCAGCTCTTCATCAGGGTACTGGAGTGTGTAAGGAACTGGAGGCTAATCCCCATTATGTATCACAGGATATTGCCTCATTCGTACTGTACATCTGTCTCACAGACCTGAGGAAGAATGTAGTTACTGCTGCGATAAGCCTTTTCTGGATATATACAATTAATTCACCTAAAGAAAAAAAAAAGGAAAGTAGCCTGACAATTTAATAATGTTTAAGTATACCTAATCTATTTCTTTTCTGTTCTTAATGTTTCCTAAATATGGGAAAGAAAGAGGATTTGAAAGTACTTACAGCTGTCTGTTCTTATGCAAATCATCCACAGGCCTGTAATATTCTATCTTAAAATGACTAGTATGAAATAATACCCTGAGTTATAATAGAATGTAGAGCAAGTGGGGAATTACTTTTAAGATGGATTCGGGATATGATTTTCATGCAAAAAGAATGTTTCTCTTATCAAGCAGGAATTATTCTGTTATTAAAGCTTCAAGGAGGGGCGCCTGGGTGGCTCAGTGGGTTAAAGCCTCTGCCTTCGGCTCAGGTCATGATCTCAGGGTCCTGGGATCGAGCCCCACATCGGGCTCTCTGCTCAGCAGGGAGCCTGCTTCCCCCTCTCTCTCTGCCTGCCTCTCTGCCTACTTGTGATCTCTCTCTGTCAAATAAATAAATAAAAAATCTTAAAAAAAAAAAAAAAAAAAAAAAAAAAAAAAAGCTTCAAGGACATACAATTTTATTCAATTTGAATTCTGAATATGTTTTAAACCAAATCAAAATTATTCTCTTCAGATTCTTGATAAAGTGCTGTTTAGCTGTATGTATTTCTTAGTCTTATTTTTAGCTCCCCCTTTATTATGCAGAGTAACCTGATTATACATAATGCTTTACTTTCAGTTCTTCAATTGCCTTCAATTTTTCAAAATTCATCAGTTCTACAAGTGCCTTTTATGCAGCTCCATACTTTGCTATTCAAATATTAACAAGTGAGCTAAGAGCTTGGTTTACATTTAAATAAAGTAAATGGGATTTTAAGAGGCTGGAGAAAAATGATTGTTTATATGTTTACTTGCATTCAAGTAACAGTTTTCAATATTTGCTTTCAGTGAGAAAAGAGGTTTAATAACACACAAAGATATATATATTTATTTTAACTAGTATGTTATCTGTTTTTCAAGTTAGTCTTTACATGGCAGGAGGAAGAAGTGTTCAAAACTCAGTTCTGTACCTACCATATAGCATACCTAGAACAGAGATCATTTGTAAAACCCCATTTCTAGAAGAAAAGCCTACTTTAAACAATCATGACATAAAATGAGATTTAATGATGGTCAGAAGAGGAACACGGCCAGTTAAAAGTTTATCATATTCATCTTTGTAAATGTGATCAAACCAAGAAGTAGTAAGTTTTAATAAACATAATATTTGTTTATCAAGATTCTGCAAAAGGTATAATTTAGGTAACCATTAAATCAGGCCTCAAAGCAAATTTTGGTGAGTGCATTAGTTTTAAAACATTAAAATGAAACACACAATTTAAAATTAAGAAGTTCAGAATTAGCTACTAAATTCAGCAAAATAATGTATGAACTAAAATCTATGTATTCCCCCTAAAATATTTATCTTGCAGTTCTTACTCTATATGTTTACATCTTAAATAAAAATACTGCCCATGTTTACATCAAATGACAAAACTGAAGTAACTCAAGGTTCATTCTTTTATCTTTATAGCTATGCTTTCATTTCATATTTATATTTTGAATTTGTTGAATATGTTAATATGTAGAACTACAGGGGTTAGAAACACAAACTAATTTTAAAGCTTGCTAGATGTTTCTCAAATGTTAATCTCTGTACAGAGTTCTCCTCAACTGGAACTTCTCCCAATTAACCTTCATTTAAAAATACAATGTTTAAGAGACAAGTAAGAATGTGCTAACTGAAATTGTAAAGTGTGTAAAATGTAAACATCTGAACCTGAAGTTACTAAATTAGGATTCAGACCCATAAGAAAACAAACAAAACGACACATCTTTCAGAAAGGAGTTTTACAACGGACATTTTTAGAATTGTTGACTTATGGCAAATGCAGATGGCTTTTGGTCAGTTTTATTATTTTTTTAAATGCTTCACAGTCAGTGCATTCCTTTACTCTTTAGCTTAGAAACTTATGGTGACTAAGATAACAAACAGCTTTCACTACATTCTGACATGTATCAATGTTATGTGGTAAACAGAATATGAAGACAAACATTGTTAAGTATTTTTATTTGGTCTTACTTTTCTTCATTTTGATGAGGGATGTTTTTAAAGTATATTTATTTGCAGACAGTTTGTAAGCTTTTTGGCTGAAATCTTATTTTGGGGTTATTCATTTAAAGTATGACGTTTTAAGTACAACTATGCTTTTAAAGAAATACAGTGTAAAAAGCTGTATCTGACGCCTTTTTACTCAGATCAGCTACAAAATGAATGAAAGTTCCAAAGGGAGGAGTAAAAGAGTAGAAATTATAAAGTTTAGAATCATAAATTACTGACAATTTACCTTTTCTAAAGTAATTATCCATACACATTCATGTTTGACAAAGTAATAGGCATTTAAATTACTGGTAAAACAATAGTAAATGCAAAGTATGGCGTACTGATCCTAATTAGGGCAATTACAGTTTAACATTTACAGTCTTAGGTCCAAAAAAGTTATTTTTACTTTTCAGCTAACTTCAACTTTAAAACTATTTTGAATCAATCTATTAATAAATACCAAATCTATTTTCTTCAATTTCTGAAATCATACAGGGCACACTTTTCATCCATACTGTGAAACCATTTATAAAATTTCTGTAGCCATTTATAAGATTAATAATCATTTACCAGAAAATACCTGTATACCCCTTCCCCCCTACCAAAACACAAGGCTACACACTTCACCACAAATGTTTATGATAAATCTCTCAGATTTATTTTAGGAACAAGAAGGCAATATTTACAATGTCCCCCAGTTTTATACTAGCAATAAAATTACATTGCAGTCTTCAACATGACCTTCACTTAATAGCTGAGAAAAAGAATCAAACTCTCTTATAAGTGGGAAAAATATTTCTCTGCTTTATGTCACAAATAGCCTAAGTTAAAGTTAAAAATAACTTACTTCAAGTAACTTTTATATTGATTCTGATTGAGCATTCTTACTTTAAGCCATTATGTTTAGATTTTTGGTCTAAATCTATACCAATGCATTAAATATCTTGAAGTAAATTCACGAAATCCCTAAATCTTCATTCTGGTGGGAGAGTTCTATTTCTAATACACAAAAAGTTAAATATATTCTATATATATAATAAACACAAACTTATATTTAAGTATATATATCCAAATATTATTTATTAAAAAGAAAAGACTTCCTATCATTTCTGAAAGTTTTCTTTTCCATGCCTTCAGCTAACATCCTTATTAACAAGATGTTAAATAATTCTCAGTGAAGTCCATGTCACAGTTTTTCATTTCATTTCCTACTCGGAACCAGTAACTCCTAGGATTCTTTTTTTTTTAATTTATTTATTTATATATTTTTAAAAATATATAATGTGTTTTTATCCCCAGGGGGACAGGTCTGTGAATTGACAGGTTTACACACTTCACAGCAATCACCATAGCACATACCCTCCCCAATGTCCATAACCCCACACCCCTCTCCTGACCTCCCTCCCCCCAGCAACCCTCAGTTTGTTTTGTGAGATTAAGAGTCACTTATGATTTGTCTCCCTCCAATTTCACCTTGTTTCATTTATTCCTTTCTAGCCCCCTAACACCCCATGTTGCATCTCCACTTCCTCATATCAGGGAGATCATGTGATAGTTGTACTTCTCCAGTTGATGTATTTCACTAAGCATGTACCCTCTAGTTCCATCCACGTCGTCCCAAATGGCAAGATTTCTTTTGATGGCTGCATAGTATTCCATTGTGTAGATATACCACCTCTTCTTTATCCATTCATCTGTTGATGGACATCTAGGTTCTTTCCATAGTTTGGCTATTGTGGACATTGCTGCTATAAACATTGGGGTGCACGTGCCACTTCGGATCACTACGTTTGTATCTTTAGGGTAAATACCCAGTAGTGCAATTGCTAGGTAATAGGGTAGTCCTATTTTCAACTTTTTGAGGAGCCTCCATGCTGTTTTCCAGAGTGGTTGCACCAGCTTGCATTCCACCAATAGTGTAGGAGGGTTCCCCTTTCTTCACCTCCTCGCCAGCATCTGTCATTTCCTGACTTGTTAATTTTAGCCATTCTGACTGGTGTGAGGTGGTATCTCATTGTGGTTTTGATTTGTATTTCCCTGATGCCGAGTGATGTGGAGCACTTGTTCATGTGTCTGTTGGCCATCTGGATGTCTTCTTTGCAGAAATGTCTGTTCATGTCTTCTGCCCATTTCTTGATTGGATTATTTGTTCTTTGGGTGTTGAGTTTGATAAGCTCTTTATAGATTTTGGACACTAGCCCTTTATCTGATATGTTGTTTGCAAATATCTTCTCCCATTCTGTCAGTTGTCTTTTGGTTTTGTTAACTGTTTCCTTTGCTGTGCAAAAGCTTTTGATCTTGATGAAATCCCAATAGTTCATTTTTGCCCTTGCTTCCTTTGCCTTTCGCGATGTTCCTAGGAAGAAGTTGCTGCGGCTGAGGTCGAAGAGATTGCTGCCTATGTTCTCCTCAAGGATTTTGATGGATTCCTTTCTCGCATTGAGGTCCTTCATCCATTTTGAGTCTATTTTCATGTGTGGTGTAAGGAAATGGTACAATTTCATTTTTCTGCATGTGGCCATCCAATTTTCCCAACACCATTTATTGAAGAGGCTGTCTTTTTTCCACTGGACATTCTTTCCTGCTTTGTCGAAGATTAGTTGACCATAGAGTTGAGGGTCTATTTCTGGGCTCTCTATTCTGTTCCATTGATCTATGTGTCTGTTTTTGTGCCAGTACCATACTGTCTTGATGATGACAGCTTTGTAATAGAGCTTGAAGTTTGGAATTGTGATGCCACCAACTTTGGGATTCTTTTTCAATATTCCTTTGGCTATTCGAAGTCTTTTCTGGTTCCAAATAAATTTTAGGATTCTTTGTTCTATTTCTTTGAAAAAAATGGGTGGGATTTTGATAGGGATTGCATTAAATGTATAGATTGCTTTAGGTAGCATAGACATTTTCATAATATTTCTTCTTCCAATCCAGGAGCATGGAACATTTTTCCATTTCTTTGTGTATTCCTCAATTTCTTTCATGAGTACTTTAAGGTTTTCTGAGTATAGATTCTTAGCCTCTTTGGTTAGGTTTATTCCTAGGTCTCTTATAGTTTTGGGTGCAATTGTAAATGGGATTGACTCCTTAATTTCTCTTTCTTCTGCCTTGTTGTTGGTGTAGAGAAATGCAACTGATTTCTGTGCACTGATTTTATATCCTGACACTTTACTAAATTCCTGTACAAGTTCTAGCAGTTTTGGAGTGGAGCCTTTTGGGTTTTCCACATAAAGTATCATATCATCTGCAAAGAGGGTTAGTTTGACTTCTTCTTTGCCAATTTGGATGCCTTTAATTTCTTTTTGTTGTCTGATTGCTGAGGCTAGGACTTCTAGTACTATGTTGAACAGCAGTGGTGATAACGGACATCCCTGACGTGTTCCTGACCTTAGCGGAAAAGCTTTCAGTTTTTCTCCATTGAGAATGATATTTGCAGTGGGTTTTTCATAGATGGCTTTGATAATATTGAGGTATGTGCCCTCTATCCCTACACTTTGAAGAGTTTTGATCAGGAAGGGATGCTGCACTTTGTCAAATGCTTTTTCAGCATCTATTGAGAGTATCATACGGTTCTTACTTTTTCTTTTATTAATGTGTTCTATCACATTGATTGATTTGCGGATGTTGAACCAACATTGCAGCCCTGAAATAAATTCCACTTGGTCGTGGTGAATAATCCTTATAATGTACTGTTGAATCCTATTGACTAGTATTTTGGTGAGAATTTTCACATCTGTGTTCATCAAGGATATGGGTCTGTAATTCTCTTTTTTGGTGGGATCCTTGTCTGGTTTTGGGATCAAGGTGATGCTGGCCTCATAGAATGAGTTTGGAAGTTTTCCTTCCATTTCTATTTTTTGGAACAGTTTCAGGAGAATAGGAATTAATTCTTCTTTAAATGTTTGGTAGAATTCCACTGGGAAGCCATCTGGCCCTGGGCTTTTGTTTGTTTGGAGATTTTTGATGACTGTTTCAATCTCCTTACTGGTTATGGGTCTGTTCAGGTTTTCTATTTCTTCCTGGTTCAGTTGTGGTAGTTTATATGTCTCTAGGAATGCATCCATTTCTTCCAGATTGTCAAATTCGTTGGCGTAGAGTTGCTCATAGTATGTTCTTATAATTGTTTGTATTTCTTTGGTATTAGTTGTGATCTCTCCTCTTTCATTCATGATTTTATTGATTTGGGTCCTTTCTCTTTTCTTTTTGATAAGTCTGGCCAGGGGTTTATCTATCTTATTAATTCTTTCAAAGAACCATCTCCTAGTTTCATTGATTTGTTCTATTGTTTTTTTGGTTTCTATTTCATTGATCTCTGCTCAGATCTTTCTGATTTCTCTTCTCCTGCTGGGTTTAGGCTTTCTTTGTTGTTCTTTCTCCAGCTCCTTTAGGTTTAGGGTTAGGCTGTGTATTTGAGACCTTTCTTGTTTCTTGAGAAAGGCTTTTACCGCTATATATTTTCCTCTCAGGACTGCCTTTGCTGTGTCCCACAGATTTTGAACCATTGTGTTTTCATTATCATTTGTTTCCATGAATTTTTTCAATTCTTCTTTAATTTCCTGGTTGACTCATTCATTCTTTAGAAGGATGCTGTTTAGTCTCCATGTATTTGAGTTATTTCCAAATTTCCTCTTGTGATTGAGTTCTAGCTTCAGAGCATTGTGGTCTGTAAATATGCAGGGAATAATCCCAATCTTTTGATACTGGTTGAGACCTGATTTATGACCCAGGATGTGGTCTATTCTGGAGAATGTTCCATGTGCACTAGAGAAGAATGTGTATTCTGTTGCTTTGGGATGGAATGTTCTGAATATATCTGTGATGTCCATCTGGTCCAGTGTGTCATTTAAGGCCTTTATTTCCTTGTTGATCTTTTGCTTAGATGATCTGTCCATTTTAGGGAGGGGAGTGTTAAAGTCCCCTACTATTATTGTATTATTGTTGATGTGTTTCTTTGATTTTGTTATTAATTGGTTTATATAGTTGGCTGCTCCCATGTTAGGGGCATAGATATTTAAGATTGTTAGGTGTTCTTGTTGGACTGATCCTTTGAGTATGATATAGTGTCCTTCCTCATCTCTTATTATAGGCTTTGGCTTAAAATCTAATTGATCTGATATAAGGATTGCCACCCCAGCTTTCTTCTGATGTCCATTACCATAGTAAACTGTTTTCCACCCCCTCACTTTAAATCTGGAGGTGTCTTCAGGTCTAAAATTAGTTTCTTGTAGGCAGCATATTGATGGGTTTTGTTTTTTTATCCATTCTGATACCCCGTGTCTTTTGATTGGGGCATTTAGCCCATTAACATTCAGGGTAACTATTGAGAGATATGAATTTAGTACCATTGTATTACCTGTAAGGTGACTGTTACTGTATATTGTCTCTGTTCCTTTCTGATCTACTACTTTTAGGCTCTCTCTTTGCTTAGAGGACCCCTTTCAATATTTCCTGTAGAGCTGGTTTGGTGTTTGCAAATTCTTTCAGTTTTTGTTTGTCCTGGAAGCTTTTTATCTCTCCTTTTATTTTCAATGATAGTCTAGCTGGATATAGTATTCTTGGCTGAATGTTTTTCTCGTTTAGTGCTCTGAATATCTCATGCCAGTTCTTTCTGGCCTGCCAGGTCTCTGTGGATAAGTCTGCTGCCATCTAATATTTTTACCATTGTATGTTACAGACTTCTTTTCCCGGGCTGCTTTCAGGATTTTCTCTTTGTCACTAAGACTTGTAAATTTTACTATTAGGTCACGGGGTGTGGACCTATTCTTGTTAATTTTGAGGGGGGGTTCTCTGCACCTCCTGGATTTTGATGTTTGTTCCCTTTGCCATATGAGGGAAATTCTCTCCAATAATTGTCTCCAATATACCTTCTGCTCCCCTCTCTCTTTCTTCTTCTTCTGGAATCCCAATTATTCTAATGTTGCTTCGTCTTATGGTGTCACTTATCTCTCGAATTCTCCCCTCATGGTCCAGTAGCTGTTTGTCCCTCTTTTGCTCAGCTTCTTTATTCTCTGTCATTTGGTCTTCTATATCACTAATTCTCTCTTCTGCCTCATGTATCCTAGCAGTAAGAGCATCCATTGTTGATTGCACCTCATTAATAGCTTTTTTGATTTCAACTTGGTTAGATTTTAGTTCTTTTATTTCTCCAGAAAGGGCTTTTATCTCTCCAGAGAGGGTTTCTTTAATATCTTCCATACCTTTTTCGAGCCTGGCTAGAACCTTAAGAATTGTCATTCTGAACTCTAGATCTGACATATTACCAATGTCTGTATTGATTAGGTCCCTAGCCTTCGGTACTGCCTCTTGTTCCTTTTTTTGTGCTGAGTTCTTCCCTTGTCATTTTGTCCAGATAAGAGTATATGAAGGAGCAAATAAAATACTGAAAGGGTGGCAAGGACTCCAGGAAAATGTGCTTTAACCAAATCAGAAGAGACCCCAAATCATGGGGGGGAGACAGGGAATAAAAAGAAGTTCAGAAAAAAAAAAAATTAAAAAAAAAAAAACAAATAAAAAATATAAAAAAGAAAAAAATAAATGTATATTAGATAAACTAGTTAAAGAACGTTAAAAAAGAAAAGGGTAAAAGTTAAAAACATTTAGCAGAAGAAAAAGAAATTAAATTTAAAAAAAAATAAGTTAACCGCAAGACTAAAGAATCATGGGGAGAAAGCCATGAGTTCCGTGCTTTGCTTTCTCCTCCTCTAGAATTCTTCTGCTCTCCTTGGTAGGTGAACTTGGTCTTGACTGGATTTCTTATTGATCTTCTGGGGGAGGGGCCTGTTGTAGTGATTCTCAAGTGTCTTTGCCCAAGGTGGAATTGCACCGCCCTTACCAGGGGCCGGGCTAAGTAATCTGCTCGGGTTCGCTTTCGGGAGCTTTTGTCCCATGAATGCTTTCCGTAGAGTTCCGGAGGACGGGAATGAAAATGGCAGCCTCCCAGTCTCCGGTCCGGAGGAGCCGAGAGCTCAGGGCCCCACTCCTCAGTGTGCCCTCAGAGAAAAGAGCCCAATCACTCCCATCTCCCCGGCCTCTGGCCACGCTCCAAGCTCACCTTGCCTGCGACCGGTTCAAGGTAACCCCAAGCTGAGAGCTCACTCCTTGGCTCTGTCTCTGTAGCTGGCTTCCCGGTCTAATACCTATGAACTTTGTGACACTCAGACACCCCCAATCCTTCCGTGACACTGCGGGACCTGGGGCCACGCTGACTCCACGTGGGCTTCACCCCGGTTTAGCCTCTGGAGCGATGTCCCTCAGTGGAGCAGACTTTTAGAAGTCCTGATTTGGTGCTCCATTGCTCTGCTGCTTGCCGGGAGCCGGCCCCTCCCCCTGCAGTCTATCTTCCCGTCGCTTTGGATTCACTTCTCCGCCGGTCCTACCTTTCAGAAAGTGGTCAATTTTCTGTTTCTAGAATTGCTGTTCTTCTTCTCTTCGATCTCCCGTTGGATTTGTAGGTGTTTGCAATGGTTTGTTAAGCTATCTAGCTGATCTCCTGCTACCTGATGTATTCTCAGCCTGCTACTTCTCTGCCATCTTGACTCCTCCTCCCACTCCTAGCATTCTTTAGCAATTATCTTGATCAGGTTTTTTGTTTGATTTTTACTCTCAGATGTGACTTTTTGTCAATTGGAATCTTACAGAGAACTGTGATATGCCAAAACAATAAAGTCATAACCTCTCTCATTAAGGGGTGGTAGTGAAGGGGTACAATTCTGTAAGACCTCTGATACTTTCGCTTCCCTTACAGACTAAATGATTGTGCACCTCCAAATTCACATGTAAATCCTAACCCCCATGTGATGATGGTATTTGGGGGTGGGGATGTGGGGAGGTGATAGGATTAGATGAGGTCATAAAGGTAGGGCCTTATGGTGGGATTAGTGCCCTTATAGGAAGAGTAAGGGACAAGAGAACCCCCCCTCCCACCATGGGGGTTGGGTTCCACATACTAACCTTTGGGATGACACAATTCAGTCTATAGAAATATCCTTAATATTTCAAGGTAAATGGTGTTTTGTATGGCAGCGTAGCAGCCTAAAATACCAAGCAAAGAACTATTTCTTTAAAAGACAATAAAGAAGACCATCTATTCTATAGAACTTTTTTTTTTTTTTTAAACTTCATTCACACTGGCTATCAACACAGAGACACTCATCCTATAACGTAAAATTTTATTGGGGACCATAATCTAGTAACACTAAAGCAATGGTTCTCAACTGGGGGAAATTTTGTCCTTGTGGATAATTGGAAATGTGTGGAAGGTACTACTGGAGAGAGAAAAGAGGGTAGGGATACTGTTATATATCCTACAGTGCTCAGAACTTACAACAAACAATAATCTGGTACCAAATGTCAAGAGCGCTGCTGTTGGAAAACCCTGCTCTAAAGATAGTAACTCCAAACTTGCATTTAAAAACCTCTCTTTTGCACCAACCCCACACTGCCCCAACTAACTTAGTACTCCTGAAACTACCAAAGTGAGGCTGAATAAGTAAACAATTATACAAAAAATAAGTTTATTATTAAGTTGAAAATAAATCTTTTCTTGATCTAATTATATCTAAATTTGATTTGTAAGGTTTACAGAATTCTTGTAATAGCAGTGGTTAAAATGAAAAACCCAAGATAAACAATAGAGAACTACCTCCAAATTACAGATCTATTATAATGTATTATAATAGAGTACAGCTAAATTGGTTTCTAAAATGTTTTAAAATTTTCAAATTTAGGTGGGTAGTGTATAAAGGTAAAGCTTAATGTTCATCTTGTCAAAATGTCACAAGTTATTTGTTATATGGATCAAAAGTGTCACAACTTAATTTTTAATGGATCCAAGTGGGTTATGTTGCTTTTATGGGGTTGTACCCTTCCCGTATCCAGTTTTAATGAGGGGTTTTTCTTTCTAGCAACGTCTGTTTTTCCTTAAATCCCCAAATCACTCACGCTTTCTTCTTTAGCTATAGTCTTCTTTAATAAAACCAACTTTGTTTTCACAAGTTAACATTTTCCTGTTTAAATATCCAAGATGATAATGCAAAGCACAAAAAAATGAAAATAATACCTCGATTGTTACCTGGTAAATTTTAGAGGCTTATTAGTCATTTTGGGTCATTCAAGTTAAAAAGAAAAAAATGAAATCAAGAAAAAAACAGAAACAAAATGCTTGAATGTCATTTTACTAAATCAGCCAACAGAAAACTTTCTTTCTTGGAGGAAGGGGTACTGAATTGCTTTAAGACTAGAACTATGTAATACTGCCTTTCAAAGTAATCATTTTCTTTCTAATTTCATTCAACAAATGAAGGTCTGATGTCTTGTATGTGCTATGTTTTAAATCTGACACAACTAATGTTCAGGGGGAGAGAAATGAATGTTTCTTTCTGAGTTAATCCTCCAAAAATAAGCATTCTCTGAAAAGTGAATGGTAGATTTTCTGTTTTGTTAAAATTGGTGATTCTATGCATCTTCACTATTAATCTACATGATTTTTATTCAACTCAGATTTTTTGTATCCCACATAAACAAAGCTTGATCATATAACATATATCTATAGTATTATATTAAATATAGAAATGTTTTTCTACTGTAATAAATAAAATTTATAATAAATCAATTACTTATTTACAGAAAGTTATTCCCGGAAACGTAAGACATGTTTCTTTTGTCGGTAGTACTATTGCTATTTTAAATACTGGTTTATAGGTTTTCTAAAGCAACAATAATATGCTCATGAAGCCAATAATCAGCGTCAATGCAATCACACTACAGTCTAAATTAAGGTCAAATTTCAGTAAAAACACTGTCCATAGCCAAGAACAAATAAAATATGCCCTAAATTTGTCTGCTCTCTCACTAATATGTTAAGAACTCTCAGAAGCTTGATGGTCTATAAAATCTGTTTTGTCATTTAATTGTATCAGATAATTATGTAATATATCACTGTTAATGTAGTCAACTCTGACATCATAAAGAACTATTGACTAGGATTTGTTTTTTTTATCTTGATAATGAGTCAGGCGCTCTTACTGTGTAATATTTCTTCATTTTATTGGCATTGTTAAGAACTCTTTAAAATTCCTTTCTCATTCCTCTTTTTCATTCTTATCTTACAGATCACTTTTTATTAAACTCAGTGAATTTTATTGCAAAATATTGTTGATATACAAGTTGAAAACACATACTTAGAAAAGTAATGCACGTTGCTATTCTTGTTACCTACCAAATATGTTTTCAGATTATAGAAGTTTAACTTAAGACTTTTATGATGTCACATTTTAAAACACCCTGAAAACACCAACTATAAAGATTTAATACTTTGTGTAATTTTTATATAGTATAGATATTACAGAAATTAAAAATCTCATTAAGTTAATACCTTTTTGGTAGCTTTGTGAAAATAAAAAGTAAAAATCTGTTTTTTGTTTAAGATTTTTGAGTACTTTCCTTCATATGACATGATTATATCTCTAGGTAACGTAGTCTGAAATTAAATCACATGGTTTACAAAATAAAATATGGCCTTAGTCTTTACAATTTTTAATAAATACAACTAGAACATCTAGCCTTGGTCTAGGGATCTGTTTCTGGAATTATACAAAGTTCAATATAGATTACAGACCATCCTATTTGTCAGATTTTCAAATCTTCATTGCTATAGGACTATAAAATTGATAATGAATCTGATTTAAGCACTAACAGTTTCTAACGAAGAAGTCGTTGGACGGTTTACAGCAAATAACCTCGCAAGGAAAGTATGCTTGTGGGCCAAGTATTTTTATCACTTACCAGCTCTTCCTGAAGTTGGGAGATGAGTTCATCCCGCTCTTTCAGCTGCAGCTTCAGCAGTGAGCATTCATCTTTCATTATATCCTACAAAAACATCAAAGAGACAGCATAATAGGCTTAGCCCTTTCACTTTGCTCTTGATAAGGAAAGTCAGCTTCACACAGTGGGAGATAATTGCATATGACTAATGAAACTGAAATTTTCTCTACAATGTGATATTTTTCATAATATATTCTAAGTTGCAAAATAAACAAGCTAATGTATCAGAAGATATTATTCTATATATATACACTTTTTAAAAAAATCAGTCTTTCTCTTTGATATTCATTTGTCCATTTTGTTGCCAATAACAGAAACTAGTGAATTATCCTAAGTTCTTTCTTCCCATTCTTGTGCATACATAGTGAGTAGAAAAAGACTATACTTTAAAAGAGATACTTTTAAAAAAAAAATTTTTTTTATAAACATATAATGTATTATTAGCCCCTGGGGTACAGGTCTGTGAATCGCCAGGTTTACACACTTCACAGCATTCACCATAGCACATACCCTCCCCAATGTCCATAACCCCACCACCCTCTCCCGGCCCCCCTCCCCCCAGCAACCCTCAGTTTGTTTTGTGAGATTAAGAGTCTAAAAGAGATACTTTTATCTACCATTTGTTCCCCTGCTATAATGAAATATTAATTCCTAAACCAGTTACCATGTTACAGCCTTTGTCTTTAATGACATCTCTCTAATATTTGTCCCTTCCCCTAGAGCTTTATCTTTGGGCATTTAATCTTCTCATTGGTCAAGTACACTCAGGCACTGCCTCTGTGTACACAATACATCCATATCTAGGGCCTATATTACTGTATGCTGGTAACTCTCAAATAAAATTACTTAATCAAGACTCCTCCACCTTCCAAGTGTCAGTCCACAAACAAAACTACTTATTGAGCATATACTCACATTGTCCCATAGACATTCCAGGGCAACTATCATCTCATCATTTCCCTCTACCTGAAAACTTCACTTCTACTTACTTCTCACACCTTCCTAGTTTCTAAAAATACTCAGGAAGCCATCCTATACTCTCAGTTTTTACTCACTCTGAACCAAATCTGATACCTATCTCATCTTTATTTCTTTATTACATCTTAGACTCACTCACTCTTCTCTAAACTCATGAACTTACTCTGGGTACTCATTGCTTCTTTCCTGGTTTAATGCAGTAAGTTTCTATCACATTCCCAATCTGCCAGAGATATTTGCCTTAATGGGGATAAATTACATTCCTTCTTATTTAACAGCTATCACCTCCTTCAGGAAAATAAAGAAGGCAACACTCTTTAGCACAGCATATAGTGCCTTTCATTACCTGCTACTTGCTTATTTCTGGAGCTTTAAAGTTTTAATTTCCAACTTTCTTAACAACCTTCACTCATTCTGAAACACAAGGCGTTTTATGTATCCTTGCTTTACACATACACAAGTCTGGATTATACAGTCTTCTATCCACAGCACCCCTCTCTTCCCACAACTGTGCTTTTAGAGGCATGTCAGACATTGCTCCTTATTCCACTAGAGAGGTTCCCCTTGTTGGCTGAGTAAGATGTCCCTTGGGAGTAAGGGCATGCTCCATAGCATCTAAATCATATGTCATTTCATGCAATACTAATACTTCACATGCTGTTTGCTTATTCCCCAGCCTCTTCGGAACATTTTCCCCCTCCACTTCAGCAAATAGGCTATTTCATTAGCACCAAACACTGTAACTAATGTGTATAAGCTCAAAGCCAGATTTCCTTCCCATAAAATTACCAAATATGTAATATAAACATTAGAAATCCCACTTTTTCTGAATCTGTTAACTGAACTGAACTGACAAGGAAAACAACAGCTAATGACTTAAAAACAACAACAACAACAGAATACTTGTTTATTTTGGTTTTTATGGTGTTAATAATTTCTACTTTCTCTAAACTAAGCAACACCAAACATATGATTTGGATTTACTAATTTCTTTCAGTTGTTTACAACCAGCTTGACTGGGTGAGGCTAATTAGCCTCCTTTTGCAGTAGGCCTATTTCTTCTCTAAATCATGTTTTCATAGAGTTTACACTCATTGTTTTTAATATTTATTTTCATAGATTTTAAATATTAATGCAAAGAACGCTTAGCCTGCACCACAATATAAAGGAAAAAAAAAATAGCAAACTTAAGAGGTAGCTAAAAGAATAATCCTGCTTCTTAGAATCTGAGATCTAGGATCAAATTGTTGGGCTTTCAATTAGCTAGTCCTGTGGCTCTGTGCTAGTAACTTTTGTGTGGAGGTTGAAGATAACAGCAGACCATAAACTACCTGATGGCAAATACCAACTGTACTAATATTTATATTCCCAAAGCCTTGCATAATATCTCACTTAATAAAAATTAATTCTTCTCATAAAATAAAATGTCATAGGTGAGTTCTTCAGGAAACAAATATTGAGGTGGGGTTAAGGGTGCAAATGGTTTACCAGAGATTAAACCCATGTAAAAAGAAAAGAAAAATCAGACTTGGGTAGGGAGATAGCTGGACCCAGATTCATACCTGAGGAGTCCTCTGTCAGCCAAACAAACAGATCCGGCGCCAAGAGCGCCTGTTAAAGGAATCACAGGTTGAGGGAAAGTGGGCAGGCCCTTATATCACTCCCTGTTCCATCATTGACTGGGGGCTGTCTCAAGAGCTAGATCTCAGCTGCTGTTATTTATTCTTTGTTTCAGATCACCCACAGATGAGATTGACTTCAGCTAGAAAGAAGAGGCAGGCCCTTAGGGCATGAGCTAAGAGTAAGAGGCAATCAGCCAACCACAGGTCTTCTTTACTGAAAGAAGATCTGGGCATCTGTCTGAATCTACTACAACTGTTTTTTATAGATTAATTATCAACAATATTTTTGTATGTTAATTATTTTGTTGATTGATTAATTTAAAACAGAAGATTCACCTATATTGTGACTAACAGGAATCATAAAAAAAAATTGGTTTTTCAAAAATACACTCACTTTATACAATTCTCTCATTTTCTTCCTGGGGAACTTCTTCAAGAAATTCATAATCTCACAGTTTTCAATCAGATAGGTGTAATATGTCATTTACATTTACTTATGGAATAATGCATTAATTATTTATGTCATCAGAAGCCAATTTTTACAAAAACATTTATGATGAGTATGCAATGGATCTTAGTTATTTAGATTTCATCTTTAGTTGTTATATATACATGTGTGTCAATATTCACAGAAGTATTTGTCTAATACATAAAATAAAATCCCTTGAACAACATTCTTAGCTTAAGACTAAGAGCAATATCCCCTCAATATTCTCACTGTGTTTGCAAATTTCTAGGATGTATTTGGCAGGATAATCTACTGAGTTAGAAATCATATTAATGTGTAGAATTAACTCGATTTTAACATTCTTGATTTTTCAAATAACCAGGTGCCGGGGTGGCTCAGTCAGTTAAGCATCTGCCTTTGTCTCAGGTGATGATCTCAGGGTCCTGGGATCCAGTCCCACATGTGGCTCCCTACTCAGTGGGGAGTTTGCTCCTCCCTCACCCTCTGATCCTATCCCCTGCTCATGCCTGCTCTTTATCTTAAATAAACAAAAGCTTAAAAAAAATTATTCCATTAACCTGTAGGCTAATGTAACCAATTTAACCTTGTACTTATTTAAATATTTATTTATTTATTTGAGAGAGAAAGAGCGCAGCAGGGAGGGGCAGAAGGAGAGGGAGAGAGAGTCTTAAGCACACTTCCCACTCACTGTGGAGCCTGACACTGGGCTCAATTTCATAACCCCGAGATCATGACTTGAGCTGAAACCAAGAGTTGGACTAAGCTTCTGCTTATTTAAATGTATATTATTCATTGATAGGAAACTGCAGATTTTAATAATTATGACATTTTCTCACTCAAGCACAATTAATTTTCAGGACTAAAATTCAATTCTATTTTTTTAATTAAATTATATTGTTTCTAAATTCAGTAATTATTTATAAATATGGAACTCACAGTGTGGTGGATTAAAGATAGCTACAAATATTTTGTTACTATTCCTACTGAAAGATGGAGACCAATGCTCTGTCCTTGGATCTAGGCTGGTTTTATTGTTTGACCATGAGGATACAATGGAATTAACTCTACATGACTTCCAGGACTAGGTAAGAAAAAGCCTTTCAGATTCCACAACTGATCTCCTACAATGCTCCTTTCTCAGGTTACTCCCTTGAAGAAGGAAGACAACAGCCATGCCAAAAAGTAAAACCACATGAACTTCTGTTGACAGCCCCCTATGAGCTGTGAGAGGATACCCAGCTTCAATTGCTATCCCTGAGAATGAGTCATTTTGCACATCTAGCCAAGTGGAGCTTTCAAGTGACCAAAGCCCACAGCACTATCTGACCATAACTGCCTAAATTGAATTATTCCCAAATTCCTGACCTGCAAACAGTGAACAATTAAAATTATTATTTTATACAATTAATTTTGGGGATGATTTGTTACAAACACCATAGCACATGTGGACAAACTCCAAATTATTATAAATAGAATTATAGGTGTAAAAAATGTATGCAGCTAGTTTTTGAACAGAATTTTTTGATTTATGATTTTTGTGATTGAAGTTATAAATAGTGCAATTGTCAAATAGCTCATTTCATGCATGAAAGGAAGATTTATGACCTCACTGCATAAGTTACTAGAGAAGCAGGCATACAGATATAAAAGTATTTACAGATTATCTTATTCTTGTACTTTTATTTGATAAATTTGGAAAGTTAGAGCCAGATACACAGATATTCAAGTAATTTGTCCCAAATTCACTCAGCTGACTTCAATCCCATATATTCTATAATTTATTTTTGCCTAGAATTAGAACCGAATCATTGTGTCAGACTATTATATAAACAGAAATCAAATGCCAAAAAAAGGCAAGTAGAATCCATAAATCATTTTGAAAATGACCTTATGCTGAAATTAGAAATACAGGTTAAAAAAATCACATAATTTCTAACTCACACACCTCCGGATAATTCTGCAGGTAAAATTATTAATGTAATTCTGGGCTATTACTTACAAACACATGACAAAAGTGTTATTAAGTCATCATGATTCTATTTACAGACCTCTGGAGGGCTTTACTTTATGATTTACAAGTTATTTCCTCATTCTTGTAAACAAAAAGGTCAAAAGATTTTTAAAAAATAAAGGAAAGAGACAACAACTCTATCAGAGAAAAGAAGGACAGAATGTTATGAACAAGTAGGAAAAAAAAAAGAAATAGGAATATGGCAGGAAAGGACAGCAGGGCAGAGATTACAAAACACAAAAATGTATAATAGTAGTGTATTTTGCAGCTCTACCTAACTAACTGACCTTTTATAATTCTTATGTTAACTGAGTTTTAAAGTAGTATGCTAGGGGCGCCTGGGTGGCTCAGTGGGTTAAAGCCTCTGCCTTTGGCTCAGGTCATGATCCCAGGGTCCTGGGATCGAGCCCCATATCAGGCTTTCTGCTCAGCGGAGAGCCTGCTTCCTCCTCTCTCTCTCTGCCTGCCTCTCTGCCTACTTGTGATTTCTGTCTGTCAAAAAAAAAAAAAAAAAAAAAATCTGTAAAGTAGTGTGCTTTCTGAAATACCTGAGCAGCTAGAGAAATAAAGCAGTGTAGGCATATAGTCATCTAAACAGGAGCATAAAAGAAACTGCTTTTTGAATATTGAAAACAAAGTCAGAGTGCTTGGGTGGCTCAGTTGGTTAAGTGTCTGCCTTTGGCTCAGGTCATGATCCTGTTGTCCCAGGATCAAGCCCCACATCAGGCTTCCCACTCAATGGGGAGTCTGCTTCTCCCTCTGACCCTCCCTGTTCTCATGCTTTCGCTTTCTCTTTCTCTCAAATAAGTAAATAAATCTTTTAAAAAGTGAGTAAAGACACCACTCTAATTCTTTATTATTTAGTTTGAAATAATTGAAAAAAATATAAAACATTTCAGTATTAATCATGAAAAATTGTCTTTTTATATTCAATTAAAAATATTCTGGATATGACTTTGTACATTCCCTTATGAGATGAGCTAACATTTCATTGATTTTACAGCATATTTCCTAAACATTTTTATAGAAATATAAAAATTAAAAAGGCATATTAAAAAGAAATATAAAAAAATTAAAAATTCAAAGTGAGTACTTTAGAAATACATATTTTTAGCATATAGATCAAATCAGGAAATAGCATTATCCCTTGACACAATGGCATATTGGCTTTGATTTTCAAAAATCAAAGATCAGCATAATCTTTTCATTTGCAAGTTTTACTCTTAGGAAATATTAAGACTTCTTACTGATCTTTATCACTCAAAAGATAATGATAATGATACCTGATATGTGTATAGGATAGGGGCTTTATAATTTGTAAAACACTTTTACGTACAGATTCTCTTTTTACACTAGAATATCTCTTGACCAGTTATTGGGCAAAATTTCTACATTTCTAGAATAAGTAAAGGCTTGAGGAATAAAAATGAAGCAAAAAAGCAATTTCAGCAAAGGTCAAACAAAAAGAAATAATTAATAATAATACTAAGACCCTTAGGATGTTTTCCTTAACCTCTCAAAAAATTTATTGTATTCCTACATTTTTTTGGAATCATTAAAAACATTAGCCTGCCTGAGGAATCTGCCAGAATGTTAAAACAGTTCCATGAGACCATGGGCTTGTCTTTTCCACATTGCTAGACTGCTCTTAGATTCACTTTCTTACACCAGTAAGAAAAAGTTGGGTTGCATAAAGCTTTTAACATACTTTACCTTAATTTTTTTATACATAGTAAGTGAAGAGAACATGTTAATCTAAGTCATGATCCTTATAAAAAATACTTACTCAAAGTTTTCACTATTTTATTATTTGTTTCATCCAGGATTATTTTTTTTGGGGGGGGGAGTGGTTAAAAGTAAAATTAAAAAAGACTCCAAACTTTTTGCAGCAAGATGGTAGAGTAGGAGACCTAATATCGTCGGGTCCCAGGAGTTCAGCCAGAAAGTTATCAAACCATTCTGAACACCTACAAACTTAAGAGAAAATTGAAGAGAAGAAGAGCAGCAACTCTAGGAACAGAAGAGTGACCACTTTCTGGAAAGTAGGATGTGTGGAGAAGTGAATCCAAGGTGATATATGGGAAGACAGACCATGGGGGGAGGGGCCAGCTCCCGGCAAACAGTAGTGCAGGGGAGCACAAAATCAGAACTTTTCGAAGTCAGCTCCACAGAGGGACATCACTCCAGAGGCTAAGAAGGGGGTTGCTGAGACAGTGTGGCCTCAGAACCCAAAGGGTCACAAAAAGACCAGGGGTGCCTGAGTGTGGCAGAGCCCCCAGGTACCAGAGTGGGGAAGCTGGTTGCAGAGATGGATCTGAGGAGTGGGCTCTCAGGCCAAGATTACCTTAAACCATGATCTGAGGCAGAGTTGGACCACTGCTCTTTGAGCAGGGACCCCACAAGTGGGAGATCCAGGGAGACCCCCTCCTTCCTCCTCCACGAGGAGAAGCACTGCAGTGCACTGCAGGAATTTGCTGGGTTTGGAGACTCCAAAGGGGGCCATGTGCCAGACACAGAAGTGCTCAGTTACAGGCTGGGTGAATTCAGAGTATGGCTGGAGACCAGAGAGACGGGACTGATTGACTGCCTTTCCCTGAGGACAACTGAGGAGTGGGGCCCCAAGCTCTTACCTCCTATGGGGCTGGAGATTGGGAGGCCACCATCTTCATTCCCATCTTCCAAAGCTATATGGAAAGCTTGCAGGGAACAAAAGCTCCTGAGACCAAAACCAAGCTGATTATTTAGCCTGGCCCCTGGCAAGGGCGGTGCCATTCTACCTTGGGTAAAAACATTTGAGAATCACAGCAACATGCCCCTCCCCCAGAAGATCAATAAGAACATCCAGCCAAGATCAAGTTCACCAATGAATGAGAACTGCAAAACTTCAGAACTACCGGAATATAGCACATGGAATTCATGGCTTTCTTCCAATGATTCTTTAGTCTTTCAAAGTTAAATTTTTTTAATTTTATTTTTTTTCTTATTATATTTAAAAAAATTTTTCCCCTTCCCTATTTTAACTTTAACTATTTTATCTTATCAATATCTTTTTAAAAGTCTTTTTAAATTTTCCTGTTATAGTCATATTCCATCCCTTCATTGTATTTAGTCTTATTTTTTGTATACAGATAGGTTTTCCTTTCTTTCAAATTTTGGGATATAGTTTCTTCTAACAGATCAACATATACCCTAAATAATGCATGGGTTTGTTCTAGTCTCTAGCCTGATCACATTCTTTCCATTTATTTTTTTCCCAACCAACTTCTTATCAATTCCTTTTTTAGAATCATTTTTTAAAAAATTTTCATCTTACAGTCATATTCCATCCCTTCATTGTGTTTCCCTTATTTTTTAATATAAATAAGTTTTTATTTCTTTAAAATTTTGGGAGGCAGTTTCTTCTAACAGACCAAAATACACCCCAAGTCAAGTGCGTGGCTCTGTTCTATTCACATACACACACACACACACACACACACACACACACACACATATATATATATATATATATATATATATACACACACAAACACATATATTTTTTTTTTCTGCATTCTTCCCTATCCCACCAGTTTTGGGTCTCTTTTGATTTGGTTAGTGTATATTTTTCTGGGGATGTTGCTACCCTTTTAGTATTCTGTTCTCTTATTCATCTGTTCTTACCTGGAAAAAGCAACAAGGTGGAAAAACTCACCTCAAAAAAAAAAAAAAAAAGACAAAGAGGCAGTACTGATGGCTAGGGACCTAATCAATATGGACATTAGTAAGATGTCAGATCTAGGATTCAGAATGATGATTATCAAGGTGCTAGCTGGGCTTGAAAAAAGAATGGAAGATACTAGAGAATCCCTTTCTGGAGAACTAAAAGAACTAAAATCTAACCAACTTGAAATTCTAAAAAGCTACTAATGAGGTGCAATAAAAATTGGAGGCTCTTACTGCTAGGATAAATGAGGCAGAAGAGAGAATTAGTGATATAGAAGACCAAATGATGGAGAATAAAATAAAATAAGTAAATAAATAATAAAATAAATAAATAAAATAAAAGCTAAGGAAAAGAGAGATAAACAACTACTGGACCACGAAGAGAGAATTCAAGAGATAACTGATACCATAAGACAAAAAAAAATTTTAGAATAATTGGGATCCCAGAAGAAGAAAAAAGAGAGAGGTATATTGGAGCAATTTCCCTAATTTGGTGAAGGGAACAGACACATCAAAATCCAGGATGCACAGAGAACCCACCCCCCCCCTTAAAATCAATAAAAATAGGTCCACATCCCATCATCTAATAGTAACACTTATGAATTTCAGTGACAAAGGGAAAATCCTGAAAGTAGCTTGGCACAAGAGGTCTGTAATATACAATGGTAGAAATATTAGACTGGGAGCAGACCTATCCAGAGAGACCTGGCAGGCCAGAAAGGACTGGCGTGATATAGTAAGAGCACTAAACAAGAAAAATATGCAGCCAAGAATACTATATCCACCTAGGCTATCACTGAAAATAGAATGAGAGGTAAAAGACAGTCTCTTCAATAAATGGTGCTGGGAAAACTGGACACCTATATGTAGAAGAATGAAACTCGACCATTCTCTTACATCATACACAAAGATAAACTCGAAATGGATAAAAGACCTCAACGTGAGACAGGAATCCATCAGAATCCTAGAGGAAAACATAGTCAGTAACCTCTTTGATATCAGCCACAGCAACTTCTTTCAAGATATGTCTCCAAAGGCAAAGGAAACAAAAGCGAAAATGAACTTTTGGGAATTCATCAAGATCAAAAGCTTCTGCACAGCAAAGGAAACAGTCAACAAAACAAAGAGGCAACCCATGGAATGGGAGAAGATATTTGCAAATGACAGTACAGACAAAAGGTTGATATTCAGGATCTATAAAGAACTCCTCAAACTCAACACACACAAAACAGATAATAATATAAAAAAATGGGCAGAAGATATGAACAGACACTTCTCCAATGAAGACATACAAATGGCTATCAGACACATGAAAAAATGTTCATCATCACTAGCCATCAGGGAGATTCAAATTAAAACCACATTGAGATACCACCTTACACCATTTAGAATGGCCAAAATTAGCAAGACAGGAAACAACGTGTGTTGGAGAGGATGTGGAGAAATGGGAACCCTCTTACACTGTTGGTGGGAATGCAAACTGGTGCAGCCACTTTGGAGAACAGTATGGAGATTCCTCAAAAAATTAAAAATAGAGCTTCCCTATGACCCTGCAATTGCACTACTGGGTATTTACCCCAAAGATACAGATGTAGTGAAAAGAAGGGCCATCTGTACCCCAGTGTTTATAGCAGCAATGGCCACGGTCGCCAAACTGTAGAAAGAACCAAGATGCCCTTCAACGGACGAATGGATAAGGAAGATGTGGTCCATATACACTATGGAGTATTATGCCTCCATCAGAAAGAACGAATACCCAACTTTTGGACAGGCCTGGAAGAGATTATGCTGAGTGAAATAAGTCAAGCAGAGAGAGTCAAGTATCATATGGTTTCACTTATTTGTGGAGCATAACAAATAACATGGAAGACAGGGGGAGATGGAGAGGAGAAGGGAGTTGAGGGAAATTGGAAGGGGAGGTGAACCATGAGAGACTATGGACTCTGAAAAACAACCTGAGGGTTTTGAAGGGGCGGGGGGTGGGAGGTTGGGGGAACCAGGTGGTGGGTATTAGGGAGGGCACAGATTGTATGGAGCACTGGGTGTGGTGCAAAAACAATGAATACCGTTATGCTGAAAAGAAATAAAAAGTTAAAAAAAAAATATTCCAGGACAAACAAAAAATAAAATAATTTATAAACAACAAACCAGCCCTACAGGAAGTACTGAAAGGGGTCCTCTAAGCAAAGAGAAAGCCTAAAAGTAACATAGACCAGAAAGGAACAGAGACAATATACAGTAACAGTCACTTTATAGGCAATACAATGGCAAAAAAGGCCCCAATCAAAAGACACAGGGTATCAGAATGGATTAAAAAAACAAGACCCATTGATATGCTGTCTGCAAGAAATATATTTTAGAATAAAAAACACCTCCAGATTTACAGTGAGGGGGTGGAAAACAATATACCATGCTAATGGACATCAAAAGAAAGCTGGGGTGGCAATGTTTATATCAGATCAATTAGATTTTAAGCTAAAGACTATAATAAGAGATGAGGAAGGACACTATATCATACTTAAAGGGTCCATCCAACAAGAAGATCTAACAATTTTAAATATCTATGCCCCTAACATGGGAGAAGCCAATTATATAAACCAGTTAATAACAAAATCAAAGAGACACATCAACAATAACAAAATAATAGTAGGGGACTTTAACACCCCCCTCACTGCAATGGGCAGATCATGCAAGCAAAAGATCAACAAGGAAATAAAGGCTTTAAATGATACACTGGACCAGATGAACATCACAGATACATTCAGAGCATTCTTCTCTAGTGCACATGGAACATTCTCCAGAATAGATCACACCTTGGGTCACAAATCAGGTCTCAACAGGTACCAAAAGATTGGGATCATTCCCTGAGTATTTTCAGACCAAAATGCTTTGAAAATAGAACTCAACCCCAAGAGGAAAGTTGGAAAGAACTCAAATACATGGAAGCTAAAGAGCATCCTACTAAAGAATGAATGGGTCAACCAGGAAATTAAAGAAGAATTGAAAAAATTCAGGGCAACAAATGAAAATGAAAGCATAACTGTTCAAAATCTTTGGGACACAGCAAAGGCGGTCCTGAGAGGATAGTATATAGTGATACAAGCCTTTCTCAAGAAACAAGAAAGGTCTCAAGTATACAATCTAACCCAACACCTAAAGGAGCTGGAGAAAGAACAGCAAAGAAAGTCTAAATCCAGCAGCAGAAGAGATATAATAAAGATCAGAGCAGAAATCAATGAAATAGGAACCAAAAGAACAGTAGAACAAATCAACAAAACCAGGAGCTGGTTCTCTGAAAGAATTAATAAGATTGATAAACCCCTGGCCAGACTTATCAAAAAGAAAAGAGAAAGGACCCAAATTAATAAAACCATGAATGAAAGAGGAAAGATCACAACCAATACAAAAATATATATATATATATATATGAGCAAATATACGCCAGCAAATTTTAAAATCTGGAAGAAATGGATGCATTCCTAGAGACATATAAACTACCAAAATTAAGCCAGAAAGAAGTAGAAAACTTGAGCAGATCCATAACCAGTAAGGAGATTGAAGCAGTCATCAAAAATCTACCAACAAACAAGAGCCCAGGGCCAGATGGCTTCCCAGGGGAATTCTACCAAACACTTAAAGAAGCATTAATACCTATTCTCCTGAAACTGTTCAAAAAAAAAAAAAAAAAGGAAAGAAAGAAAGAAAAGAAACGGAAGGAAAACAATCCAAATTCATTTTGTGAGGCCAGCATTACCTTGATCCCAAAACCAGACAAAGACCCCGTCAAAAAGGAGAATTACAGAACAATGTCCTTGATGAACACGTATGTATGAGAAAATTCTCACCAAAATCCTAGTCAATAGGATCCAACAGTACATTAAAGGATTATTCACCACAACCAGGTGGGATTTATTCCTGGGCTGCAAGGTTGGTTCAACATCTGCAAATCAGTGTGACACAACACACTAATAAAAGAAAGAAGAAGAACCATATGATACTGCCAATAGATGCTGAAAAAGCATTTGACAAAGTAGAGCATCCTTTCTTGATCAAAACTCATCACAGTATAGGGATAGAGGGTACATACCTCAATATCATCAAAGCCATCTATGAAAAACCCACTGCAAATATCATTCTCAATGGGGAAAAACTGAGAGCTTTCCCCCTAAGGTCAGGACTATGGCAGGGATGTCCACTATCACCACTGCTATTCAACATAGTACTAGAAGTTCTAGCCTCAGCAATCAGACAACAGAAAGAAATAAAAGTCATCTGAAATGGCAAAGAAGTCACAGTCTCACTCTTTGCAGATGATATGATAATTTATGTGGAAAACCCAAAAGACTACACTTCAAAACTGCTAGAACTCACACAGGAGTTCAGTAAAATGTCAGGATATAAAATCAATGCACTGAAATCAGTTGCATTTCTATACACCAACAGCAAGACATAAGAAAGAGAAACTAAGGAGTCAATCCCATTTACAATTGCACCCAAAACCATAAGATACCTAGGAATAAACCTAACCAAAGAGGCAAAGAATCTGTACTCAGAAAACTATAAAGTACTCATGAAAGAAATTGAGGAAGACACAAAGAAATGGAAAAATATTCCATGCTCATGGATTGAAAGAACAAGTATTTTGAAAATGTCTATGCTACCTTCCGCAATCTACACATTTAATGCAATCCCTATCAACATACCACCAATTTTATTCAAAGAAATGGAACAAATAATCCGAAAATTTATATGGAACAAGAAAATACACCGAATAGCCAGAGGAATGTTGAAAAAGAAAACCCAAGTTGGCGGCATCACAATTCCAGACTTCAAGCTCTATTACAAAGCTGTCATCATCAAGACAGTATGGTATTGGCACAAAAACAGACATATAGATCAATGGAACAGAACAGAGAGCCCAGAAATAGACCCTCAACTTTATGGCCAACTAATCTTTGACAAAGCAGGAAAGAATGTCCAATGGAAAGAAGACAGTCCCTTCAACTAATGGTGTTGGGAAAATTGGACAGCAAAAGAATGAAACTGGACCATTTCCTTACACCGCACTTAAAAATAGACGCAAAAGGGAAGAAAGACCTCCATGGGAGACAGGAATCTATCAAAATCCTTGAGGAGAACACAGGCAGCAACCTCTTCGACCTCATCCATAGCAACTTCTTCCTAGAAACATCGCCAAAGGCAAAGGAAGCAAGGGCAAAAATGAACTACTGGGACTTCATCAAGATAAGAAGCTTTTGCACAGCAAAGGAAATAGTCAACAAAATCAAAAGACAACTGACAGAATGGGAGAAGATATTTGCAAATGACATATCAGATAAAGGGCTAGTATCCAAAATCTATAAAAAACTTATCAAACTCAACACCCAAAGAACAAATAATCCAATCAAGAAATGGGCAGAAGACATAAACAGACATTTCTGCAAAGAAGACATCCAGATGGCCAACAGACACATGAACAAGTGCTCCACATCACTTGGCATCAGGGAAATACAAATCAAAACCACAATGAGATACCACCTCATACCAGTCAGAATGGCTATAATTAACCAGTCAGGAAATGACAGATGCTGGCGAGGATGCAGAAAAAGAGGAACCCACCTACACTGTTGCTGGGAATGCAAGCTGGTATAGCCACTATGGAAAACATTATGGAGGTTCCTCCAAAAGTTGAAAATAGAGCTACCCTATGACCCAGCAATCACACTACTGGGTATTTACCCTTAAGATACAAACGTAGTAATCCGAAGGGGATTGTGCACCCAAAGTTTATAGCAGCTATGTCCACAATAGCCATACTATGGAAAGAACTAGATGTACATCAAGAGATGAGTGGATAAAGAAGATGTGTATATATATATATACACAATGGAATACTATGCAGCCATCGAAAGAAATGAAATCTTGCCATTTGCAAAAACGTGGTAGAAATAGAGGGTATTATGCTGGGCAAAATAAGTCAATCAGAGAAAGACAATTATCATATGATCTCTCTGATATGAAGAATTTGAGAGGCAGGGCAGGGGGTTGTGGGGGTTAAGGAAGGGAAAAAATGAAACAAGATGGTACTGGAGAGGGAGACAAACCATAAGAGACTTGATCTCAGGAAATAAATTGAGGGTTGCTAGGGGGTAGAGGGGGAAAGGATAGGGTGCCTGGGTCATGGACACTGGGGAGGATATGTGCTATGGTGAGTGCTGTGAATTTTTTAAGACTGATCATTCACAGACCTGTACACTTGAAGCAAATAATATACTACATTTAATTTAAAAAAATAAAAAAATAAGAAAGACCCCAAATATCTGTATTTCATTTTCCAAAGCCTTCTTAAAAATGATTTCATTTTGTAGGCATAAAGATAAAAACAAATTTCCTAGGGTCATAGAATGAGTTAGTAAGCAAGGCAAATTAGTTTTCTGATTTCCTACAACCATGGGTTTCATCAAAATCAATTATTATATGAATAATTAATTAATTAATTAATTATTAATTAATAATATGAATTATGATATGAATTAAGATATAAATGTCTTATAAACTCATCAACAATGAGCTTCTCAACAAAGAAAGTCAAGAAGTGATACAGTGATATTAATTCATATTGCCCCATTGAACTTGCTTGATATAAAATTCTTGGGGAAAATTATTCTTAGGAGATCTTAAGATTCTCTGATACCAACATTTTTTTTTCCTCAGAGAGGACAGACATAACTGTCACATTATACCTGTATTTTTTAAATAAGGTGATTATGACTTTTCCCACAGTATAGATTTTATAAGAAATAAAAATGAAATGGTTAGAAATACCCTGTTAAACATTCCTTTCTGTTATGAAATCATGCTTGCCTGCTTTTCATTTTTTATTTTATTTTTAAAATTATGATTATTTTTTAAGTAGGCTCCATGCCCAGCATGGGGCTTGAACTCATGAACCTGAGGACAAGAAATGCATGTTCTACCAACTGAGCCAGCCAGGCACCCCATGCTTTTCATGCTTTAAATAAGAAATAGGGGACCTCTTATCCCTCGACATCCTAAATGAAGTACGAGAATTACGTGTGAACATGACTTCAAGTTTAGTTCCTGAGATGGAAAAGACAGAAAACATATCCCATTCCCCACCCAGAAGTGTATAACACAGTTTTTTTTTTACTTTTGTTTAAAATGCTATATTGACCCAGTTTTGAGGCTGTGGTCAGAGGCCAGTTAGATCCTCTTCTTTTTTTTTTTTTTTTTTAAGATTTTATTCATTTATTTGACAGAGAGAGAGATCACAAGTAGGCAGAGAGGCAGGCAGAGAGAGAGGGGGAAGCAGGCTCCCCACTGAGCAGAGAGCCCGACGTGGGGCTCGATCCCAGGACCCTGAGACCATGACCCGAGCCGAAGGCAGAGGCTTTAACCCACTGAGCCACCTAGGCGCCCCTAGATCCTCTTCTTGAACAACAAATTAAGTCCACATTCCAAATACTTCCCTTATTTGGCACTAACACTTTAGGGCCATTATGTACCAGCCTTACCAAACCAGGTACTAGGCAACTAGGGATAGTCCCTTGTACTCCCCAGAGCTTCTGAAATTATTCAAGTTAATCAATCTTTAGGGAGCCCTGGAAATCCAGCTAATCCCATGCTGTTTGCCATTACATAAATTACCGCTACAGCTGGAGTTTACTGTTAACTCTGTAGCCTGAGAGCAACTTCCTGCATGGTCCTGCTTGCCAGCCTTCTCTCATTGGGAGGTGTAAGTAACAGAGATGTGGATCTGAGTGTCAGTGTGTTGTCTCTACATCAAAAAAAAAAAAAAAATTTAAATCTCATAAAAATTAGTGCTGGCAGGTCTGACTGCTGGTAGTGGGTGTCCTCCTGCTATTTACCTGGGGCAAGGGAGCTGAGCCAGCTCTTGGGTCCTGGACATTTACACCACCCTCGGACAGAGCAGAAGGGCAATGTGAATGATATTGGGCATTGCTTGGCAGCACATTTGCAATTTTTTGCAAGATAAAAGGAGAAAAAAGCCCTTCTAGTTTTATATTTTAATATAGTAGAAATCAGAGAGGAAAAACATCCTTAATATTAGCAGATCCTAAAAAATGGTGTAGTATCCTGTTTAATGAAGAATACAGATTAAGTCACGCATTAGGGATGTTTTTTGAGGACACTAGTCTAATTGTAGAATTCTGGGGAGGAGAAAAAGCAGAAAGCTCAACGTTGTGTTACACAGGAATCATGGATAATATAACTCAATGTAAGCAGTAGTTTCAGGCAGTCTAGGAGGTCACAAAATTAAGCTGCAAAAAAGCAATGAATATTAGCTGACGCTACAGATCACAGCTACAAAACATAAAGCAGTAGTAGACAATAAGGAAAGGAAAAAAGGTCATGCTTTGTTCTTTTTAGAGAACTAATGGATAGCAACAGCATACATAGTGGTAAATTCAAATACTAATTATAAGTACACTGTAAAGCAGGAGTCATTTTAAGATGGCATATATATGAATTTAGAATAACTTTTTCAACTTACAACATAGACACAATTTTCAATAGTTGTTTATGTAGCAAATGCCTGAATATTCTGCCCAACTATGTAATTAACATCCACTATAAAACCAAGTGTTTGGCTTAAAGATTCTATAAATTAAATTTAAGAGTACTGAGAAGTTTTAGATAATCATTAAATAACACTATCCTAAAAACTATTATGTAGGAAAGGAAAAAAAGCCTACAAATCTAACAATGTCTTTCATTGCTGTCTCTCCTTTGGGATAGAAAAGATTGCATCTGAGTGTTTTGTCACAGTTCAGCTGTGTGACCTTGTACAAATCAATTATTAATAATGAAAGTACAATTTATTGAAATTCTGAAATAATACATATTTTGCATACATTGTCAGTGTATATTCACATTTGTTACCAGGAAGATGGTATTAACCACATTTTTCAATGTTTTAATAATTTTCCTACACCATACAACTAAAATACAATAACTGAAATAAACCCAAGTCTGCATTAACACAAAACCATGTCTCTCAGTAGTAGTCTCAACTACTTTGGAGAGCCTCAATTTCCCTTATAAAATGGAGATCATGTATGTATTTTTTCCCACAATGATTTACTAATGTACATAGAAGGGAAACAACCACAATTAGGCATGGTAGATAGAATGTCTAAAACAGCAACCCCAAACTTGTCCTGCCCTCATCTTCTCCATGGAAGGATATGGTCAGATTGAAATTTATGCAGCTTACTGTAGTACAGCATGGACAATGGGCTAGTTGGGATAAAGGCCAGAGACAGGAGGCTAGTTTAATGATCCAGGTAAGAAATTATTAGTATTTAAACTAAAATGGGGCAATGGGAGTGGATTTGAAAGCTAGTTAGAAGGTGGGTTCTTCCAGATATGGGTGGCACAGGAGGGAAAAGAGAAGGGAAGAGTCAAGGATGAAATAAAGTGTCTGGCAGATGTATACTGTGAATGCAAGTGTTGCTTACTCTTGTTGGTAACAAATCTAGTTAGAGGTGGAGGAATTTAAATGAAGAAAATGCAATGAGTTTAAATTGTGACTCTTTTAACATTCAGCTAAAGAAATATAGTATGGACTGTCAATGTAGGAATGTGCTCAGAAGAGAGACATCTGGTCAGGGAGTGGAGATTTGGGAATCATTAGAATATTGATGTAGTGAAAAATCAATAGTTGAAAGATGAGAAGTGACTATGGAAAAACAAGACAAAACAAGAAGTAATTGAAAATGAACAGATTGAGAACAAAGAAAGCATGGTGTCATGATAGTCAAGGCAGGAAATAACTTGTCAAGAGAGTAAGATCAATGATGTTAGATGCAACAGAGATAAAGTAAAGTAAGGCATTGTCAAATAGTAAGTCATTGTTGACTTTAACAAAGCAGTTCCAGGTGGCATGTTAGAAGCAGAATCCAAATTACACTGGTTCAGAAATAAACTGAAGATATGGGAGAAGTAAGGAGTTACCAACTACGTAATTATCAAAATATAAGCTCCTTCTAGGACTTGTTAGGATTGAAATGGGGTGTTTGTGTGTGTGTGTGTTAGATGGAAAACCCTGAACAGGTTTAAAGATTGATAACAATGACTCAGTAAGGAGGAAAAAGTTAGAAATACAAGGGAAAGAAGAAATAAGTGAGCGAAGGAAATCGCATTCACAAACATAACGTAAGAAAATGAAATAATATTTTGTTGTTAGAGCTTTAGTGATAAAGGATCCTCTTTCTAAACAACTTTTTGTAATAGACTGCTAAGGATTGAATGGGTTCCCTCAAAATTCATATGCTAAAGTATAAGCCCCTAGAACCTTAGAACATGACCTTGTTTGGAAATGGGGTCACTGCAGATGTAATTGGTTAAAATGAAGACAGTACTAGAATAGGGTAAGCCCCTAGTCCAATATGTTGATGTCTATAAAAAGGAGAAATTTGGACACAGAGAGTACACAAGGAAAACACCATGTTAACTGGAGTTAATGTCACAAACCAAGGAACTACCAGAAGCTAGGAGAGAAACCTGGGACAGATTCTTCCCTGCCACCCCCAAAGGCAGCACAGTCTTATTGACACTTTGGTCTCAGAATTCTATCTTTCAGAACTAAGACAACACATTTTTGTTGTTTAAGCTACACAGTCGATGGTACTTTGTTATAGTACCCCTAGGAAATCAATACATAGACATAATATAATTTTCAACTGCTACACCTTCTTCTAGATTATATATAAGTAATTGAATTTATATATAATTTTTCAATAGTTAGTAAAGGAGCAAATAGATAGAAGCAGGAAAGGATGGAAAAAAGAGAGTACATAAACCATGACCTTTCTCTACTATGTCTTTTACCTTCAAAGCTCTCCAAATGCTCATTCTTATTTCTCATATAGGGTAATATTAAATAAAATGGAGGGGCTGTTAGCATATTTAATATAACAGTAGATCTTTATTCCTTCAGGTTATAAATATAAAGTCCTTCTATCTTTGCATATTTAGTCACTACTTGATTCTTGAACAAGTAAGAGATTTAGGTGTCTACTTAAGTCTGTAGCAGTAGTTTTGCCTTTAGTCACATTCAATCATTCAAGTGAATACCAGAGTTTATTGCTGTGGACTTTTTTGCATAATGTGAGGGCAGCCATCACCACATTCTTGTAACTTAACACTCATCAAAATGATCAAAAGGTTTTAGACAAGTTAGTCTCATCAAAGCCAAATTTGTTTTGACCACTAATCAGTATGTGAAGTTCATAGAGATACAATTGTTCACATTCCTCTTCATATATAATAAAATGTGGTAAGAATAATGTCACCTTCATCCCTCCTACACTGCTGGTGGGAATGCAAGCTGGTGCAACCACTCTGGAAAACAGCATGGAGGTTCCTCAAAAAGTTGAAAATAGAGCTACCTTACAACCCAGCAATTGCACTACTGGGTATTTACCCTAAAGATACAAATGTAGTGATCCGAAGGGGCACGTGCACCCGAATGTTTATAGCAGCAATGTCCACCATAGCCAAACTATGGAAAGAAACTAGATGTCCATCAACAGATAAATGGATAAAGAAGATGTGGTATATATACACAATGGAATACTATGCAGCCATCAAAAGATATGAAATCTTGCCATTTGCGACGAGGTGGATGGAACTAGAGGGTATTATGCTTAGTGAAATAAGTCAATCGGAGAAAGACAACTATCATATGATCTCCCTGATACGTGGAAGTGGAGATGCAAGGGGGGGGCTGGGGGGGTAGGAAAAGAATAAATGAAACAAGATGGGATCGGGAGGGAGACAAACCAAAAGAGACTCTTAATGTCACAAAACAAACTGAGGGGGGACTGGGGGAGGGGTTTAGGGAGAGGGTGGTGGGGTTATTGACATTGGGGAGGGTATATGCTATGGTGAGTGCTATGGAGTTTGTAAACCTGGCGATTCACAGGCCTGTACCCCTGGGGCTAATAATACAATATATGTTTATTAAAAAATTAAAAAATTTAAAAAAAGGTAAAGCACACACACATACAAAGAATACTGTCACCTTCAGGCATGGGGGGAAATGTAAATAAATGCCCTGATACTCATACCCATCCTCATTCCATCTGAGCACTGTTGGCTGAAAAGGAAAAAAAAAACAAAAGGAAAGAAAAGAAACGAAACCTCTGATGACTGAAAATCAGTGACCAGACCATAGATATCCATTATTATAATGTCAAAATACTAAAGACAAGCATAAGTATGCAGTAATTTAAAAAACTGTTAGATGGTAAATCTATCCAATGAAATACATAACTTTGAGAAAGCCTGGTTATAGAGTCTATATAGTAATCTGAAAAATACACTTTTAAATTTAAACCTAATTTTAAATTAAACCTAGGGGTGCCTGGTTGGCTCAATGGGTTAAGCCTCTGCCTTTGGCTCAGGTCATGATCTCTGGGTCCTGGGATCGAGCCCTGCATCGGGCTCTCTGCTCAGCGGAGAGCCTGCTTCCTCCCCTCCCCTCCCTGCCTTTCTGCCTACTTGTGATCTCTCTCTCTCTGTCAAATAAATAAATAAAATCTTAAAAAAAAAAAAAAAATTAAACCTAAGTATTTATTCAAGGTATTTAGCAAACATGTGACCTGCTAAATCTATGGCAACATGGTGGTACAGTCTCAGAACAACAATATATTCAAACAAAAATATTTTGGAAACAAAAAAGAAATTCAAAACAACCAGAAATCTTCATTTGCATATCTTGATCATTATTTCTAGAACATAGAGTTCACACGATAATTTTTACTATTATACTATTCTCTTCTATCAGTTTCCCAGAGACACTTCAGTGGTTCTCTTAAGTGTCCTATAGCCCTTGCATAGGTACTAGGGATCTTTCTTCCAGCTCAACTTCCCTTCTGATTCTGAATCATAAGAACTCTTGAGAATGTGTTTGATAAGGAAGTCCTCCATCAGAGGGTAAAGTGGAAAAGAACTTAAGTAAAAACCCAAATTATTATCTTAGATTTTTGTTTTAAATTTATTTATTTGAGAGAGAGAGAGAGAACACGCATATGTGCTCGGGAGGATAGGGGAGGGGTAGAGGAAGAGAAGAAACAGACTCCCCACTGAGCAGGGAGCCCTACCCAGGCCCAGATCCCAGGTCCATGAGATTGTGACCTAAGCCCAAGGTGGACACTTAACTCTCTGAGCCATCCAAGTGCCCTGCAGACGTGAATTATTTTTAATGCATAGAGAAAAGGCAACTTAAAAAAAATTACATAAATACCCTCCCCAGCACCACAAAATTAAAACTATGTGAATATTTACTAGACACCAAAAACACAGAGTAAAAAGACTAAATTATAAACACCTGTAGGGAAAGAATGGTGTTTTTGAATCCTTTTGATACTAAGTACTCTTTACACATAAGAAAGTAATAAGTGTTCTGTTAATTAAGCTTAAGAAAGTATACAAAAACTGTTCAAAAAGAGGTTAGTGTAAATATATTAAAATGTTAAGATTGTAAGGAAAATAAATGACAACTTATGAAAGTGTACAACTTGAACGTACAGTTTTAAATGGCATTGGACTGAGATTTAGAAAGCAATATTTTTAAAGGTGAATGGTACCTTATTCCTGTCAATAATTGTCAAGTTATTTTGCTTGAACACAGAAACTGTAGTTGTAATTCTTATTAATTTTTTATTTGACAGAGAGAGAAATCACAAGTAGGCAGAGAGGCAGGCAGATAGGAAGGGAGAAGCAGGCTCCCTGCTGAGCAGAGAGCCCGATGTGGGGCTCGATCCCAGGACTCTGGGATCATGACCTGAGCCGAAGGCAGAGGCTTAACCCACTGAGCCACCCAGGTGCCCCTGTAGTTGTAATTCTTGAGGTCTTTATTCTGAACTTGTCACAGGAGATTTGCATTTTAATAGTATTATATTATCTTGAAAGTAATAGACCTTTCTATTCACTTTGACTATGAACTTAAATATGATTTCTGTTCTTCTATTGCTACTTTAATTTTGTCTAGTGTGCAATACCTAACACCATAAGTAGAGAGCCAGTCAAGTCATAGATTACACAATAAGAAGAAAAGAAAAGAAAAGGCACAGAAAGAAAAAACAAACAAACAAACAAACCTGTATTTTAAAGAAAGCTAATAGCACGTACATGAGTAGCAAACTAACAGGTAGTTTTCAACTGCATGGGAAGACTTTACCTAAATCATCTGGGGAGTATTTAAAAGATTTACAGTCTCTTCCTCCCCCAACTGCTAGGTTTATGAGAATCAGCTGCAGGTGTGAGTTGGCATCTATCTTCATTTCTCTAATATCACCCTTTGCAACACAGGGTTGTTGAAAATCAGTTGAAAACGGAACGATTATTAGAATATGTAAAACAAACATATGCATTTATGACAACAGGTATAATTTTGCTTCTTATAATCACAATGTGCCATAAATTGGCTTTATATAGCAAACACTTTCCATTATCCAAGATGGTGGCGGAAAGGATAGGTTTTCCATCAATCACTCAGAGTTAGTTTTATATAAAATCATGAGTAGTATGGAAAAGATTAAACACTTGTTCACTAATATTCACAATACTGGTTTGAGAGAGAAGCCCCCTAAATTGTAGTAACTTTTAGCACAGATCTTCTCTATGAGTTCTGTTAGTCCTTTAACTGGATTAACTTCCTACCTTTCCTAAAACAAACATAACAACAAACAACAACAATACTTTGTCTTTCCTAACTTCTATCCCTGACTTTCTCTTCCTTTGATTAAGATATTTCTTGGAAGAGCAACTACACTTACAGAATGCATACCCTCATTTGCAGTTTAGCCATGAATAAATAATTGTTCGATCTTTTTGTCTCTGAAAACTGGTTTCCACTCCAGTCACTTAGTTAAAATTGCTCTCATCAGTGTTAAGTGAAAACATTTTTTTTCAGTCTTCAGCCTGATCTAAGCTTTAGACTTGGCAATACAAAAATCCCTTTTTAAAAATATCCCTTCCTTCTGGATTTCTGCACATTTTGTCCTCAGAAACTTTTCAAACTCCTTAATATTTTTCGTTTCACTTTGTTCTTTAAAAGTGAAAACTTGGGAAGCCTGGGTGGCTCAGTTGGTTAAGCGGGCTCAGGTCATGATCCTGGCGTCCTGGGATCAAGTCCCACATCTGGCTCCTTGCTGAGCAGGGAGTTTGCTTCTGCCTCTGCCTGGCATTCTGTCTGCCTGTGCGCGATCTCTCTCTCTCTCTCTCTCTCTCTCTGACAAATAAATAGATAAAAAATCTTTAAAAATAAAATAAAAGTTAAAACTTTTCAGGTTTCTATCTGAATACCTCACCCATCTCCCCTTAAATGTTCTCCTCCACAACTTACTGTATTAGCAATTACCTATAAACTAAAAGTTTACATTTAGATTTATTATCAATCCCCATTCCCTGCTCCCCAGTCTTCTGAAATCTTGTGACAAATTTCTAACTGCCTGGAGATTTGCCACTTGTTATGTTCCAGGTGTGTCAGACTCAAGTTTTCACATCTAAAATCTTCACCCCGTATGATTTCTCTATAACATATGATTTCTCCATTTAACTCTGGTCTCAATTAATAACATCACTTCTCCTGTAAGTTGATCAAGAAACCTGATTCATCCTTGACTTCTTTTAGCACTTAAATATTTCACTTTATATCTGCTGGTGTGGTTTCTGATGATGAGATGTCCATTGTTATTTCTGCTCGCTCTCTTTTCTCTCTAGAGGTAAAGATACTTTTCTTTCTCTGGATTCTTTCAAGATTTTCTTTGTCTTTGGCTTTCTGCAGCTTCAGTATGTTATGTACAGGTTTAGAGTTTTTATACTTCTTGCTTGGAATTCTCTGAGTTCAATGAAACTGTGGTTTGATGTCTGCCATTGATTTTGAAAAGGTTTTGGCCACTATTTAAAGACCTTTCTGCTTCATGCTCTCTCTTTTCTTATAGTACTCCAATTGTGTCCATGTTATACTCTGAAATTATCTCAGAGTTCTTGGATATTCTGTTATTTTGTTTCTGTTCCTTTCTCTTTTTGTATTTCATTTGACGTATCTTTAAGCTCAGTGATTCCTTCCTTGGCAGTGTCTAATCTACTACTGAGTCCATCAAAGGCATTTTTCATTTATGTCAATTTCTAGTGTATCATTTTGATTTTTAGAGTTTCCATTTCCCTGCTTACATTGCCCATTCATTCTTGCATCCTGTTTATTGTTTTCCATTAATGTCCTTCACATGATAATTAGAATTATTTTAAATTCCCTGTGTGATAATGTCAAAATCTGTGTTTATATAAATTTAGTTCTGCTGCTTACTTTGTTTCTTCTTCTTTTTCCCCTGCCTTTTAGCATGCCTTGTAATTTTTTTTTAAAGAAAGCTGGAGGTGATGTAAGTAATAACAGAAGTTAAATAGTGTGAGTTTTTATGTTAATCTTGCTAAAAGTTGGCCCGTGTTTAATATTTGCTGTAACTGTAGGTCCTAAAGGCCTCAAATTCCTTGACTGTCCTTGCTTTTGTCTCCTCTGCTGTCTATTCTAAGAGCTACTCTAAGAACGAACAGCTTCTAACAGAGTCTGTGTCTTGCAGTTCTTTCAGCTATAATTCGCTGTATACTGGAACACTGTTAACGTAATTGTAAGGATTTTTTCGGGGGGTATTCTATAATCTTATGATTATCAGTCTTGTAGCAGGCCTGTGCTTCTGGGATGATTGTGACCTTCACAAGTCTTCCTTAACTTTATTCTCCCTCCTCAGGTGACATTAGAGAGGGCTGGAATTGGTTAAGTGCCTTTCCCACTTCCAGGTGACATAAAACTTTTGCCTAGAGAGCAGGCCTTTGTTATGGAAAATGCCCTGGGCATATTTCAAAGACTTATTTTTCTGCCTCTCAACAAAACACAAGGGGACTTTATTTGGGTTCTTCACCATGAGAACCTGGTGGGATTTCAGAGGTAAGATTCATCAAGTGTGGGTTCCCCCTTAAGAATATGGCCCCCAGGAGTTTCATACTGTCAAGCTAGTCTACGTGGAGGTTCCAGTAATTCATCAAAATTACAGTTTAAGTGTTCCTACCAGTGTATAGCTTTAGTGGCCTCTGTTCCATGTAAATTGATTTTGGCAGTGATTATCTATATTTGCCTGTGGTGGTGATTTGCTCTGTGGCCTGATTTCTTTGATAAGCCCAAGAAAACTTGTTGATATTCAGTATGTTCAGCTTTTGTTGTTGTAAAAAACAGAAGTGATGACTTCCAAGCTCCTTACCTATTGGAGTTGAAACCATAAGTACCCATCCACAATTTACCTTTTCACATTCTAAAACCAACTGACAAACAATCCCTTTTCTGATTTCAAAATTCCCTTTACTCATTCCCTTTTTACAATTCCCATCACCATTGCCTTAATTCAGGCCTTTCTATCTGGTTAGAATTCTTCATATGTCTTAGACTTGCTCTTCTTGCCTTTGTTGCAACACTAAGGAAGAGAACCGTAATTGAGTTATTTATATATATTTCCCTAATACATGTAAGCTCTTTGAGGATAGAAACCGCATTTTATCTTTGCACATCACAAATCATGTAGTCCAGTAGCTTTCACAGAGGAGTTCAGTAAATATCGATTAAATGAATGGATGGATGGGCAAATCATCTAGTATTCTATGCATGTTAGTACTTTAGTAGAAAAAAATTAAGTTGAAACTTGAAGTTAAAATTGATTTTGATTTCCTCAGAATAGTCCAGAAATTCTTTAAGGAAAGGTATTTTGCCCACAAATATATTCCATTAATGATGCCAGTAGCTGCCTCCTGGTGATATTCTAATTATAAATTCAATGAAGGTAGGACAGTAAATGTGCTGTATAATCAGTACTCTGGAGATATATATATACACACACACACATACACATATATATATATATATATATATATATATATATATATATATATAAAAAATCCTGGACAACTCATGTCTTAATGGTCAAGAAAGTATTTATCAGGAAACAATTTTACTGCCTTTCAGAGTATTAAAGCCATCTAGGAGAATGCTCTATAACAGAAATATTCTTTCTCTTATTCTTGTTGTCATATCTGGCATTTAACACACTGCTTTGGTTTTCATCATTCTTTCAATATGATTTTAAGTTTTTTGTAAGGTACATCACAATCATTATTCTATCTTTCATAAGTAAATTGAAATAGAAAATAGAAATAGAAAAGATAAGTGACTTGCTCAAGGCAAACACAAAAGTTATCAAAAGAGCTAAAACAAAACACTGTCAAATACTTCAATAACAAAACCCATGATTTCATACTTACAGACAACAGCTATAGAAAACTGAGAAAAGTACAAGTCATTTTTATTTCTCCTGAGAGCTAAAGCCAAAATTGCCTAATACGTGTAAAGATAGTTCTTAATGAACACAGAATACTTTTTAACAAAACCTCTTATTGTTTTTAGCTTTATAAGGAAATCAAACAGTTTAACTAATTTTAATATTCCATATTTTATCAGGAAAAAATCTTCCAAATTTAACTTCTGCTAAAATAAAGGAAGACTGCCTAGTTAGTTCCATGGGCATTATATCCAAATTTCATGAGATGTGATTTTACAGAAACCCTATGAATGAGGTGGTATTACTGAGATTTTGTAGAAGAGCAGAGTGGCTCAAGAGAAATCCCAGTAGCCAACATTCCACAGTCACACACACATTAAAAGGAGGTTTATAGACATCATGTTTGTTGAATGACTAATTTCTGAGTTGAGGTCAATGTCCGGTTCTATATATAACAAACAGTGTTATAAGAAAAACTCTTTCTATTCTAGATTCCAAGAGCTCAAGATTTCTTGAAGACCACACACATTTAGAAATGTATTACTTCAGTGATTTAAGGTATCTTTATATAGTATATTAATGGTAAAAAGGGAGTATTCCTGGGGGAGGAACCTACCTGATCATTAGTCTTGCTTACAGAGTAGTAGACAAGGTAGGCTTCCCAACCCCAACAGGTGACAATGATTAACTACATAAGAGGGACTCAGGGAAAGTCAAGTCCTGAGGGCATCTTTATCAATTAAGGTGCTTTTGAGAATAAGAAAAGATAGCCATCTAAAAGTAGCTTCAACTGTTGTATCAACGTGGACGGGACCGGAGGAGATTATGCTGAGTGAAGTAAATCAAGCACAGAGAGTCAATTATATGGTTTCGCTTATTTGTGGAGCATAAGGAATAACACAGAGGGCATGGGGAGATGGAGAGGAGAAGGGAGTTGTGGGAAATCGGAGGGTGAGACAAACCGTCAGAGTCTGTGGACACTGAGAAACAAACTGAGGGTTTTGGAGGGAAGGAGCATGGGGGTTTGGGTGAGCCTGGTGGTGGGTATTAAGAGGACACATATTGCATGGAGCACTGGGTGAGGTGCATAAACAATGCATTTTGGAACACACACAAAAAAGTAAAATTAAATTAAATTAAAAAAATGAAAGTAGCTTAAACAGAAAAGATATTTATTACCTCATAAACAAGATTACCAGGGATAGGTGGTTCCAGACTCACTTAATTCAGCAGCATAAAAACATAATCAAAGACCATGAAATTTCTGTGTTAGTTTCACTCATTCTCAAAGGGTAGGCATTAGTTCTTGGGTTTGACCCTTTGTAGTTGTAGGCAGGGAAACACAAATCCAAAAAGCATGCTCTCAATCAACTGGATTTAATACTGAGAAGTACAGTTCTTCCCCTCACAAGTATTATTTTCATCAAAGGCATACTTTTTCCTCTGGTTCACTGGCCAAGATTGGGCTACACAACCAAGCCCCCAACCTTCAAGGAAGTCATCAAGCCTTTTTTTTTTTTTTTTTTTTTTTTTTTAAGCTGGCAGGTTCTATATCAAGGAAGACTGTCTGCATGGGGAGAAGATCAATGAAGTAAGAATCTGACATTGTAAAACTATATATATAACCTGTAGGGAAAGTCTGGCATTAGTTTAAACTCTTAAAACTCATTACTTTCAATATCTTTCATTCAGTAGGGTATTTAGAAATAAGTGAATATTAAATGTTAGCAATCTGACAAGGGTCTAAGAATATAGCAGCAAACAAGATGGAAAAAGAAAGCTTATACTCTTCAGTGCAAAAAACAGAATTCTAAGGTATGATGATGTTATGGAAGAGAATTACTAGGTTCTAGAGAAACTCACTCCAGTCATTTCCGATTAAGTAATGTTTAAACTGAGATCTGGGAAAGATGATTATAATTTTGCTGTGGGAAAAGAAAAATAAAATACACCTTGATTAAGATAAAAGGTAGCACAGGAAGTTCAACAAAATAAAAGATACCTAGTATAGATGAAGTATGAAACACAGAAGGACAGAATGACACCTGACTATGCTGTAAGATCAGCCATATCATGCATGCTTCTTAGACTTTGTATTAAAAACAAGGGGAATGAAGGTTTTTAGATTTCATTTCAAGGACAAGGGATTTTAGTAGGGATATGACATATCTGCATAAAGCTGGAAGAACGGGGAGAAAGTGGTAGAGGATAAAGTTGTAAGAGGGGGAAGTAAGGATGCCAATTAGGAGGTTATTACAATGCTAGAAGGAAGAGATAATAGCATTTCTGAGTTCCTGGTAGTGGACCTGAATTACAAGTTTTGTCCCAAGTCTTCTAAGAAAATGCTCAACTACAGTCTGAAATAGCTTTTACCAGGAATTATTGCATTTGATTTAAATATACATAACTGTAAATTAATTCACTGTGGTTTAATAAAGAGTTCTCAAAAGTCAACCAAGAACTTCTAACTCCAGCTCTAAAGGAACTGGAATCTTGAGCAATGCAGGGGTCCCTCTAGCTTATATGTGGTATCTCACATGAAGTTCACTGGTTTCTTTGCAGAAGAGTATTCCCTCCCCAAACTTAAGACAGAATAGCGGACACAATACATAATCTCTGGGGTGTTGGCTTTATAAATAAAATAATTGGTTTGGTTTTTTTAATTTGTTTATGTGTTGGTTTGGTTTGTTTTTTCTACAAGAATGTATTTCTAATAATATACTGTCCTTCAATGGAGAACTCGATTACAATAAATTCTGCTTCTTAGATATTTTTACAAGCAAGGCTTATTTACAATCATCCAACAAGAGATACATACATCCATGCACTCATGCACATCCTACTTTCAAACTAATCTTCTCCAATGTATTTTTCAAATGCTTGAATTGTGTTTCTTTCTATTCAGGAACTTATGAATACAGAAATACAATATAAATCTTCTCCCTATCATAGTCATTCAATTGCCAGTGCTCTGTAAAATACAGACTCAACAAATTAACTTTTGTTAGACCTGAATTTTCTACTTCCTACAATAGTAACTTTAAGCAGAATAGTGTTCAAGATAATATAATTTTGAGTTATACTGTTATTAGGCAAAAATCGACACTTATACTTTAGAGAAAACTATATGAAAATAGTCTAATAAATGTATTCAATCATCAGACAGTGTATTGTCTTCCTTTTTTCCCCCAAAGATATTAAACCAACAGAATAAGAAAACATTTAAAGGAAAGGAGAATTATTACTAAAAGAAGCAGCTAATATTCATTTTGTTTTAATTGTATGCCAGGCACTCTGGCAACATTGTCTCATTTAACCCTTAAGATAATTCAGGGTTAGGAACTTATATGTTGTGATTAACCATCAAACAATTAATGCTTTAAATGTGTAAACAAATGGACTCAATCTTCCAGAACGACCCTGTAATAGTATTAGGTCTGTTTGGCTCCAATGTCTTGATATTTCAATATGATGCTATAAAACATCTACAATATGCCAAACTTCCCTAGGTGTTTCAAATACATTTAATTTAGTTAGTACAATAATTCTGATGAGTAGATATTAATATCTCTGTTGAACAGATAAGAAAACTGAAACTCAGAGAGGCTTAAATATATCTTTCAATGTCACATACTTAAGCTGTGGACAAAGATAAGTAATGCAGTTTTCATTTGAACCTATAAAAACTGTTTTCTTTTTTTTAAAATGTATTTATTTGACAGAGAGAAAGCACAAGCAGAGGGAGCAGCAGAGGGAGAGGGAGAAGCAGGCTCCCCGCTGAGCAGGAAGCCTGACACAGGGTTCTATCCCAGGACCCCTGGAACATGACCTGAGCTGAAGGCAGACGTTTAACTGACTGAACCACCCAGGCGCCCCCACAGCTGTACATTCTGATATAAGAGCAACTGTCCTGGTTCCAAATTACCCAAGATGAATAATAGAAATAGTGACAAATAATCAGGAGAAAACTCAGTAAGGGAGGGGGTAGGAAGTACTAGGAGTGAGGTCTTTGAGTCCAACAGTTTATGTGTAGAGACACTTTTTAAGTTGTGTATTATGGAAGAGATTTACTAATTAATTAATCCATTCACGCATTTTTCAACAAATACTTTTTAAGTGCCTACTATGTGCCAGTCACTGGGAATATAGTGTTCAAAGAAATCAGCTTTCCGTTGAGAACTGAGAGGACTAAGTTAACTAAGACTTACTGGGTGTGACATGAGGAAGAAAATAAAGAGGAGAAATACATGAAGTACAAAATTAAAAAAAATTTTGCCATTTACTAGGTGTCTGACCTTTCTTTTTTTGTAATTTAATTACTTTGGATTTTTAATATTTCTACATAGTGACATTTGACAATTTCTTTTTTTCTTTCTTTCCTGTTTGTCTCTCTAATAATGAATCAGAAACTATTAAAGTGGCCCAAACTGTTTTCCTAGCCCCTGGAAGACTCAGGGATGCTTCCACTTGCACTTTCCTTGAGGAATCATCAGCGTTTTGCAGCCATGAAGTTAGTATGTGGTTTCACAAGGGGAAACAGTGGAAAACCATGCTTGAAACTGGTCATGTTCTGAATCACATCAGGTTGTGCTAAGGCTGGTGCTTTTGACAAATTTGTATCACTTTGACATGGGAACTCTCCAGCCACATGATAAGAATCCATTTCCCTGGCAAGAACATGGATGGATACCTTATGTCTCCTTGGGGCATCTATTGCCAACATTTCCTTGTAGAATTCGATGATATCATCCCAGTAGGTATGTTTAAATTACTCCTGTATTATTTCTGTCAAGATTATATTGCTGGAAGATGATTTCCCCCAATATTTAGCACACTCTGCAGATAGTTTCTTTGGTTTGTCTAGTCAATGAATTGCTAATTTAGCCTGATTGTGTTTTTGAAAAGTCTCTTCTGTCATGTCCTCTATGGACTTCTCCATGGTTAATAAGAAAGCTTCCACTCTAGTTTCTATTCTAGGTATTTGAGGTGGCTTTTCTGACTGGGTGATGAATTGCAAGCCCTGCATGCCAATGGCTTTACATGGCCCACTGACGACGATAAGCCTAGCTGCTCCCTGGTGCACAGGTTGTTGAAGAAGCAAGCTCACACCTGATCTAATAGAAGAGCTCTAGAAATATATTCTCTGAGGGGCGCCTGGGTGGCTCAGTGGGTTAAAGCCTCTGCCTTCGGCTCAGGTCATGATCCCAGGGTCCTGGGATCGAGGCCCGCATCGGGCTCTCTGCTCAGCAGGGAGCCTGTTTCCCCCCACCTCTTTCTGCCTGCCTCTCTGCCTGCTTGTGATCTCTGTCAAATAAATAAATAAATAAAATCTTAAAAAAAAAAGGAAATATATTCTCTGAGATGCTCTGCATGTCTGTCTGGTGGTATATCTGGACGCCGCAGTTATTGTGAACTTCATTCCTCTGCTGATAAACAAACCATCCTCTGTCAGGGAGCTGAACTTCTCCACACTGAACCAGCTGACTTGGAAGGAGAAGGTTCATATGACTATGTTCAATAACGATGTCTTCGACCATCTGCATAATTCCTAGTGCAGCCTGCTTTGCCATGTTTCCATGGAGAAGGGCTCCAGTGTGCAGCCATGGCAGGAGATGACATATGAAGGCCTTAAGGGTGACATCACCCAGAGCTGCTTTTAATTCATCTTCAGTCCAGGCCACTTCAGTCATCAGCAAGGTGTGGTGGTGAGCTGCTCAGCTTGGAAATTGTTAGGGGAGCACATATATGCCTCCTTGATAATTTCAAATATTTTTACATCAATCTCAAAGGTAGCCATTTTTTCAATAATTTTCTTTAGCAAAATGGGTTGCTTGTCATCATCACTGTAACCTTTCACTGAGAGATACATCCCATAGATGGTATTTTGGAGGTCAGAGCTCAAGACTGTTAGCTCTGCTACATATGCATATTCATTGCGAGAGTCTTTGAGGATTTGAGGAACTCAAGGTACCAATAGGCCATGTTACAGTACAAGGGGTCCACATAAGCAAATGGGCTGAAAAAGTCAAAGTTGAGACAAGCTTCCAGCATGAAAAACTTACCATCTTGTTTGAGCCATAGTTTGCTTATAGCTGCATCCTTAATGAGAGTAGTATATGGTGCCATTTCCTTTTCTAATGACAAAAATCTCAAAATTTGTAGGAATAAATTCATTCCTAATTGGAATTTTAAATTTCTCATTCAGGTCAGCATTTTGCCATTTCTTAATGACTTTATCTGGTACAGCTTCTTGCTTGTACTGGGTTCTATACCACTCTTCTGCACGATCAGTTTTTCCCTCAAGACTTGGAAACTATTGCAACCCACACATTTTATGGTCTGAGTTTATACAGATCCATCTATTTTAAGGCAGATCTAAATTCTTCCAGTAAATATTCAGCTGTGAGCACTTCTTCTAGGTGATAAGAAAGCAATATTCCTGCAATCTAGCTTATGGTCTCTATATTTAAACCAAAAAAAAAAAAACAACAGCATTCAAGACTTTGCACTCTTGGAAAACCCACTCTTTAGGTCCTTCTGCACATAACTGAACCATGTGCAAAATTATATCTTCAACATGTAATAATTCTTCCTCAGTCAAGTCCACATTAATGATAAAACTAAACAAAACAAAACATAAAACCGGGAGGCTCTTTCCTTCTGCCACCAACAAGAGTATTTACCCAGACCTTTAACATCTGATAAAGACTTCCAGGACCTTCATGCCCAATGAGATGACTAAGATTTGACCTGAAGGTCAGGTATGGGAAATGTCACATAAAGATTCCTAAAATCCTTACTGGGTACTATTTTTTAAAGTTGTTTAAGATGTTCTTCTTGGAAAGGGTGTTCAGGAAACTCTGACAATGGTACATTTTTGTTCTCAACTTCAGGAGATAACTTTACCACCAAATTAGTCAAGTCATCTGAAGATTCACACAGATAGCCATTAAGTTGGATGAATAATAAGCAGAGTACAATTTCAGTAAGTTCTTGCCTTACATCAATGTCTTCTTGGTTTGGTTTAGTCTCTAAAATATATTTGTTACCTGTCCCAAATTTGCTGAAGGGATTCCCCGTAGCTTTTTCAAATGAAAGATTCTCCAGGCATCATTCATCACAGTCTTCTCATGTTTTGAATCAACTGCATTCATCTCTCTGTCTTTGCAATTCTCATCAAACAAGGGACACAGGAAAAATCGTGCAAACTAGACTATCAGTTTATTATAAAAGCCTCTAATTCAGGAACAGCCAGATAGAAAGGACGCACAGGGCAAGGCCACTCTTCCCAAACCTCCATGTTTTCACCAACCTGCAGTTTTTGACATTTCTGAGATTCCTTAGTATCTGAGTACTTCAGTTTCCTCACACAAAAAATTAGAAGACTATTGCTGCTTAATTTATATGGTTGTTGTAAACATTAAAATGAGTGATGAAGACTAATGTGTGTTAGTACATGTAAATCATTTAGGAGGACTGTCTGACTTCAAATCACTCAATAAATATTAGTATTAAGCATTTCATAAATGTTGGCTGTTATGATGATGAGTCATGTTTCCTATTAACATTAAAGCGTATTACCAAAGTTTATTCAAGGTACAGCTAGCTCTTAACAGGTATTATTAATTAGATCTACTAACCGGAGCAAGTCTTTTTCAAATGGGTTTCTGTTCAAAACAAGGTCAACTGAAGCTCTCAAAATTTTCCTAAAATTCTTATTTAATTTTCTATTATCTTTGAGACAACTTTCAAGAAATCCACTTCTCTTAATAAGACAGACATGCTGCATTCTTCTGTTCAGCAGCGTATCTCTTGTGTCTTAGAAACTACTAGGAGATCCACCAGTTCGGTCAAAAACATGAGTGCTAGAAAAATCCTAAGGACATAGAGCAGAAAACCAATTTCTTGATTTCAGAATTGAACTGAAATTAAAAAGGGAAATTGTTTCACTCCATACAATATTTTAAATTATTATATTAAATTACTTGAGGAGCACCTAGGCAGCTCAGTCAGTCGCGTGACTGATTCCTGGCTTTGGCTCACGCTGATCTCAGTGTGCTGAAATCGAGCCCTGGGATCTCTGCCCTCAGTGTGGGGTCTGTTGGGATTCTTTCCCTCTCTCTCCCCCTCTGCCCATCCCCCTGGCTCGTGGGCTTTCACTCTCTTTCTCTAAAATAAGTAAATAAAGTCTTTTAAAAATTATTTGAAACACCGCATTTACTATCAGTGGCACTTTTGACACTTCGGAATGCACTTCTCTAGCCTGCTCTTCATACCTTATACATGAATATACTTAACTAGATGATGTGTAAATTACTTTCTCAAGACCATACAGCTAGATAATGGAGGAATCTGTACCAAAAGCCCTTCTCCTAATTGTTGTTCAAGCATGGAACCAACTCATCATCACATATAGTGGCAACTGGCCACCACAGTTATAGCTGATGCTAGATTGGGAGACATTTTACTCAGGGACAGTATCACTACACCTCTACCCACAAAGGTCAGACTTTAAAACATAAGTTTCATAAAAGAAAATCTTTGCACAGAATATCCAAAGTCATTTTCTCATAAAAATTCATGATATTTAAAATTCATAAATGAAAACAACAATTTTAAATGTTAATTCCATAAATTAAAATGTGCCTATTTGCAGTTAACCCACTACAAACATTCTGTATCAGTTTTAAGATGTACATATTTATAATTACCTTCTTTAGGGAGAAATACACATGTGTGTCATAGTAGTAGTGAGCCTCAAGATGGAAACTGCTACATTTTTAAAAAATCAAATTATAATGAAGATAGAATAAACCCTACTATTCTGAAAAATGTATTTTCTTACTATTCACATTTGTAGTTCAGAAATTGTTTCTCCATTTGGAGAAACATTCTCCAATGTTTCTCACATTTAACAACCTCATCTCCTTGACAGTAAAATTATCTCCAGAACAATAGTCTACATCACCAAACTATTTATAACAGAATGGAATAGTAATTCTTATGTTGTTTCATTGGGCACTCACAAATTTGAAGAAGTGTTAACCAAAAATAATTATTATAATGTTTTGACATTTGGAGCAGATACTCTAGCTCTCTCTGGAGAGGAAACAGGCTGTGTTTTTCACTTGATCTCAAGTACTCAATTCATCATTCTCATATGATCTCTAAATAAAAATACGGAGTTGGTTCATTCAATTCTAGTCTTCAAGGTGCTGAAGAGTTATTATTATACAATGAATCATTTTTCTTTTGTTAAATCAATTATAGGAGAACTCAAATAGAAAGGGATCCTGCCAATAAGTAATCTGGGCAGAGTTTAGAAGTTATACATTTCATTTAAAGCACTGATCAGCAATTCGTAATTTTTAAAACTTAAATTCACAAAGTCCTCTTCGATTCTGTAATAGCTGTCCATATATAAGGGTGAGGAAATTTACTCTTACATACAGGTCCTATCAATGGACTTTTCGGAATAAGAGTAGTTGAGATTAATGAGCTTATTATTATTCATTAGAAAGTGGTATGTGGATGACTGCCTACTTTAATTAGTTTTATTACTGTAGGAAATTGTTTCATATGCCAGGCTCATCACCAAGCACGCCTGGAAAACATTAGAGCAGTAATCAGACTTGATATGAGGTACCTTTCATTAGGCAGTATGGCTAATGGCACTTATAATGAACAAGGAGGGTATTAAAAAGACGGACATGACAGCATCCAGCAAAAAGGAATTTATCAGATCAACTATTTTTGTGAAGCAGAATGCAAAGTACAGTACTTCAAAATACTGTTATGGCATACAGGGTGCAAGATTCATAATTATGGAAAAAGACTTAAGTATCTCAGGTTCATCTAATAAATCTCAATACAAATTTTCTATGCTTCATATGTTATTAGAAAATGTTAGTAATCAGATCTTTTAAAAAAGTAATCCTTCAAATGATATTTCTTTTTTTAATTTAATTTAATTTTTTCAGTGTTCCAACATTCATTGTTTATGCACCACACCCAGTGCTCCATGCACTACGTGCCCTCCTTAATACCCACTACCAGGCTCACCACCCCCGCTTCTCCCCTCCAAAACTCTCAGTTTGTTTCTCAGAGTCCACAGCCTCTGGTGCTTTGTCTCTCCCTTTCTGACTTCCCCCAATTCACTTTTCTTTTCCTTCTCCTAATGTCCTCCATGTTGTTCCTTATGCTCCACAAGTAAATGAAATGTTATGATAATTGACTCTCTCTGCTTGACTTATTTCACTCAGCATAATCTCCTCCAGTCCCGTCCATGTTGATACAAAAGTTGAGTATACATCCTTTCTGATGGAGGTGTAATATTCCATTGTATATATGGACCATATATATGTGTGTGTGTGTGTGTGTGTATATACATTGTATATATGGACCATATCTTCTTAACCATCACCACCCCAAGAAATAATACACCTATGACTTTGATCAAATAAAAAAAAAAGCAAGTCACAAACTGAAATAACCAAATCCAATTTCAGAATAGAGGTAAATGAAAAATTATTAACATATTCCATAGGAACTGACTGGGTTCTTTTATAAGTTCATACTTATAAAAATATTTTTTAAATGTTCTTAATAATTTTAACCTATATTCAAAATTAAGCTTATAAACATTTCATATTTAATATTTTGGCCTTATATAAGTATTAGAAGTTACATCTCAAAAATTAAGTTGAAAATAAAGGAAATTCTATGCATCTCTGTCTCAGTCCTAAGACACAAATACCATCCATAACTTACCAATTTTATTTTGCCATACCTTGTTAAGTAGTGTTTAGGCAGCACAATTCTCATTTCACTGATCAAGAAATGAACATTATATTCTTTTTTACATATATTGAGAGCATGTTTCTGACTCCCCAATCTAACCTTTACTTTTATGAGTACATTCTTCCAATATTTAAAATTATTCCTGAAAATATGTGAGCTATATACTCAAGACATTCTAATATATCTTCTGCTACTATAGAAAAGATGTTATCATAATTTCAGGCAGGTAACTGCAATTTCTGGCCCCTCTTCTACCATATTTTTTTTTAACTGGAAATATTCTAATTACAAAGCATTATAGTTCAATGAACTATCAATTAGCAATGAATGCAGAAATTATCAGAACTCCCTTTCCATTCAATATAGATATTATCTATGCCAGATAAAGTCTAACTTTAAAAACATTGTTAATAGGTGGAAAGGCATTTATCTGTATCCTTCTCTTTCTGAGTAGTCTTGTTAAAACAACAACAAGCAAACCTAACCATCATCACTAATAATAACAGACATCACATACACCTCAGATCTAAATCTCAACAAGTACTTTTAGTGTCCTAAAAAAAGTTGCTTGCCTATGGTTTACCAGTAGTTCTCAAAATTGCAGTGTAAATGTCCTGATTCCCTATTCTATGACAGATTCAGCATACAAGTCTGCCATATATTGCTTTTACTAAAGTCAAAAAGTATCATAAAATTAAACAACACATATGCTGCAAATTAAGATGACTGGTATTAGAAATGATGGCTGTTCTGTAGTCATTTAAAAAAAGATTACTCTTTTTGGATTACATTCCATTTTGTTTGCAATACGGATTACTGATTAGTGAGTATACTGAATATAAAAACTCAGGAGGAAAAAGAACATTTTTCTTTTTGGGTCATAAAAGGAAAGGATCTTCACAAGAAAGACATTTAATAGATAAAATCATTTTTTAACACAATAAGAAAAGCCTACTTCTCTTTAAGAGGAAATCAATTCTAACAGACAAGTCTCAGTAATTCTGCCAGGATGTTCTTGAGATTAGAGAATGATTTGAGGCTTCATTTTATCTGCTACACCACAACTCAAAGGTTTGAAAACTACAATAACTTAAACCTAAGCATAGAAACATTTTTAAGTAAAAAAAAGCAGTCTGGTGATTGATTGATCTGCCATACACATACACACACACACACACACACACACACACACACACACTTCCTTCTCAATTTTCCAAAGACAGTGAAATATATTCATTTTGTTCCCTTAGTAAGTCTAGGTTATATCTGACAATTTATGTGAGAAATTTTGCTTTTTAGCATACATAAAAAAGTCATCAATAAATAATAAACAAGTATCTGGCGAGTCATCCATTGTCCATTAAAAACTGGTCTTAATTTTTTAATAATGAATAATAATTAATATGAAGTTTGCTATATGTTTACTCTCACATTTTTTTCTCTCACATTTTTATGAAACCACTGTGAACTTTAATAAATATATTGATTTGAAAACAAAACTCTAATAATAATCCTCATTTTCTCCCTAAAACAACATCCTTAAGGCTAGGAAAATCTCTAAGAAATAATGGAATGTATTTGTAATTTAGTATTTTAATTATGTTATATACTTTCTGAAGATAATTTTCTTTTTTTTAATTACAAAAATGTTACCAACATTTTTGAGACCAAATGTTCTGAGTGAAAAGACAATGTAAAACTAACGCTTATGAGCAGAAAATTTTAATTTTTTGTCTTAGTCTGATTGCACCTGGGATTTAGACAAATATCAAAACTTGGGGGTCCATATAGGCAAAATTTATACTGATTATATGTTTTAACTCCTGTCAGCTGCCTGTGGTAATGACACCTAAGAATCACTTCACGATACTAATTCAAGTTATAACAATGTAGAAACAGGAAACCAGAGGATATATCAAACAAAGTTGTGTATAAAGGAAAACAAGTACTATCTGCTGAGGTTCCAAGGGAAATTCAATCCCATGCTAATATCAGGATCTGTAAAATTGACACAAAATTGAAAAGCTTAAATTAAACCACCACATCCATTATGGCCCAACACAGCAGATTTGGAAGTTCCACATTTAAAATAGCACCTAAATTTTATGAAAATGTCAATTTTATCCTACTTCTTTGTTTCCTTCTTTTCTTTCCTTTTTATTTTGTTTTTTTTTTGGGGGGGGGGTTATAGTTGGCACACAATGCTACATCAGTTTCAGGTGTACAACACAGTCATTTCACGAGTTTATACATTATTCTATGTTCAGCACAAGTGTAGATACCATCTGTCACCTACAACACTATTACAATATCATTGACTATAGTCCTTATGCTGTGCCTTTTATTCCAGTAACTTATTCATTCCATAACTGGAAAGCTGTGTGTCCCATGACTGTTTAACCATATTGCCTGTCTCCCCACCCCCCCTCCCCTTTGATAACCATTAGTTTTCTATATTCATGGTCTGATTATTTGTTTGTTTTTTAATTCCACATATGAGTGAAATCATATGGTATTTATCTTTCTCAGTCTGTCTTATGTCACTTAGCATAATACACTCTAAGTCCATCCATGCTATCACAAATGGCAAGGTCTTATCCTTGTTTTGACTACATAACATTCCATTATATATATATACACACACACATACATACATACACACACACATACATACACATAGTGGAATATATGTAGTGAATATATCCAATATTATATATATATCCAATATATCCATATATATCCTATATATATATGTGTATATATATATATGGCCATATATGTATCTCTCACATCTTCTTTATCCAATTGTCTATCAATAGATACTTAAGTTGCTTTCATATCTTGGCTACTGTAGATGATGCCGCAATAAACACAGGGGTTCATCTATCTTTTCAAATTAGTTTCTTTGTTTCTTTGGATAAATAATAGCAGACAAAGGAGGGCATTACATAATGATAAGGGGATCAATCCAACAAGACTAATAGCATAATCACAATGGTATGAAACTAGAAATAAATTACAAGGGAAAAAAAAAACAGGAAAAAGCACAAATATGTGGAGGCTAAACAACATGATGCAAAAAAAAAAAAAATCAACGGGTCAACAGAGCAATCAAAGAAGAAATAAAAAACAAATGAACATGGAGAAAATGAAAATGAAAACACAACCACCCAAAATCTTTGGGAACAAAGAAAGCAGTTCTAAGAGGGAGATATATAGTGATACAGGCCTACCTCAAGAAACAAGAAAAAGCTCAAATAAACATTTTAACCTTAGACCTAAAGGAACTAGAAAAGAACAAACAAAGCCCAAGGTGAGTAGAAGGAAGGAAATAATAAAGATCTGAGCTGAAATAAATGAGATAGAGACTAAAAATCAATAGAAAAAATCAATGATACCAAGAGCTGGTTCTTTGAAAAGATAAACAAAATTGATAAACCCTTAGCCAGATTCATCAGGAAAAAAAAGAGAGAGAGAGAGAGAAGGAAAAAGCACCCAAATAAAATCAGAAACAAGAGAGAAGTACAACTGACACCACAGAAATATAAAAGATCATAAGAGAATACTACAAAAAATTATACGTATAAATTGGACAACCTAGAACTAGAATAGATAAATTCCTAAAAACATACAATCTTCCAAAACTGAATTAAAAAATAATAGAAAATCTAAACAGACCAATTACTAGTAATAGAATTGAACTGGTCATCAAAAAACAACAAAAAAAATAAAAGTCCAGAACCAGATGGATTCACAGATGAATTCTACCAAACATTTAAACAAGAGTTAATAATTATTCTCTACTTCTTTGGTTCTTATTGTTTGACATTTTCTGAAGACAATCTTTTATTTAGTAAAAAGGTGTTAACACTCTCTCTCTAGTTAGGAGGAAAAGAATAGAATGAACAATTAATATATTTTAATTTCTACCAAATCAACTATAAATGTGTATGACATAAATGAGTTAATAAAGGTATTTTCATTTAAAAACACCAATTTCTGCATAAAAATTTGTTCAATGTTATTTGAAGGAAAATATATGATTATCAAATCATTAGCAAGAAAAATAACAATTATATATAACAAATAATAAAAAATATTTTTTAGTTCTTTGAACATTTGGATTCCACGCCTGGGTGGTTTAGTCGGTTAAGTGTCTGCCTTTGGCTCAGGTCATGATCCTAGGGTCCTGGGACAGAGTCCCACATCATGCTCCCTGCTTAGCGGGGAGTCTACTTCCCCCCCCCCGCCCCCCCGCTCAAACTCTCTCCCTTGCATGCTCTATCTCCCTGAAATAAATAAATAAAATCTTAAAAATAAAACAAAACAAAAACCCCTTTGGATTACAAATTTAATAAATCAAACTAATAGTCTTACACATATATTTTTTTAATTTTTTATTTATTTGACAGAGAGAAATCAGAGCTAGGCAGAGAGGCAGACAGAGAGAGGGGGAAGCAGGCTCCCGCTGAGCAGAGAGCCCGATGCGGGGCTCGATCCCAGGACCCTGAGATCATGACCCCAGCCGAAGGCAGAGGCTTAAACCACTGAGCCACCCAGGCGCCCCAGTCTTACACATATTTTATAAACAAGTATCATCTGAAATGAAGAATAGCTCATACCTTAATTATGATTTGGAGATTTTACCTTAAAGATAAGAATGTTATGGTCCAGGGGTGTCTGGGTGTCTCAGTGGGTTAAGCCTCTGCCTTCAGCTTAGGTCATGATCTCAGGGTCCTGGGATCGAGTCCCACATTGGGCTCTCTGCTCAGCAGGGAGCCTGCTTCCCCCCTCTCTCTGCCTGCCTCTCTGCCTACTTGCAATCTCTCTCTCTCTGTCAGATAAATAAATATAATCTTAAAAAAAAATAAAGAATGTTATGGTCCAAATGGTTGTATTCCCTCCACATTTATATGTTGAAGCCTTAACATGCTTAGTTAGTTAGATGAGGTCTAATTAGTTAGATGAGGTCATGAGGCTAGGGCCCTCATAATGAAATTAGTGTCCTTCTAAGAAGCACCAGAAAAACCAACACACACACACAGAGACACCCCCCCACACACACATAGACTGCCTGGGCACACACAAGTGCTCATGGATGCTCTCTCTCCCTCCCTTATGCTCTCCCTTTCTCTCCCTCTGACCTGTGAGAACACAATGAGAAGGAGACATCTGCAAGCCAGGAAAAGACCCTCACAAGGAACCAAATTTGCTGGTACCTTGCTTGTGGACTTCCTAGCTTCCAAAACTGTGAGATATAGGTGTCTGTTGGTTTAACCCATGCAGTTTGTGGTATTTAGTTAAAGCAGCCAGAGCTAAGATAAAAAAACAACATGGTAAATTAGGATAATTTATGTAAAAATTAGCAACATATAAATACTTAAAAATTATAGCTATATAAAAGGTTGAATAACCAATAATGCATTAAAAATTTCACTGCTATATTTATGATAGCAAAAGTAGTCCCACAAAAATAATTTCTGTATTTGTAGGATAATCATAAGCTTCTGGATTTTAAAAAGGCAAACTCTTGCCTCTAGCATTTTTTTTCTTTTGAAACAGATGAAAAACATCAAAACTGCTATCACCCTAACTGAAGTGGTAGATTTCATTTGCATTATTATTCAGATGACTTAATTCAGACTTTTACTAAACTACTGAGCAAAACATTTCATTCGACTATGTCAAAACTCAATTTATTTGTCATTGCATGTGGCTATGCATTTTGAGTATGTGCATGTGTGAAAAAGAAAAAGCTTATGAGAGAGAAAGAGTGAAACAATTGAGTAGGAGAGGAGAAGAGAAGGCACCAGTGAAAGAGATTTGGAGGAGAGGGGCAGTAGAGGAGGAGAGAATGAGAGAAAGAAAAAGGGAAGACAGTGGATGCTACAGTGGATGGTAACCACCCAGCACACTAAAGGGTACACATAAATAATAGTTAATATAAGGAATATAACTTGAATTGAGGTTTTCCTTTAATATTTGAGGGTAATAGTAAGACACTGAAGATTCTGTTTGGTAAAGCATTCTTTGATATATATCTTACTGTTGAAATATTGATAGAAATGACCCATGACCCAGTCTAAAAATGGTAATCCTTATGCGCCTTAATTTTTCTTTTTGTTTAAATGCAGTTTTTAACTTTTCACTCCCATATTTAGTAGCAAACTGTTACTAAATGCCCTATTAATTACCTGTAGCTGTGTAAAAAATTAAATAGAACAAATATCTGTCACCTCAGGAATCTGGGTGTTGCTCAGCTGGGTGTGGCTAAGGTCTCTTGAGGTTTAATCAATATGTAAGTCAGGGATGTAGTCTTCTCCAGTAGAGACTGAAGATAAGAGATCCTTTACCAAGCTCGCTCATGTGGGTGTCGTCATAGATCTGCCTCAGGACATGGAAGATTCTCCCTGGCCAAGTGATCCAAGGGAAAGTGCAACAGAGTGTCTAAGAAAGGTAAACCTGTATATGAATGATCTAATATATCATATAGCTTTATAAAAAGCATATTTTTTACAGTAATGGAGTTAATCATATCCATAGAGACATTCACCAACTAGCTCTAACTTAGCTCACTAAGTTAGGACAATCATTTGGTTTAGTTCAGCATCAGAAAACTGGAAATCAACTGATTCCTAGGCAGGAGAGAGATCAAAGATAATTTTCAAAGCAGAAGAACTAACTGTTTAAACCTATGGCATTACTTAGATCAGCAAAGAAATGGCAAATTTAAAATTCACATACAATCATATTATGATGCCTTCCACCAGGGGGGAAAGAAAGGAAAAAAAAAAAGGAAGGAAGGAAGGAAGGAAGAGAGAGAGAGAGAAAGAAAGAGAGAGAGCACCGAAAGATTTGTTCTGCATTTTTGCATTTTGCTTCTTCTGGAATTGTGAATGGTTCCACTATGGCTAAATTATTTTGAGATTAGTTTTTCATACTGAAATAAATAAATATATATATATATAAATATAAATAAATATATATATATATGGAAAAGCAAAAAAGTAAATCTGTTGCATCACACCTTCCTCTAAACGTTCTTCTGTGGAATCAGTCCAGAAAGCTCTGTAGAGCAAATATGCTAATGTTAACATAATGACTATCATGTGTATTTTTAAAAATTTGAATGATGCCCAGAGCATCTGTTAGGTAGCTGGACACCATTCTCTAGTCCGATGCACAGCATCAACTTGTTCAGTTGTACAGTTACATTTGACAGGTAATTTTTCTCAGGTTGAACTGAGTGCTAAGGTTGTGATAAACTGCTTTGACTCTTAAAGTACACAGGATAGATCACATCTCATATGAGCTCTAGTGTACAAAACTTAAGGGTACTAAGACCCCGTAATGTTTTATGTCTTTAAACTGTCCCTATTTCTGTATCAGTGGAAAAAAAATAAGTATGAGTTACTGTCAGAATTTGTGAACACAGAGAAGTAGTTCAGAAAAAAAAAATCAACTCCATGAAAATATGTGTGTGTATAAAATTAAGTTTTAATACTAGGTGACATTATCACATAATGATAAGGCCATTTTGATTATGATTTGCTTCATATTCTTTGTATACCATTTATTATATATAAGTAATATATTCAAATAAATAGATTAGTTTTTGTTTGAGCATTGAGCTATTTCACTGCTCTTTACCTAGCTGTATCTAGTAATACTTAATGCCCATGATCCTAAAAATCTGAGTTGTAAATAAAAAATTTGCATAAAGAAAATTTTACATGTACTGAGAAAACCATATAAATAAGACTTTCAGCAAATTATTTTCATAAATAGGTATCCATCTGCATTAGACTCATCTGCTATGTTCAAATATGGGTAGACTATTAAACTGAGATTGATGGATTTCATCTTTAGATTTTTGGCATACTACAAGGCCCCAATTTTTCCACAATTTTTATTCTAAAAGTTTCTGAATTATTTTATTAAAATTTAATATATGTGTTCTCTTTTCTTCTTCCAGTGCCTTCAATGAACCTGTCTACCCCCTTGGCTTCAACCATCGCCTCTTAAAGGAAGCCATACAGCTAACAGTCCTAAACTACCTACATGTCCTCAGACAGATCATACTCCCCTGCAAATGTCAACCTTCTTTCTGCTCAGGACGGTCTTGCCCTACATCACTACAGTCTGACTTATTCTTAAAAATTCCGCTCAGATACTCATTTCTCTCTGGGAAATCTGGAATCTCTTGGTCTAAATAAGATACCCAATTTTTGTATCTTCTTAAAAATATATAGTAATCCTTATAACTCTAGCTATATTTATAGTTTGGTTTTGTTTTTTCCTCCTCTATTCCTAATTAGACTGCAATTTTTTGGAGAAAAGAAACCATGGCATCCTTGAATTTGCAACCCTGACTATAGTGGAATGACTGGCAAAGAGTAAATATTAGAGACCAAACCAAACAAACAAGCAAACAAAAATACTGTGTAAGTAGGAAAAATGGAAAGAGGGGATAACTCTCCTTCAATCTCTGTATTCCAGATCCTAACAGAGTACAGAGCAATCCTAAACAGGTCTTGCCAAAGTGCTGGAGTGAGAGATCCTTGGGTAAAATATCTGTGTATCAGGTGTTCATAGGTCAAGTACGGGTCAAAGGAAAATAATATTAGAATACCCCTTAGGGAATGAGGTAAGAAATTTATCTCTCTCTCTGTTGAAAATCTGCATATGTATGCAATTGCTAACAGGTGTATTAGGATTTTATACAGGAATTAGAATCCTTTAAGGAGACCAAAGGCTATTTAAGAAGCCATTTTTTGTTAAAAACAGTTTTCCCAAAGGGCTTGTACAGGTTGTTAAATACTAAGCCAATTTAGGTTTGACATAGCAATGCCCCCAAGAACATAGAAGAGAGTTAATTAAGTGAGTTAGTGACCTGTTTGCTAAGAATTATGTTCCTGATAGGAGGGAAACTTGGACAGAGGCATTTTTTTAAATTTTTAAATTCTTTTATAAACATATAATGTATTTTTATCCCCAGGGGTACAGGTCTGTGAATCGCCAGGTTTACACACTTCACAGCACTCATCATAGCACATGGACAGAGGCATTTTATAGAAACTGTTGTAGACACACTGAGTTGCCATGTTTTTTTTCCCTCTTTTTTTCACTTGGGAAAAGAAAGGTGCATAGGCCACCAAAGGAGAATGAGAACAGTGAGATACTTTATGGAATAAAGAAAAATTATTTTGTATATACAAAATAGTTGGTTGGTTTATCAGGCAGTAAGGAATACATATTGGTTAACAGTACAATGTCTTCATTAAAGTATTTGGAAATGACACAGTCCAGCAGAAAAGAGACAATGAGCTGATACTAATACTCAAGTTTAAGTGACTTTGTAGGGAATCACAGGTTAGGGATTTTCAACTAATGCTCTACTTGAGAAAAAATTTTGCAAATGGCATAAATTACATTTTCTTTATCCTTCTTTTAAGTGACTTAATAATGGTTTCAGTTGTACAGTTAATACTAGAATTAATATTTAAAATATTACACTTCCATTTTTATAAACAATTCTTAGAGAGAAAATATTATGGTCTGCTACTCTGCTTTGCTTTCTGTTAAAATAAGGCTTGCCATTATGCCCCCATACAGCCCATACTTTAGGTACTACCATTATTAAGTGAGAATTGATGTCTCTGTAGGCATAAGACACCTAAGAAAAATTAATTAATATTTTCATGTGTTCCATAAATGCAGCTTTATTAGTGATGATGATGTTTACACTCAAAGACCAATACTGGTTCTTCTCCATAGCACATGAACAACTTTCTGGATTATAATTCTATTTATATTCTATTAATCGAAGTTAATCCTATTAAAAACAAAGACATGCACCTTGTTTAGAGACATTATCTCTTGAAATATTTCTCATTTGGCTATTAAATAAATGTATATTAAGTTAAAGTCTGCCTTCATTGATTATTACAATCTATATGGAATGTTAGACTTCACACAAATCCTGGAAGTATGGTGGGTGCCCTGAAAAATAATCAGGTGGTAGAAGGAGCATATTATAGGAACATGTTATCTAGTGAGCTAGGATAAATTAGTGCAATACTGAAATGACTGGTTTTTTCTTCATATATTTTCCCTCCTACTCTCATTCTAAGCAAGGAATTAGGCTTAATCTAAAGGAGAGTCTGTGAAACAGAGGCTCTTTACAAAATCCTAAGCATGCTGAAAGGATAATGCTAAGGATACTAGAAGGTACCAGGAAAGTGAGAAAACATTTGAGGAGTCACAAGGAAGTGAGGGGAGATTCCGACAGTAGATAGAAAGGGCAGGGGGTGGGAGGTTGGGGGAACCAGGTGGTGGGTATTAGGGAGGGCACGGATTGCATGGAGCACTGGGTGTGGTGAAAAAACAATGAATACTGTTACGCTGAAAAGAAATAAAAGATTTAAAAAAAAAAAAAGAAAGGGAGTTATATTGGTCTCATGAACAGGGGAGACTTAATTCTTATTTCTTGCACCACTTGGGGAGGCGGCAAAGACTTAGGGAGGAAGGGCTACCCTGTTCAGTCTTAACCTAAGAGGATATGTTCTAGGTAAAGAAGTTTTTAATCTCTCCCAAGGTGCCACTGCTTTATCCCTGACTACTCCATTAGACTGATACAACTTCAGATACCGAAGGAAAGTAACAATGAGACCTAGGGAACCTATTGTCAGAGAAAGGAATTAGAAGAGAAACAACCATAACTTGCAGCCTTTTGTCAAAATAAAACTACTGGAGAAGTAGATGACAATTTGAACAACAGTAATAAAATTTAAGCAGGCTGAGGCTCATCTACAGTCTTTCTAGAACTAAATAAACATATTATAATGGAAAAGCAGCGGAAAAACTTTTTTTTTCCCCTGAGACCTGATTTAGTGACTAAAATATCAAGTAAAGGAAATAAGTCAAAGCACAGAAAGAAAAAAAAATGAAAATCACTAGGGAAAAAAGATAAGAGATTTGGAAAATAAATCAAGGAGACATAACTAGCAAATAACAGAATTTCTAGACTGAAGAAAAGGAAGAGATAGAAGAGAGAAAGTAACCATGGAATCACTTAAAAAAATATGATGAAGGAAAAAACCCCTGAGCTGAAGAACGACTTAGGTCTGCAGATTGGAAGAGCTTGCTGAGTTCCAAATAGGGTTGATAAAATGGCACACATATCTAAGGATTCACACATCTAATGGAATTATGCATTAAGGAGCTTGCAGCATTAATCACTAAATGTGTCAATAAATGTGGTTATCTCAGAATAGAAATATTTTAGATTATTTGACTCCTCTTACTAGATGACATATATTACTCTATTGTTTGTTTTACAAAAAAAAAAAAAAGTATTTCCTATGGCTACTGTCACAAATTAACTATAAACTTGATGGATTAAAACAGAAATTTATTCTTTCACAGTTCTGGAGTCCAGATGTCCCAAATCAGCATCCCTGATCTGAAAACAAGGTAGTGACAAGGCCATACTTTGTCTGGAGGCTCTAGGGAGAATCCATTGCTTGCTTCCTTCAGGTTCTAGTGGTTGCTGACATTACTTGGCTTATAGCTGATTCACCCCAATCTCTTCCTCTGTTGTCACATTGCCGTCTCTTCTGTTGGTGTCAAATCTTTTTCTGCCTCTCTCTCATAATTATATTTGTAATTACATTTAGCATCCACCCAGATAAACTGGGATAATCTCCCCATCTCAAGAGCATTAATTTTCATCACATCTGCAGAGAGTCTTTTTTTCCAAATAAGGTAACATTTAAAGGTTATAATCAGGACTACGTGGGAGACATTTTTCAGCTTACTACAATATTTTTTATAGTATAAAAAATGATATGGTAGGTTACTTTTAGTTTGAAATAACAGGATTTGGGTTTTTACATAGGCACTACTGTTAGATCCATTAAAATTGTTTACAGAGGTGAGAGACATAATAAAATTTTTATTTTTAAATTATACCTATGGCCATATTGTAGTGAACTGTTTTTATTGGACATACACGTACAAGACTGTACTAGGTGGTCACAAGGAGGCTACTGACTGCAATCCTGGATGAGCAAAGAGAATGAATCATACTGGGGAGAAACCACAAGTAAATTTCTCAAGTAATTAAAATTACCCCTTAAAACATTAAACCTATGTAGGTAGTTTTTGAAATTACTCTTTATGTTTTTATATACCCTATCTGAAAGAGAACAGGGACTGGACTCAAGTCCCTTCAACCCTAACAGCAAAATCCAGGGCTCCTTGATACATGAAACTCCATGCCTCTTGAGTAGCCAATCTTGTAGGAATGTGGAAACAAGATGCTTACTGACCTCGAAGACCTCAGAAGACCGGACCAAACCAGTTTGCGCCAAGGTGGACTCCACTGCTGACCTTTCATTGACGTTTCCCTTCATTTTTAATACTAAAAACCATACCCAGGAGTGAAGATTTCACATGCTAATTAAACATGTGACACATGAAGAAGTATGCCCTTTAAGTGTACAGGCACCAATAGATCCCAACTCTACATGCTTACATGTCACTCTTCCCCCCCTTCTTTTTTTAAGATTTTATTTATCCATTTGACAGACAGAGAGGGATCACAAGTAGGCAGAGAGACAGGCAGAGAGAAAGGGGGAAGCAGGCTCCCCACTGAGCAGAGACCCTGAAGTGGGGCTCGATCCCAGGACCCTGAGATCATGACCTGGGCTGAAGGCAGAGGCTTAACCCACTGAGCCACCCAGGTACCCCACTCTTCTCCCTCTTAAGTCTCTTTAAAACACTCTCTGACCTCTCCTTGGAGAGTCAGCTGGAGGAATCTTTCCTTTGTGCTGTCTTTTCTGTGTTTGAACATACATGCCTATAAAAGTCTTGCCTGGAATCCCCCTTTGGCCTCCAGTCTCTTTCCATTGCTTAGAAAGTCCAAGGTACCAGATCAGTAACATAGCCTTCTAGAAAATTATTTGACTATAATTTGACCATTTCTTTTCCTTTTTTAAGTTAAATTTTGTTTCTTTGAATTGGCTTTATGTATTTATTTGCAGAGGATTTAAATTTTTACTATTTCTCTTCATAAAGAACATACGGTGTTTTCTATTCATATTTTTACCACATAATAGAGATTTTACATTTTTTTCTACAGAGGACTTGTGCATTCTTTGCCAGGTTAATTAATTCTTTTTTCCCCTTTTCTTAAAAACTGAAGTATAGGTGACATATAATATGGCATTAGTTTCAGGTGTAAAACATAGTGATTCAAGAATTGTATATATTACTCATACATTCATTTATCATTATACCTTGGTAAGTGTAGTTACCATACACATTTATTACAGTATTATTGACTATAAGAAATCAAACAAAAATGATATTGTTGACTATATTCCCTATTCTGAAATTTTTTATCCCTATTGACTTGCTTACTTTATAACTGTAATTTGTACTTTTTAATCCCCTTCATCTATTTCACCATTCCCTCCTTTTTCTGGCAACTGTACATATGAGTCTATTTCTGTTGGTTTGTTCATTTGTTGTGCTTGTTTTAGATTCCACATATAAGTGAAATCATATGGTATTTGTCCATTTCTTGATTATTCTTGGTCATGTTGGTCAGCCCTCTTATGAAATGACTGATACTTTTGTGTCTTCTCTTGGTGTGAGCCATTTCTTCTCACTTTGTTTACAAGAGTGTAACATTTACTTCCTCACTAATCTGATATTCTTACCAAGACCTGGAAGGAAAAATAAGTGAACCTGCTGTTTTAATTCTGCTATTTAATGCTGCCCAAAGTCAAGGCACTGCTTTTAAGGAAGTTCTGCATTAGGCTCCTTTCCAATTCAGTTTCAATTTAGATAATGTTTATAGATACTGAGTCATAAAAATATCCTTCTTCAGGTGCAACAGACAAAAATCGGTGCATTATTGTCATCATTGTTTTAAATTATCTTTCTTGAAGACACTGACATTTGGATAGTTGAATAATTAGTTGGAAATTATACATACTCATCTGATAACTACGGGGCCAGAAGACTGGAAGTAGTAGGTCATAATTATATTTATTCATCAGTTGATTCTTTTTCTAGTCATAAAATTTGACTTTCCCATTGATGGCTAAAAGATTTCTCCATTCATTTGTGTACTTACTTGATAAAAAAATACTTACCAGGCATGTATAAATCCCAAACAGTGTGATCAGATAAAGATACAAAGATGAGTAACATAAAATTGCTACTGACTTTATAATATTAATGTACAGACAATGATACATAAAGAGTTAAGGTATAATTACCGAATTGCTGTTGTAGGTGAAATCATAAGATACTTTACAAGTGTGTACACGGAGAGTCTGAGCATGTACAGTCAGTAACAACAGCAGCACCTACCACTTATTCAACATCTACCATGTGACATGGAATTGTGCTGGGGACTTTACATGTGTCATTTCAATTTATGTTACAGAATCTTATAAATTATGTATTATTATTTGTCATTTCATATATTCAGATCTATCCAGCTAATTTTCTTTTCCCTTCAAGTGTCAGCTTACACACCACTCTTTTCAGGCCTTTCTGATTTGGAAATGAGATTAAGCACCCTTTACTTCTGTGGTTCTCCGGCCTTCTCTGCTATCACACCATGAGTATTTGTTTACTGTTTGTATTAACCAAAAAACAGAATGTTTCATGAGGGCAGAGTCCTTGTCTGCCTTATTTATTTTTATAACTTCTGACATAGAACTCATTCACAAGTGAGTGAATATATAAACAAACTTACCCCCAGCCCATAACAAGAAACAGAACAAGGATTCAACCTAGATATTCTTCTAAAACCTGTATTTTTAATCACCAGAATATAGATCTATCTATCACCATTTTTAATCACCAGAATATAGATCTATTCTATCACCAGATAGAATATTTCCACTTGTTTAGGCTAAATATTTTTCATAAATTGAAAGGACACTAGTTTTTTTTTATGAGTTGGCTATTATAAATAACTTGTTAATAATAAAGCAGACAAAATACATGCTCAATGTCTTAAATGAATTCAAAATAGTATTATCAAGTTTACTTTTTGCCATTCTTCAAATATTAATAGATAATAATATTTTAATTTTATAACTATGATAGTAAATGCTATAAAAGACCCAAAATGACAAGATAAAAATTCAAATTACTGAAGACTGCACATTTTTTATGACAGGAAAATAGAAATGAGCTCATACCTGCCCCAACTAGATGTTAATGGTAAGATCTTATTAATAGTAGCATTAATTCACATGTTAAAAAAGAATAAAATTATGTACAGTCAGCATTCATATTGTAAGTGAACATAATATCTTAACTTGAATGTATTCTAAAAATAATTTATTGTTTGAAATTATAGTTACTTTTCAACCCAGAGTGGCATATATTACCTCTTCTGCTCACTTGTTCATTATACATCCTACATGTCTTATTCTAAGTAGCCAATAATGATTGCTTAAAAGACTATTTTAAACTTGGAACTTTTTCTGTATAGGGAAACTAAAGAAATCCACATTTATAAAGTTTCTTAGTGAAAGATTTATACTCCATCTATAATCTTTTACAATACTAAAACATGATAATTTTAAAGAAAATTCATACCATATTTAAGTAATGTTATGACTATTTTAACTATCTGAGTGCATCTTTAAGTCAAACTTCTTATACTTTGTAAATTTTATGAAATTAATAACTTTGCTCTTGATCTATTCATCATTGCTCTCTTTACTAATACACATTTGTGGTTATGTGTAGTGGTGGTAGGTAGACTTGAAATAATTAAATCTGTTTTCTATATACAGATATAGGTTTTCTATTTCTGAACAGATACAGGAATCCCCCTATACGTATTTAATTCATTTATATATATGTAATATATATATACACACTATTATATAAGATATATACACTTTAAGAATATCAGTATTTAATGTTTAAAAATGCTTATATCTCATAGATGCACATTCCTAAGACGTTTCTGAAATCTATAAACTCAGGTTTTGTGCTTGACTTAAATTTAAAGGTAGTATCTAGACATTTTAGGAAAAAGCAACCACTAGTTATGATCATGAGATTGAGTTTACAGAAAAATTCTAATTTTTCTACAAAATTAGCTTATACCGACAGTCTTTTGTGCATATGAAAACACTAACATCACAGGGATTTATAAATTGTGGCACATGCTCTCCTCTGTCCTGAGAAATCTATATATAGTCTACTCTATTGCCCTCTTTTCATAGGAAGCTATACACACAAAGTAAAACATCAGAGTACTTGCCAGTCTATAGTTGTTTCTGAGAAATTTCTTATTTACAGGTTTTGTTTTATTGTGTCAGGTGATTCTGTGATGCTAGCCACAGCTGAGTGTTGGTGGGTAGAAGAAACTTGGAGCCAAAGCTGACCTTGGGCAAAAACACGAGGAGAACCTGTTAATGGGGGCATTAACTCTGGCATGTTATACTAGATAGTAACTTGCCAAATCAATAAAAATTTCTCTGAACAGTCTGAATATCAACCATTCCAAATGTCTATAGAAGAGAAGTTAATACAGTGTATTATGTTAAGTGAAATTCGTCAATCAGAGAAAAATAATTATCCTATGATCTCACTGACATGTGGAATTTGAGAAACAAGGCAGAGGATCATAGGGGAAGAGAGAAAAAATGAAAAGGGACGAAACCACAGAGACAGACAAACCATAAGAGACTCTTAATCTCAGGAAACATACTGGGGGTTGCTGGAGTGGAGGTGGGTAGGAAGGAAGGGATGGCTGGGTGATGGACACTGGGAGGGTATGTGCTATGGTAAGCACCGTGAATTGTGTAAGACTGATGAATCACAGACCTGTATCCCTGAAAAAAATAATACATTATATGTTAATAATAAAAAAAGAGATAAGATAATAGATATTAGATAGCAAAGAAGCATAGTGAACAGAAGACCTGACGTGGTAGGAATTAATGTGACAACAAAAGCCCATCCTCAGTAGAAATTACTGGCTAGAAACTAAGGAAAATTCGGAGAAATTAAGAAATAGCAGAGGAGAAAAGGCAGATAAAGAAAAACAGCACAGAAGAGGAGTAAGGAACATAGCAGACTAATCTGGTGGCTCTTCCATTATATGACGATGAGAATCACAGCGAGTACTTAAAAAGGAGGATGATTTTCCATTTCACCATGAGTTCTCTGTTGGAGTTGTCTTGTACCATTTTCAAGAGCTGACTGTGTTCATCTTTTCCCAACCCCAAGCTCAGTGAATTGACTTGGTAGCTTGAAACTGGCATGCAGAACAATGATATCACAGAAATTGGCAAATGCTACAAATTAGTTTTTTTTAAAGAGTTGATTATTACACACTTACTAGCATACCACTAATTCCAGTTATTTTGCTTCTGGAACTATTTCTTTTCCTCCTTGAACCCCCGTTTTATTTATAAAATAAACTCACTTTTGCTGAAGTAGCTTAAGCCATTTGTTTTTTCTCTTCCCCAACGCTCTGAAAAAACTAGATGCAACTTTATAGTTATCCTTTCTATTCAGTGAGATTTATTGAAAGTCTGTTATTGATTAGACACTGTAGACAATGCATTATGCACAACTGATTCTGAGATAAATAAGACAACATACTTGCCATCAGATCAATTACAGTCTAATGGAGAAATACATAAATTATTCTAATGCACTGTCATAGTACTATAATTAAGATTATTTTGAGAGGTCCTTTTGAAAGAATAAGCATGAAAGAAAGATACAGACCACTACTTAGGAGGTAGTGTTGGTGTCTGGAAATATTACTAAGAGAATCTGATAATTGGTCTTGGACTTGAAGGATGACTAAGCTTTGGTCATACAGATGGTTTAGGGAAAGGTAAAAGTTGTTTGAATATATAAAAAAAATGATTTAAGAAAAAAGAGATTAAGGGAAGATAGAGAATAGTAATAAGAGATCATGACAAAATGGGGAAAATTCAGATCCCACAGTCTGAAATATCATTCAGTTTCCATTCCCTCCAAGCATTAAGTATTCAATGTGATTCTCATGGTCACATAACCAAAGAGACACCAGATTAGTCTCTCTTGTTTCTTACTCCTCCTTACCATCACAATGAGACGTGGGAGCTACTCTCAATTCACTACCTAGCCAGTCTTTGGCCTATATATCTGGACTACCCCTTACAACTAGTTCCCTAATTAGCAACTTCATGTGGATTCTTTGCCAATTTTTAATCTGGTACTTCTTTGCCCCCTTGGTTCCCTGGATCAAATGATCAAGATTCTGGAGCACTACCTCAGCTTTATTACTTCTTTCTCATCCCACCTTTTAAGAGAGAGAAAAAATAGTAACAAACCATAGTAAACCTTTTTATTAATGGAAATGACTTTTTTAAATGATAGAGGAAAAAAAAGTTACCCTCAATTTACTTAATTTTTAATCTGGGTTTGAATCTGAACCTGTAAATTTATTTTTAGTTTAAATAATATATTAATATCAGTGGAAAAAACACATGTAAGCATCCTCTGTGTTCCTTATTTCAACATTTTAACCTAAGGTTCTGCTATACTTTCAAGGAGTACTTAATGAAATTTAAGAAGTACTTTTATTCAGTAGGTACTTAATGAAAACCTAAAATATATAAGGCACTTTGCTAAGCATTTCAGAGGATGTTTTATGTATATTTCTTGTCCTTTACCAGTTCAAAATTTGATATGAGAACTGGAAACATAATTTTTGTATCTTTTCAATTCTTTTTTGTTGTAGTTGTTAAAGACTTATTTATTTATTTGACAGAGAGAGAGTATGGATGGGGTAGAGGGAGGAGCAAGGGAGAAGGAGAGAGAGAATCCTCAAGCAGATTCCCCACTGATAGTGGAGCCTGTTGCAGCCCAATACAGGACCCTGAGATCATGACCTGAGTTGAAGTCAAGAGTAGACACTTAACTAACGGAGCCACCCAGGGACCCCATCTTTTCAGTTTTTATAAAAAATTGTAATACAATTCATGTGAGTGTGTATCAGAAGAATATCAAAATTTAAAATACTTGGCACACGACATAAAGCTATGAGTGATAGTTGGATAATAATATTACATAATGTCATAAAACAAATCTATCGAGTGCTCAGAAAATTAGACACTTAAAAATATCATATTATCTGACACAGGAAACAAAAGCAAAATAAAAAAGTATATTTTCTTACTACTTAGAGTCCACTGACAAGTCCTTGAGACAGGCAGAGTGACCTTCCTCTAAGAACTCAACTGCTTCAATGTTAATACTTTGCTAAGGGCAAAAGGCAATTTTAGTTTAACATTATCCTGAACTCCAGGGTCCTGTAAGTCTACTTAAACATATAAAAATTCCTTTGGAAACTTCCTTTATCTCTGCTCCCTTCGATATATAATAGCAGTGATCCTCCATGCATACGGCCCACTGATAGACATCCAAAGGGTTTCATGACTATTAGACAGTAATAAAGGACATTTTCCTAAGAGCAGCTAGCCCTCTCAAGGTCCTTGAAATCTTCCCTCCCAATTCCTTAGAGACTTAAGGTATCTCTAAACCCCTCCCAACTTGAAAGGATATAATCAATCACTCCTCACAAACCCAGTGCAGCAATTTCTGCCCATGGGTCTGGTCCCCATGCTTTAATAAAACCACCTTTTTTGCACTAAAGACGTCACAAGAATTCTTTTTTGACCCTTTCCTCCAAACCTCAACATTTCCACATCATTAGCTAACTTCAATTAAGAAAATTTAAGTTGAAAAGCAAAATAAAACTCATGTTATTTTGATAAATGCTATTTTTCAAGAATCATCCCTAAAAAACATCATAAGCTGCTTGTAGAGAAGTTGAACATAGAGACGAGTGCTATGTTAATGATATCATTACAAAGTTATACAAACCATGGAGATGGCATTTGGCATTTGGAAAGAAAGTAAGCAATTTTATTTTATATTAAATATTATCTTAATGCATTTTAAAAGCTTGCTTTTAGGTAAAAGGAAAATATGTTCTGAATAAAATGTTAAATATATTTTAGAAATGCAAATTTCACACTGCATAAGATTTAACCAATAAACCAAATATTGTTGGATCTTCCCCTCCTGTGTGTACCTCCATTGAGGTAACTAATAGCTCTTTTATCTATAAATTACTTTCGGAAGTTCAAACTGTTGTTTGTTTTATTTCATACAAATCAGTTAATGGTGTTTGCACTGCTAATACTTCTCTTCCAAAGTCTGTTGATAACTCAGTTGTATTTTCTTTCAAATGGCCATTTATGTGAGAACACAGCACTAAACAGAATGTATTCATTTTTCTTATTTTTAAGATATCTGTAGAAATGCAGACAACATAAGAGATGAGGCTTCTCCAGCTTTTCCACATCTGCCAGAATAAGGTGCTAATGAAATCACGCTACTAGGTTTGAGTCATGTGATCTATACTTAACAAGTATTTACTAACTCTTATGTAAAACACACTGCTAGATGGGATGGCAAATTACTGAAAGAGCACAATAATGTGACATATGGGGGTGGGATTTATAAGGAAGACATGGAAAAATAAACATATGCCAATAACTATAACAGTGCAATACATTCTACAGGAAACAGAGATACGTTTGAAATAGACTTGTGACTTGTTCACCAATATCTACTTCCTCTTCTACCTAGCAACACAGCCCCGATGTTATTTGGGATAGCAATGTTTCTGTTAGGCCAAAGCTAGATAAGAGCAGTGGAAGGAATGACCAGAGGCAGAGTCTCAAGTCCTTGAGGGAGGAGTGATAAAGATAGGAGCTGGAAGCAAGGACAATGATAAATAGGGTCACATTAAAAGCCTGGGGGCACAATATCCTGATAGTGTGGCTTCCAAGACCTTGGGACTAACAAACCAACAGCTCACAGGTGCAGAACATGCCTTCTCCTCTTCCACTCCGACCCCCCCAAACACATTGTCATGCATTTGCATTGGGGTGATAGCCTTCTACCCCATGGAGAAAGGCTGCCATGAAGGTTCAGGCACAAACCCTGGAAGGTTAAAAACTCCCCTTCACAACGAGTGGGAGGAGTCTCCAAAATGGTTGGAACCAGCCTCCATGGGAGACCACCCCACTGAACACCACAGTTCCTCCCAGTCCAGGGACACACAACACATATCAAATAGTCGCAAAACAGTCGCAAAACAATCTAGGAGTCAGTTCCACCTCAGGGAACCTGACTGCACTCCCACCTTGAGAGTGTCCTTTTGCTTTAAGAAACTGCGTTGTGGGGGGGAAAAAAAAAAAGAAAGAGAGAAAGAAAGAAAGAGAAACAAACAAACTGCTTTGTGCTTTGCTAGTTTCTTTCTAGGTGTCTTTATTCAAGTGAGGATCCCCAGATAAATCTTCCACTGGGAATCCAAGGACCGAACCCTCCGTTCACACAATGCAGGTTCTCCCACTGGTAACATTTCTAATTAAAAAATTACATTTTTCCAGCTTTCTTTTCAATGAGCTTGGCCAATGACACATAAATAGAAGTGTTGTGTGGTGTTTCCAGAGTGGCTCCTTATTAGGAAGCCAACTCAACTAGCAAGAATGTCTCTTTCTCCTTCCCATTTCCTCCCTGCTACTACCTGAAACACTGTTGTGAAGACACAATGCCACTAGACTATGACGTAGACTTTGGTACAGTAGGTGGAGTTAAGGAAAGCAGAACAGAATGATGTAATAGGAGTCAGGGCCCCACACAACTTCTATGAGTAGCCTTATTCACCCCATCTGTGCTGCCACCTCCAGACCTATTTTATTTGTAAGAATAAATACAACAGAATTTAAAGCACCATTACTGTGTTTTCTCTTTTTTTGTTTTGTTTTTGCAGCTGAATACAATTTCTAACTAAAACCAAGTATCAAAAATTTTAACCAAGATTTTCAAGTCAGAAAAATATTAGATGTAGTCAAGGGAAAGAAAGAATACACAAGTGAGTGTTAAATAACCTCACCAAATGGGTTACATCAAATTAAAGCACTCAACTCTTTTTCTGGACTACAGGTTGCATCTTGAATTATGCACAACTGTCTGGCTAATTCTAGGTAACATGTATTAATTGGACAAAGACAAGGGCTACATTAAATCTGTGTCCCTGCATAGGTTGTTTTGGTTAGATAATTCAGTATCATAGGAAATTATGTTACCATAATTTCTGCTAACATAAAATATGATAAAAACACTCCTATGCATATCATATCTATATACATATATGCATTTAAATATGTGACTGTATCACATACATATAAATATATGTATTAAAATAAAATATAGCATGAAATAGCAATATGTCTTTCATTTAACGAATATTTATTAAATAGGTGTTCTGTGCCAGTCATTGTTGCATGAACTGAGGAAACAATGGGGTAGGTGCCTGTCCATGTTAAGTTTCTATTTTACTAAGCAAAATTCACTTTAAATACACATATACAGTGTCATGCCAGGTGACAAGGGTTTTGTGCTGTGAAAAATAGTAAATGCCATGAAGAAAAATAAAGCAAGAAAAGGGGTTGCAATAGGAAAGCTTTTTTAGGAAGGATTGTGGAAGGCTCTTCTGATAAGCTAACAGGGGTACAGATTCTTAAATTCAATGACAGAATGAGCCATAAGGTAATCTAGAAAATAAAAATGGAAACAAAAGAAGTAGTTAGTGCAACTATCCTGAGGAAGGAGAGAACTTGGTATGTTTGAGAAACAACAAGAAGGTCAGCAAGGCCAAATCAAGAAAAAAAACATGCAAGAGAAATCAGAGATGAGATCGGAAATGCTATCATGGGCTAGAACATGTAAGGCACAAAGAACTTGGAAAGTAGTCTCACTTTAACCTTGTGTTTGATGGGACACCACTGGAGCATTTTAAGCGGGGGGATGACATAAACTAGTCTATCTTTTATAAAGAGAACTCTGGCTTCTATGTGGAAAATGGATTATAGGGAAGACAAGAGTGGAAACAGGAAAACCAGTAAGACATGGTTGTGATAGCCTATTTGAGAGATGATGATGGTGATGGTAGCATAAGTGGAAGAAATGTGCAGAACTGGGATATACTTATATCTCAAGGCACAGTTGATTGCTAAAGATGGAATGGGTGTGGGGAAGTAATGAGAAGGATGAAGTATGGAATTCTATTCTTTTTCTTTCCTTTTTTTCCCCTTGCCTCAACAATGAAGGAGTAAACAAAACTATTTATTGAAATTATGAAGGAAATATAGAGAACCAGAGAGGAATAGATTTAGCACAGTGACTTGGATAAAATGGTCTAAGAATAAAAAGTTCTGAATGGTTTTGTCTATTTGGAGATCTGGGTAGATATCCAAGTGGGGATAATCAGCAGGCATTTGTGTCTCTGAGTTGGGAACTCAGAGAGGTCTGGCATAGAGGTAAAATAATTTGGAAGCATTAGGTCAGATATGGTATGAAATCAATCAGGAGTGAGTGTCTAGAGCAAAGAAAGTCAGCAGGTGGGAGGACTGTGACCTAACACAATACAGTATTTCCATCCTCACATATTGGTGAATATCATTTGAGATCAATCTCTGAAGCTTTCTCACTTAGGGTTAAAACTGACCCTAATATCTGAAAAATGACTCTCTAGAAATTAGAGCATCTTTTTTTTTTTAATTGTAACTATTACATATGCTGATCCAGATGTAGATTAACACATTACTTTAGGCCCACATTTATCTGAACCCCTAAAAGCAATCTAGATAAAGTTAGAAGAAATAAACTCCTCTCCTGGGAATTCAGAAGATATTAGTTTCCTTAAATCCCAAGGTAAAAATGAGTGATAAATTATTCCACAGAAACAGAGGAGTTAACTGCAGTTGAGAAAGAACTATAGGCTATTAGATGTATTTAAAAGTATCTTTCATAGTTTGTTAATAGAAATTACGATAACAAGCTCTTTTATGATACTGAATTATCTAGTCAAAACATCCTTTGAATGGTCAGTCATAAAAGGTACTCTGATCTAGTCCCCATCTTCAGCCAATTAATATAGATGACAGACAATAGCATGTAGTTCAGGGTGCAATAGTATAGCATAGTAGCTTCAAGCATGGGTTTTGAAATCAGTCTGGTTCTGCCATTTATTAGAGATGTATTAGAAATATGAAAGACTCTAGACTCAGTTTCTTCTTTTTTTTCTTTACATTTTAATAATGTATAAATTTAATGCTTATAAATTTATACAACTGTGTAACCATTACCACATTCTAAATTTAGAATTCTTCCATCACCCCAAAAATGTCTTCATATTAACTCTACAGTAGGTCTCTAACTCTAAGCCCCAGGCAATCCCTATGTACATTTTATCTCTTTTGTCTTTTCTAAAATTTTTTTTATTTAAATTTTTTTAAATTTTTTATTTTTTATAAACATATAATGTATTATTAGCCCCAGGGGTACAGGTCTGTGAATCGCCAGGTTTACACACTTCACAGCACTCACCATAGCACATACCCTCCCCAATGTCCATAACCCCACCACCCTCTCCCGACGCCCCTCCCCTTCCCCCAGCAACCCTCAGTTTGTTTTGTGAAATTAAGATAGACTCAGTTTCTTCTTATAAAAAACGGACTAAAATGTCTAGGCTAATTTATGGAGTTTTTCCTGAGAAAAAATATGTAAGCATGTTAAAATCTGTCTAGCAGGGGCGCCTGGGTGGTTCAGTGGGTTAAAGCCTCTGCCTTCGGCTCAGGTCATGATCCCAGGGTACTGGGATCGAGCCCTGAGTTGGGCTCTCTGCTTGGCAGGGAGCCTGCTTCCTCCTCTCTCTCTCTCTCTTTCTCTCTCTCTGCCTGCCTCTCTGCCTACTTGTGATTTCTGCCTGCCAAATAAATAAATAAAATCTTAAAAAAAAATCTGTCTAGCACATTAAAGCACTCAAGAAATTAAAGCCTGTAGTATAACTACCTTTCAGATAAACCATGAGTTTAAAGAGACTTTGTGGTTTAGCAGAACAACATTCTACACAGATAACTTCTGAGCAAACACTTGAGCATGCCCCATTTTATTTTATTTTTTAATTTAATTTTATTTTTTTTTCAGTGTTCCAAGATTCACTGTTTATGCACCACACCCAGTGCTCCATGCACTATGTGCCCTTCTTAATACCCACCACCAGGCTCACCCAAACCCCCACCCTCCTCCCCTCCAAAACCCTAAGTTTGTTTCTCAGAGTCAACAGTCTCTCGTGGTTTGTCTCACACTCCAATTTCCCCCGACTCACTTCTCCTCTCCTTCTCCCAATGTCCTCCATGTTATTCCTTATGATCCACAAGTAAGTGAAACCATATGATAATTAACTCTGCTTGACTTATTTTGCTCAGCATAATATCCTCCAGTCCTGTCCATGTTGATACAAAAGTTGGGTATTCATCCTTTCTGATGGAGGCATAAAAGTCCATTGTACTTATGGATCATATCTTCTTTATCCATTCGTCTGTTGAAGGGCATCTTGGCTCTTTCCACAGTTTGGCAATTGTGGCCATTGCTACTATGAACATTGGGGTACAGATGGCTCTTCTTTTCACTACATCTGTATCTTTGGGGTAAATACCGAGTAGTGCAATTGAGCATGTCCCATTTTAAAGTCACACCTAAATAACTAGGATTTTGACTGTGGTTATAACTTTTAATATTGTCCTAAACTTTATCTCTTATACTTTTTAATCAAAAAATATTGGGTTATCTGCCTCATAAGTGTTAAAGTCTAAATTATAAATATAGACATAGAATAATAATAGACATAAATATAGACATAAATAATAAAATTCAGAAAGAGGAATATGTGGCTTAAAATTCAACAGTAATAAAAATATATATAACCTCAATTTAGAAAACATATTACTCAAAATGAATATATTATGTAAAAAATCAACACCTAGCAAAAAAATTGAAAATACAATCTCATAAGTCAATAATCCAATAAGACAAATTCAAATACTTTAACAACTATTTAATATCCTACTAACTACCATTAATCTTTGTACATATTTTCATTGGTTCCTTAAATCGCTATTTATATTAATGTTTCTGTATTTTATTTTTCCCCTCAAGGAGCTCTTGAGAAGAATGTAAACACCATATGTTACACAGTGTTAGGACAAAATTATAATTACTTGCGCAAGTCAACAGGTAATTTAAATCTGAATAAGTGTAAAGTTATTTTAAAGGCAGTTGCTAACAGTTAAACTGTTTTTACCACATAAAAATGTGTTAAATTATGAAGCTAATAAACTAATTATACAACATGAATACACAGAAAAACAGAATTTTGTGTACATTAATAAATCTCATTCTATTATTTGTCACTAAAGCTTTAAAGCTAACTTATTAGACTGAAAGTAATGATATTAAACCATGTGGCTTATGGAAATGGGTCTCACTTTTTTATATGTGTACTTTATACTCATCTCTCAGGGACAATTTTGAACAACACGTGAGTCCTATACACTTATCTGAGGTTATATACCCATATTTTTTTAGAACTTCACTGAAGCTTTCATCAAATCTTTGCATGCACTAAATTAAGTAGTGTTAAAAACAACTTAGTTCCAGGATATTTACCATTATATAGAAATGATTATTCATGAAGTTCCAATTCTTTCCTAATAGACTGCTTTATTAAGACATATTTCAAAGAAAAGACAATTCCAATTTTTTTTAACTGGCTCTCCCATGCATTAATGAATATAGTCTGTGTAAGATAGAAAGTTAAAACAAAAAGGTTAAAACAAAATTCATAAAGCTAACTGTCATTTGGCCCTGTCAAACTACATAAATAACAGCTCTTACCCTTTACCAATATTCACATAAAGTCAAATATTTATGATTTATTAGATTTTATAACCACACATATAGTATTCAGCTTGTTTTTAACACAGACTTCAAGTTCTTTTAAAAAAATGAACATGAAAACTCTGTGTATGTTAATAAATATATATAACTATCATATTTTTTAAACAGAAAATAGAAAAGAAATGTAAATTTTAAGGTAAGAAGTCCATTGTAAAACCTAAGCACATTGAGACAGGAAAAGGAAAACTGGAAAGCAGACAAGAAACAAGAAATCTGAAACCTGAGCCAGTAGCACATCCCCATCCCTAAACAATCCTACTGTTATTGTGGGGCCATAGAAAAGCTATGTACCTGTAAAAGTGGGAATGAAGATGGATCTGACAACCAGAGGATTGGCTGACAGTGTTCCATGCAGCCAGGCAAATTCTCCTTCTCTCCCTAGCAAAAGGTACAAGTTTATTGTCTTCCAAAAATATATTAGATGGATTAAAGTGACATCAGGTACAACTGTGGAAGGTAGCACCTTACTGAAAACAAGTAGATTAAAATGAATAGACATTTTTCCAAAGAAGACATACAGATAACCAACAGGTTCATGAAAAGATTTTCACTATCAATAAGCATTAGGGAAATGCATCTCAAAATACAATGAGATATCACATCACATCTGTTAGAATGGGTATTATCAAAAAGACATAAAATAACAAGTGTTGATGTGGATGTAGGTAAAAGGGAGCCCTTGTACACTGTTGCTGGGTATGTAAATTGGTACAGTCACTGTGGAAAACAGCATGAAGATTCCCTAACAAAATTTAAAATAGAGCTACCATTTGATCCAGCAATTCCACTTCTGGGTACTTATCCCCCAAATGAAAACACTAAGTCAAAAATATATACGCACTTCCATGTTCATTGCAGCACTATTTACAATAGCCAAGATAGAGAAATGACCAAAGTTCCTCAATGGATGAATGGATGAAAAAGATTTAATATTTATATGGATATAAATATATATACACATATGTTTGTATGTATATACACACATAATGGAGAATTATTCAGCCATAAAAAGAATGAAATCTTTCATTTGTGACAACATGATGGACCCCAGGACCCCAAGGGTATTATGCTAAGTGAAAGAAGTCAGACAGAGAAAGGAAAATACTGTACCGTCTCTCTTACATGTGGAATCTAAACAAACAAATAAAACAAAAGCAAGAACTCCAAAACTAAGCTCATAGATACAGAGGACAGGTGGGTGGTTGCCAGACGCAGGAGATAATGGATGAGAGGAATGGATAAAGGGGTCAAAAGGTTAAAAAAAATAAAAATAAAATAAAATAATGTATTCCATGTCAGAATTTTTTAAAAAATGTTTGGGAAGACTAGAATAAACTTTGTCTTCATGATCTTGTCTCACCCTTCTCAGATAACCTTGATCTCCCTAATGATAAAATACCTCAAACCAAGTACACACCGCCAATTCTCAAATTCTCATTTTCTCATTTTCTTTCTCTTTCTTAAAAAAAAACAAACAAACAACAAAACAAAAACCAAAACAAACAAACAAAAAAACCCCACTACATATTAAGTCCTGAAAACCCCATGTCCATTGTCTTTTCCTTTTCATGTTCTTGGTCTGGCAGCATACCCTATCCTTTCCAGAAAGGAATCTTTCCTGGCTTTTTGTCTCTGTGTATCCAAGAATAGTGTGCTGACCTTCCAAGGAATTTGAAAAATTATCAAATACCTTATAATAAAATTCCTTCTGTTTAAATTATGTAAAGCAAATTATATTCTTGAATCCATGAAAACTGAAAAATATTCCATGTGGTGGTCAATCCAAAGATGGTTCAAAATCATTTGGTCTACTAATAAAAGAAATATATAATCTTAGTAGGATTATAATTTCATTAGATGACAAACCTAAAGAATTAATGGATTCCTTCTTACATCTTTTCTCCCTTCCATTCTGTTCCCTTTCTCTCTTCACTTTTCGTCTTTCTCTCCTTTTCTCTGTATTTCTACCTCTATTTCTATTTTTTTTAAAAAAAGATTTTATTTATTTATTTGAGAGAGTCAGAGAGAGAGAGGGCACAGAGGGAGAGTGACAGGGAGAACTAGACTCCATCACACAGGGCTCCATCCCAGGACACTAAGATCATGACCCAAGCCGTGGGCCAATGCTTAACTGATGAAGCCACCGAGGTGCCCCTCTAGTTCTATTTCTATCCCTCTTCAGTCATATAAAACCAATGAGCAATCAGAATCATGCTTAAAATAAAAGCACTGTAGACTTTCTGTAGTATAGTAGTTAAGCCAGTCTTTAGAATTTCAAACAAACAAACAAAACCTGAGTTAGAGTTCCAGCTGAGCTGTTTATCAACACTAGGTCCTCAAGTCAAGTTCTTAACTGCTATAAGCTTCAACTTCTTTATCTGTAAGATGAGACGATGACCATGCTTACTGAGGATTAAAAGTCCAAAGAAGTAGACAGCGTTCAAGATTTCCAATTTGGAGAAATGAGTCTATACCTAAAATTTCTAGCATCTGGCCATGGAAAAATCTTGGGAAAAGTACCATTTAGAAATCCAAATAGGCAATTGGCAGGAATGCAGTTGTCTTTTATACACTGGCTATCAGATAAACACCAGCCAGTGCAGAAGCCACATTTTTCAGAACACAAGATAAGAACCTAAAAAACAAGAGCAATAGAATACTGAATTCTCTAGTACCAAGTTACTCTCATAAGGGATAATCTGTACCTAGGATTGGTCTAGCTATGCTTAGAGTTGTATGGAAAAAAAGGATAAGCTACTGAAAATTTAGTAGCCTGATACTACATGTATAGCTTGATAGGCTTTGTTAGGTATTTCAGGTTATCAATGGTTAATTTAATAAAATGATTAACTTTATTTTAACAGGATGAAAGACTTGAGAAAAAAATTTGGTCTTAATTAAAAGTGTTTTTTTTTTAACCATTCATTTAATAGTTCACTAATTTCATCTATTGTTGTTTTATTATATACTAGTTCTATAGTAGGCACTGAAATAGGGAATATAAAGACTACAAATATGATATCTGCATTTACAAACATCTTCTTCTATTGGAAAAGAGAGTAAATAAATTAGAGTGGTGCAGCATGAGAAAGATTTGACAGGCCATTGCTGGGTTTTAAGATGGAAGGGAGCAACGAGCCAAGAAATGCAGGCAAACTCTAGAATCTCAAAAGAGCAAGTAAACGCATCAGGCCCTAGAGCTTCTAGAAGGAACTCACATCTCTGACAACACTGATTTTAGTCCAGGGAGACCTAGTTCTGATTTCTGACTTTCAGAGCTATAACATACTAAATGTGAATTATTTTAAGCCATCAAATTTGTGGTAATTTGCTATAGCAGCAATATGAAACCAATACACTAACTACAACTTTTTAGGATACAACAATTAGATAAATGAATGGATCTCCTAGTATTTATTTTTGATAGCCTAGATCACCTGTAAACTTTATTATTTCAATATGAATATAAGCAATTTTCATCCCAATTGGGGCATGTATAGATGCACATAATCAGTGTACTGGATGATATGAAATTTGAATTTCTTATAATTTATATTTGATTAGTACCAATTGATAGTCTAGGAATTGACAAATTTCAAGTAAAGTTCAGAATCCATTCTTTGGAAATCCAGCTCAAGAAACACTATAAACATTATTTTGCATTCTACTATTTACTCAGCTTGCTATGGTCTGATATTTGCGTCTCTCCAAACTTCATATATTGAAATCCTAACACACCAAATGTGACAGTAAAAGGAGGTGGGATGTTTGGAAGATGATTAGGTCATGAGACCAGAGTCCTCACGAATGCAAACTATTTCCTGATAAAAGAGTTCCCAGAGAGATCACTTGTCATTTTTACCATGTAAGTTTATAGAGACATGGTAAATGAGACAGAAGATGGCTGCCTAAGAAGTGGGCCCTCATCAGACATTAAGTCTGCTGTTGCTTTGATCTTTGACTTCCCAATCTCCAGAACTGTGATAAATAAATTGTCGTTTATAAGTTTCCTAGTTTATAGAACATTGTGATAGCAGCCCAAAAGACCAAGATACAACTCTTGCTTACTTCTTCTACCTCAGTGCCTATAGAATTAGTCTAAGTTCCTTATAAAACACATACTATTCTTAACACCAAACAACTTGGTCACATGGGAAACACACCCCTGAGTATTTACAATTTTAGACCCTCAGGGCCTAGCTTGGGACCCTGGTTCTTACTTCTCCTTTGGCTCAGATCTCATGACACTTCCCTTTCCTCAACTCCACCTTTACACTTTTGAAATACTTCGCACTTCTCCAGGCCATATCCCCATACCACCAGCATTATGATTTTCTATAGCTTTTTATAGTCAGAGTAAAGTATTTCTGCTCATACCTTTACATAAGCTTTTACATATAGCAGGAACTCAATGAATGTTAGTTAATTGTTCTGAATGATTCACCACATTCAATAATGTAACAAATAGTGACAGATGACAAAAATAGTGACAGATAATATCAACAAGTGACTAAGGTCCATCAGAAAGAGCAAGAAAAGAGAAGGAGAGAAATGACTAATGTTAATAAGACGATAGACTACTGTCAGCTTTATTCCTGTGGGATTCCCAGAAATTTTGACCAATCTCTCTTTATCATGTTGCAGCAACTGGCATGGCTCCATTTTTCTACTTGGCTTTGCTGCTGCAGGTTCTATTGCTTCACAGAGAAGGGAGAAAAGTGAGCTTAATTCCTCTACCCTTAATTATGCTTTGACAATTCTGTTCAGCTTTTTGAAAACTTTCAGGCTCAAGCAATGCTGCCGAAGTCTTCATTATTAAGCAGAACCTAACTACTCTAAATTACCCTTTACTCTTAATAAGAAATACATGCAATAAAATTCCAATATAACAGGTTTAGCCAACCTCAAAAGTGTTTGTCCCAACTCCTGACATGAAGTTTTCCTATCAGATTTACCAGAGTAAAAGAGATTACCTACAGAAAAGGACATGTCTAGTACAGGCATAAGCTGACTATTGATAATATAATGCAGGAACTTAAAGGAAAGCAGATAATTTTCTTAGGTGAGACTCTGACATCAACAGTACTCAGAATATTCAAATTGCATTTATCTTCACAATTATTTGTATTAGGCTGTTAATTAGAGTCTGATATATCCATCTTGCAATTGTTTACCTTCTGATTTTCTGTGCTATGAGTCAGCCACTATTCAAGAGGATAAAAGTAAGTTTCTGTGCAAACACTCGCACCTTGCCTTACCTCTCTGGAATGCATTTAAAGTGATGTTCATACATTTATCTACACTATTATCTTCACTATAGCAAGAGTAAATAGAATTTTCTGATTTTTCATAATTATTATCCAACTTTAAATTTGTGCCACCATTATTTTTCCTGAACAATTGCTAGACATAATAGAATTTATGCAGAATTATTTATGTGTGGTATGAAAGCTGCACTGAAGAAATGCTCAATTTGTGTTACAAAAAACTTCAGAACAGAGTATTTGCTTATTTTACTTATTTTATTTCATCTGTCAGCATGGCTATTTAATACTACATTATATGATTAAAGCAATGGATGACGAATATCTTTAAAAACCTTTAAGTCTAATATTTTCCAATCTCACATAGTTACCAAAGAAAATACAACAATGTCTAAATTATTTGATATATGGTAAAATTCATTGTACTTAATTCTATGAACATTTTATTTTACAGTTGCAACTGCACATTGATATCATTCAACTTCTAAAACTGTTAGTTACAGAAGTAGACAATTCCAAGATAGACCAGATGAAAGTCACTGCCAGATAAACTAAATTCAGGTTGAGCCTACATTCGAATAGCTTCTCATATTCATGGTCCATCTCAAATGGGCATATTAATAATAAATCATAGTCTTCGAATTGTACCTGGATTGCTAATTTCTTATTTAAAGAAAAATATGTTAGAGTACACGTCACACTTATAGGTAAACTCTTAAGCAATGTTAGAGATTATATTTAAAAACAACAAAAGTGAGTGAGTGTTTATGATCCAGAGTAACACTTAAGAGTAAGAAATACACGCTGTATGTGCTATATATGAGATCAGTTACTTAAATACTTAAATTATCATTAATAATGATGTCATTATCTTAAATACAGTGTGGGGTTTTTTTGTAAAATAAACACTGTATTTAAGATAATGACATCATTCTGAGTCTGCTATCTGGAATAGATGTAAAAAGAGATCTTGTTAATACCGGAGTACACAGCAATGATTCCTACCTCTGCTATTATCCCATATCAAAGTCTTCTACACATTCAGGACCAACAGTTGTTGAAGAACACAGCACCAACCACATGTTGACTTCAACTGCTTCTAAATAAAACTGTAATGGCACCTTGTTGGAAGACAGAATAAATGTTTCATTGATGCCAATCCACTCGGAGGTGGATCCCCAAACTAAAGTTGAAGTAATTAATGACTCAGCTTCTTAAAAGTTATTTTTGGGGGGGGAAATATAAAGTTGTTTTTATTTTTCAGATTTTCAAGGCTTTTATTGGCTTTAGGATTTTCTCATAGTAATTCAACATCTTATCTTTTATGTGCAAATGAACCCAGAAATATCTTCCCAAGTTCTGTACCTGAATTCTATCTATCCTTCCAAGTTCTGTACCTCTACTCTAAATTCAGGCTTTTCCTATACAATCCCTACTTTTTTTTTTTTTTTTTATGAAAGACAATCCAAATCTATGTATCTGGTAGTTTTCTGGGGTTCTGTTTAACTCAACCATAGAGAAAGTGGATCGCTGAATTCAATTTTCCAAGGTCAACTTTAACAAACGCTCATAAAACTTGTCCACTAAATATGTCATAGGGACTCTGACTACAGTTAGCAGACACAGTATGACCCAATACTCTGAAGTAAGGCTGTAATAACCCTTTTAACAAAGAGAGTCTTCTATCAGTACCATTCGGAAAACTCAAAAAATCTAAGGCACCAACCTATGCAACAATAAAGAAACTCAGTGAGGTTGAAATTCAAGAAATAAAAATGGATATGTGAACTGGAGATGAGGTGGGAGGTATGACATAATTTTTAGCATGTATTAATATGGACAAATTCTATATCTTGTACATGTCTTCCTGAAATCATCTGGGCAGTGTGTAAGAAGGACTGGACAGTAATAAAAGGCTAGTATGCAACATAAAATTATTTGCTTATTTTTCCCATTAAAATCTTTCCCCTGAGGTTTAGTATGTCTAAGAGATAATGAATATCTTTTAACAGAAATTAGACCAAATTTGTCTTGGTTTTAATTTACATAAAAATTATTTGATCAGAATATAAAATTACAATTTTTCTTAATATTAGACCATTCATCATATATTGATAATATGGTCTGCAAAAACCAAATGATAGGTATAGTAATCATTCAAAATGTATCTTGACAGAGCTAAAGGAAACTTTAAAATAAAATAGTACTTGTTTAGTATATTTGTATAACATAATATAGACAGCATTGTTTGGTAGTTGTTATTTCAATTTAAATTTTACTGTCAGTATTTATAATCAGGAATTTAGTAAGCTATTTTTTTAAATCAGTAATTCTTTGATATTCTCAACCATAAGATTTTAAGGACTGTAAGTTAATCCAAATACAGTGACATTTAAGTGAATTTGCCAAATTTAGTGGAAATTAATACAGCATTGGAAAATACATTCAAGTAAGTACACTGATGAATATATATAAACATTTAAGGAAATCTCCTATTTCCTTCTACATTCCCTCAAACCCAAACTCCTTACACCTGACTCAGAATTTGATAGAGCCTAAAACTGATTAATGAAAGCCTACCACACATCATTTTTATTCAGTGTAGTTGATTAAAAATTGCTGCAAATTTCTGTCATTCCCCCTCAAGAGATAGTTTATTTGTCTTTCACTTGAGTCAAGGTTGGCCTTATGTACAGAAGAGTTAACATAGCAGGCTTTAGTCTGTCTGTCTATTATGGGCTTAATTGTGTCCTTCCAAAATTCACATGTCATTTTTTTTTACATTTTTATTTATTAATTTGACAGAGAGAGAGAGAGCACACAAGCAGGGGGAGAGGCAGGCAGAGGGAAAAGCAGGCTTCCCAACTGAGCAGGGAGACCAATGGATGTGGCGCTTGATTCCAGGACCCTGTGATCATGACCTGAGCCGAAGGCAGATGCTTAATCAACTGAGCCACCCAGGCACCCTTCAAAAAGTTCATGTTAGTGTTCCAATTCCTGGTACTTCAGAATATAACCATATTTAGAAATAAGGTCTTTAAGGATGTGAGTAAGTTAAAATGAGGCCATTTGGGTGAGACCTAGTTCAATATGACTGGTATCCCCATAAGAAAAGGAAGAGATAACAGGGAAGTACATCCACAGAGGAAAGCCATGCGAAAACAATGAGAAGGCCATCTGCAAACCAAGAAGAGAGTCTCACTGGAAACCAATCCTACCAGTAACTTGAACTTAAAATTCTAGCCTTCAACAACATCCCCAAACTAAATAATCCAAATAAAAATGGGCAGAAGACATGAACAGACATTTCTCCAAAGAAGATATGGATGGTCAAGAGACATGAAAAGATGTTCACTATCACTTACCATCACGTAAGTCCAAATCAAAACTCAATGAAATATTACCTTACACCTGTCAGAATGGCTAAAATCAATAAATACAAGAAACAACAGGTGTTGGTGAGGATGTGGAGAAAAAGGAACACTTGTGCACTGTGGGACTGCTAACTGGTGGTGCAGCCACTCTGGAAAACAGCACAGAGTTTCCTCTAGAAGTTAAAAAGAGAACTATCCTATGATCCAGCAAACACACTACTGGGTATTTACCCAAAGAATACAAAAACACTTATTCTATGTCTTTTCCATAATTGGCCTGGCAGCTTCCACATCTTGGAACATTCACTATGTGTGAAGCCAGATGTCATGTAACAACCTTAACTACTCTAAAATACCCTGAGAAAATGCTGTTAGAAAACTCAAGGTAGTCTTTAAGGAGTTATCTTGTATCTACTCCACTTGAGCCTTCAGATAACTTCATTCTCCACCCACTTGTAAAACACCACATAAGAACTGTCTAGATATGTTTACAACCTAGAGAATCATAAACAACAATAAGAAATTATTGTTTGGGGCACCTGGATGGCACAGTCGGTTGAGCATCCGACTCTTGGTTTTGGCTCAGATCGTGGGTGATCTCAGTGTCGTGAGATTGAGCCCTATGTAGGGTGTTCCATGCTCAGTGCAGAGTCTGCTTAAGATTTTCTCTCACTCTCCCTCTGCCCCTCCTGGCCGTGCGCTCTCTCTCTCTCTCTCCCTAAAAAAAAAATGAATAAATCTAAAAAAAGAAATTATTGTTTTAGGTTGCCAAGTTTTGAAATAGTTTATTATACAGAAACAATCATTTTATTTTTAATGTACACATTATTGATAATAGGTCCTTATTAAAATGTGTTACCAATAGGAAAACATCTGGTGCCATTTTGTATTTAAAATTATTACCATATCATAAACACATTCCTTAAATATATAATCAAGTGTGGTAGCAAAAGAAATAAAAATAGGGGAATAAAAAGAATATCAGAATCAGGAATAATCTTCAAACCTGATCTTTTTTGATATCCCATATATAATACATTAAAAAATCCTGCAGAGTCACATTTAAAATATGTCCAAAATCCCACCAACACTCACTCTACTCAACCTTTACCACTCCAGTTTTGTCTGCCATCATCTCTCACCTATAGGGGCCTTGATGTCCTTCTTCTACCATGTCTCCAAAGTCAGAGTAATAGTTTTAAAATAAAGTCTAACTTCCCTAGAAACATCGCCAAAGGCAAGGGAAGCAAGGGCAAAAATGAACTATTGGGACTTCATCGAGATCAAAATCTTTTGCACAGCAAAAGAAACAGTCAACAAAACCAAAAGACAGCTGACAGAATGGGAGAAGATATTCGCAAATGACATATCAGATAAAGGGCTAGTATCCAAAATCTATAAAAAACTTATCAAATTCAACACCCAAAGAACAAATAATCCAATCAAGAAATGGGCAGAAGACATGAACAGACATTTCCGCAAAGAAGACATCCAGATGGCCAACAGACACATCAACAAGTGCTCCACATCAGAGCATTCGGCATCAGGGAAATACAAATCAAAACCACAATGAGATATCACCTCATACCAGTCAGAATGGCTAAAATTAACCAGTCAGGAAATGACAGATGTTGGCTAGGATGCGGAGAAAGGGGAACCCTCCTACACTGTTGGTGGGAATGCAAGCTGGTGCAGCCACTCTGGAAAACAGCATGGAGGTTCCTCAAAATGTTGAAAATAGAGCTACCCTACAACCCAGCAATCACACTACTGGATATTTACCCTAAAGATACAAATGTATTGAGCCGAAAGGACATGTGCACCCGAATGTTTATAGCAGCAACATCCACAATAGCCAAACTATGGAAAGAACCTAGATGTCCATCAACAGATGAACATCTTTTATAACTGTAATGAACATCTGGATAAAGAAGATGTGGTGTGTATATATACAATGGAATACTATGCAGCCATCAAAAGAAATGAAATCTTGCCATTTGCAATGACATGGTAGAGCCAGAGGGTGTTATGCTGAGCAAAATAAGTCAATCAGAGAAAGACAATTATCATATGATCTCTCTGATATGAGGAATTTGAGAGGCAGGGGGTAGGTTGGGGGATAGGGAAGGAAAAAATGAAACAAGATGGGACCGGAGAGGGAGACAAACCATAAGAGACTCTTAATCTCAGGAAACAAACTGAGGGTTGCTGAGGGTTAGGGGGGGAAAAGACAGGGTGGGTGGGTCATGGACATTGGGGAGGGTATGTGCTATGGTGAGTACTGTGAAATGTGTAAGTCTGATGATTCACAGACCTGTACTTCTGGGGCAAATAATACATTATATGTTAATAAAAAAGAATTATCTTTAAAAAAAAAAAGAATTATCTGCTCTCTACCACCAAAGAAATAAACAAAAGTTGTATTTCATTTTTATCCCAGAACGGTGAGCAGTCTTTATGAATATAAAAAGAGGATGCTTAAGTCATTTTTTCCTTAATAAAGAACTTTTATATAAAAAAAATTAAAAAAATAAAAGTCTATCTATGTTCTTCTTTTTCCCAAACACTCTAATGGTCTCACATCTCATGTAAAACAGGATTATCAAGCCTTTCTTTGGACTACAAGGCCCTTCATGACCTGGTTTCTCTCTGAACTGGTATTACTTGCCCCCTCACTCACTCTGCTCCGGTCACAGGGCACTCTACTGATCCTGAAAAGGCCTAGATGAGTGGTTTACTCCCTTTCTTCATTATGGTCTCTGCTAAAATATCCCTTAATGAGAATGGCTTTCTTTGGCCATCTGTTTGAACAATATCATACTTCAGAGTCACTTTCTGTCTTCCAAACCCTGCTTCATTCTACATCATAGCATTTACCATCCCTATCTGAGGCATTATATATTTGTTTATTGTCTCTCCCTTCTCACTAGAACCTAAACACCATGAAAGCAGGAATTTAGTCTGGGTCGTTTATATTGAAACACCAGGGCCTAGAATATTATCAAACACAACTCAGTAAGTTGATTCACTAAGATATGAATGAGCAAATAAATGAAAGAACATATGAATGAATGAGTAGATGACACAGTAAAAATTATAGGAGTATATACCACTTGGGGTTATTTTTGGGACATGAAAAAAGTGATTTCCAATAATAAGAGAGACCATTAAATTCACTGAATGAGAAACAACAGCAATAAACATTCACACAAACTCCCACTCTCCTGGAGTCTCCAAATGTGCTCTTTTCTATTATATTGTCAGACAAAATAAACTGACACTACTTAGTATGCTGACATTACAACATACAAAGAATAAAATATCAACAGTGCTTTGTTTACAATGTGGTTTTTTCCAGTATCTAATGTGATTGAACAATGTTGCTTCAGTGGAGCTTGCATTTAGGAGGTTATCAGGTTAATCTGTGGGGGAAGGTTTGGGAAATTAAAGAAAATATACAACAGTGTATTCCTGATAAAAAGATGCCATATGTCCTTATGTTTGCAGATCTATTAATTATGTATTTCTTTTTTCCAAGTAATGTTTTATTATATTCACCAGTTTTCCCTTAAGACAGATTCACTGTATTTACTCCTTCTCCCTCATAATTAATGAACATTTCCATTAATTATTTTTCATACAAGGAATCTGATATATGAGCTTATCTGAATACTCAGGGCAGGAAATAAATAGCATGCCTTCTAGAAATGAATATTAAATACTATTCTTCAGCAAAGTAAAGGATTTATGTTTAAAGTGCATTACTGCTCTCACATGTGGAAATAAAGTTCAAGGGATTAAGTGGAAATAATTCTGCTTCATGTTATTTATAACATACAGAACCTCTTGCCTTAAATTTAGAGATACCTGTTCTACGAAATCTAATAGTTAGTACATATACTGACACCATGTGCTATTTGAAGCACTTTCTATTTGTTAACTTGTTTAATGTTATAAAAACCCAATGAAAAGGAATTTGCTGCTGTTCCTATTTTATAGATGGGAAGGGGTCAAGGCCATACAGAGAGAAAGTGTCAGAATGGAAATTTGTCCTGGAAATCAGTGATCATTATAGAAATGATAGCCAAATTTAAAGTATCATTCATCCAAATAGTTAATGGTTGATAGGTATTATTTTCTGGGATTACTATTTTTTTTCTACACACTATTTACTTTATATAAGTGAGAACAAACTATGTTTGTTACTAAATGCTGAGTTTAGGATCTATGGCATAGAGGAATTAGCATCATTTCTTTCTCTAATATTCCAGGAGTGCATTACAAGATGAAATTTTTGAGACATTTAATTTATTTCCACCTCCTTATCCCTTGCTTTAATAAGGTGGCACTGAGAAAAATCTTCAGACAGTTTAGACAATTCCTTTTCTCTATTCTGTTTCTAAAAAGTACATTGAGAAGATTTCTGCACCCACCCCCACCCCCAGGCTCTGGTTGATTAAAGGAGAGAGGAATAATCTCCAAGGGAAATTTAAAAAAAAAAAAAGAGGAACTTCTTTAGTCTAGACTAAATGGTGATTTCTGGAGATGAGAAAAAGGAGTCTAAGAACTTTGGATTTCACAAGGAGAGAAGACTCTAGAAATATCCCAGAACCACTCCGGGTCAGCTCCTGGGGAAGGTAGCTGGGTCTCTAACAGGGTGTCTCCATTGTGAATTGTAGGCACTAGATGCCCAATTTCATTAGACACTCCACAAACCTAAGTATCACAGAAAAAGCAGCTGTCAATGGGCCAGGAAGAGCAATTAGAAAACTACGTTTATTTAAAATTAGATTTTGAAAATTGGTGAATGGAAGGTATTCATTCTTTAATGCCTTTGTGTACTCTTGAAGCAGAGTGTAAAGAAAAACAGAGCTGAATTCATTTCCATCCACTGACTCTATCGCATGATAAGGATAAAGGGGCAAGGTTGTATGATACCATTTATTAACATACCTAATCAAAGAAAAGATGATTTTTGGAGAAAAAGGGACTAAAACCTAGAGATCACGCTTCGATGAAGTGCAAATAAATTTTAAAGTAGGGCATAAATACGTGTGACAAAAAGAACATGGTCCATAATGAAGTGTACTATTTTGGAGGGTTCATGAACAGTAAGTTAGTTTTAGCTTCAAGACTGTTAGTTCCAGGAATGGACTGAGGCTGCTAATAACTGTGTGTATACAAATAAATTAAAAGGATCATCTTATTAAAGAACAGGAATATTTGGTGACCTCCAAGGCATTGGATATAGAATATCTATCTGAGTCTAACAAAGGGAGAGAGGGGGTAGGTTAGACTGGAAGTGATTTAGGTTGACAGAAATCAAGAATTGAAGAGAAGAAAAAGGCAGAATGGGTTGGAATGGACACATCAAAGTTAACATTATCAACTTGGTTCTGTGTTATTCTATAAAAAGAAGCATAAACGATGTAATTAACAGTTAAGTGGCCTACTCAAACTCACAGATAACTGCTCTTGAAATTTTATGATTCTATTTTGGTTATTTGATAAAATATTCTTCCCACCCATGCAAAATTAGTTATACCTTGCCCTTCTGTAGTTATATTGTGGTAGGGAACATACCACTTGTGTATGTCACCCTGAATGCTTTATTAAAAAATAGAGATTATACCTTTTGTTTCCAAATATATGTCCATAACAACTGTCTGCCCAATTATATAAACTTGGAATCCTAGAAATTTCTCAGCACCAGAAGTGTGACTGGGAAGTCTGTGAGTTTATGGTAGTATATGCAGAGAATTGTGCATCAAACCTCTTTCTCTATGAAGGGATACACTCAAATGCTTTCATGGCCAGACATGCCTACAATAGAGAATGATGATAATAGTGGTGAATAAGGACTCGTAGTCCTTGTTTACAAAAAAAGCTCCTCATTTACAAATGCAAGAGCTTTACTTCATAATTTCAAACTTAAATTTTTGACACTATTAAATAGTAGTGGGATGTTATTATATATGATAAAAATATAAAAAAGTATAAGTAATATTCCTTTCACAAAAAAGTAAATTAAGAAACACTATAACTACACTGGCTACCAATGCTAATTCTATAAGTGCTTAGAAGATTTAATTGCTTATAAAACCACTTACATACGTTAACATAGGAACAATATTGATCTAACTACAATAATTATATTTGTATAAGCTTTGTGTCAGCACATTTTGGAATACATCCGACTTTTATTTTACTTCCATTAAAAAATACATTAATTTTCAAGGACTATAGTCATTATCAATATATTAAAAAGAGAAAATGGTTTCTAATAATGCTTTGAGAATTCAATTAAAATCTTGTTAAAGATATGATTTTTCATAGATTTTGTCCCATATATCATAAGATGGAAACATTGAGTAACACTAAATTTTGAAATGTTAGTATCTTCTCGTTGTTATAGAATAGACTTCTCAATAAATAATGTAATCAGAATATTACTCAGTATTTAACAATTCTCTGAAATAAAATAACCTTTTAACAATTATTATTGTCTATCATTTTTTTCAAGATTTATTTATTTATTTGAGAGAGAGAGAGTGTGACAGGGGGATCGGTTGAGGGAGAGGGAAAGAGCATCTCCAGCAGACTCCCTGCTGAGCATGGAGCTAGATTTGGGGCTCAGTCTCATGACCCTGAGATCATGACCTGAGCTGAAATCAAGAGTCAGCTGCTTACCTGACTAAGCCACCCAGTGCCCCTTGTCCACTACTAAACAACAAAGCATCTTCAATTAGAAAACTAAAGACACACAATGTAATTCATAACTTTCTAATAACAATACAGCAAATACTGAGTACTTAGAAATCAATACCAGCCACTGTACTAGGTTTAAGCAGTATGCAGTTGAGTAGGTTATGCTCTTCATATGAAAAAGAAAAAAATAAATAAAAAAAATTTATGATAAAATCCAAAAATCATGAAAACCATAATGAATCCCAAAATGCATACCTACCTGTCTTTAAACCAAATTAAACTGAAACTATTGCATGTAAGTTAAGTGTGTCATCTCAACTTTCCAAGTTTTTTCTTCCCCCATGATCTCGAGGATTGCCTTTATTTACAACAATTTCAATGAAACTCAAACATCCCTGGTACGAATATAAAATAGCTGACCTCAAGCTCTGGTTTAAAAAGGTACGTCTAATCTTAAACAGCAAAACAAGAAAATGACTTCTTACTTGTAATACATATAGTCTCCCAAGCTATAGTCTCTCCAAACTCCCAATACTCAATTACTTATTTCCTTATTTCCTTAAATATTTTTAAGATATAATGTGTTTGGAGGAATGATTCCATATTTCAATTTTTGATTTTGATCATTATTTTACAAAGATCTCATAATTACTTAATTACAAGCTAGAGTCATCAATGAAAATTTAACCAACTAATGGAAATGTAACTACTCAATGAGGGCTAAATAATGGATCCTGAATTTATTACTGAAATTAAGATAAATAAGCGATTCAAAACCTCTAATTCATGTGACATCAAACTATTGCAAAGAAATCACTGCTTCCTGCATGCAAGGCAAATCATGTAGTCTATAAAGTATCAACTTCTATTTCACACTGTACTTTCATTTACCAACCAGAATAACAACAAAACAACAAAGATTTTACCATTTAGATCCTTACATATTAAAGCAGTTAACCTTACCATCTATATCATGCAATATTTTACTATAGTAAAGTAAGTATTTAAGTATCCTAAAAGTATCACAAGTAATTATTTTTTGTTTATTTTTTTACCTTGAAAGGCAACGGCTCTTCAGTAAGAGGACTAATAGGAAGTGAAGTGGTGCTACTTGCTGGGCTCATATCCGCACTCTGCAAGGAAACATAACTGAATTAAACAGATATATTCTAGTAAAGAGATATATTCTGGTAGATATTTTTATTATTCTTAGTTTAGAATCAAATCCTTCTTTGTAAAAAATAAATAAATAATAAATGAAATGTGGGTGTAAAAAAATTCACATTATATTATATTCTGAATCATTCCTTATTTAGAAATGGTTATCTGAAAAATTTGCTTAATTATCACTTATTAATGTACATTTTAAATGCATTTTACTAAATACCATGATCATCTTTGTGCCAGGACAGTAATTAACATTTTATTTGCTTCCTTTAGACTTTTGCCCCCTTTTTTTTGAAAGTTATACAGTATCTGCGATGATTTTCAACGTTTTAATTTTGCTGTGTTTCAGGCTGATTTTCAAACATACATTGAAAAGTTGTTCATTTTTATTTAGTGAAAATTTAAGTAACTGTATCCAGTTTTCATTCATTATGAAGACTATGTTTGTCATCAATATGCAATTGGAAAATGAAGAAACATTAAAATTTTAAATTCCCATATCCATAGCCCCTAACACTTTATAATCTTTCTTACATTCTGCTAAACAAAACAAAACAAATGGGTAAGAACAAAGGATTTACACAAAGAATTACTGGAATGTTTCTAATGCAGTTCTTCTAGTCCTGTAAAAATGTAATGAATTAAAACTTCTTAAAAAAGAGATTAGCCTAAAAAAAAGAAGTATGGGTTAGAAGCTTACCATTATTTTTTCTAAAAGCAAGAAAAAAATATTGATAGTAGGTAGCAACAAAAATTATGTTACTATATCCTTAATTCACTCTGTCAGAATAATTCTTTCTTTTAAGTAGATAAGCAAATAAAACACTGAAAAGAATGAACAGCAACATATTCCAGCTTGGTTACCAACTGTCCATGCACTCAAATACAGAAAACTTTGCAGTGAAGATTAAAGCAAAAGAATGGATTAATTTTGATTGTGATAAGGGAATAAGTAGACAAGTTTGGCTGATTTAAGTGCCAAAAAAGAACACATTCAAAGAATAAATGCTACAACTGTTAAAATTCTTAGAGTCTCTTTCCATTCACGAGGTTATTTTCAATTCATTTGATTTAGGCGTACCATAAATTGGACACATTTTAAATATTCTTAAAGTGGGATTATTTCTGACTCTATTTCAGCAACAACGCATAAGGACTATAAACATAGTTTACACTCAGCGTAATTTTTATATAACATGTATTGCACCTACTTCAGAAACTGATCTAAGACTGCACATTGACTTAAATTGTCTAAAGGAGGAAGTTAGATAAAAACTGAACAATAATTGTACTGAAGGAAGCAGAAAAATACATACACTAGAGTTGAATTAGCTACTGACTTAATTTCTTAATTTATTCAGAACTTCTTGTCCATTATTTGATCAAAATCAAGAAATATTCTGAACTGCTGCCTTTCACTATCTGATTATATGATATAATAGAAAAACAAAGGTCTTCTTAGAAATGAACTTACCACAGGATTCTAAAATTTTAAAAAATGGGTAAAACTTCTTTTCCAGACTTGAAAAACAAGACTCCTGAGCTGTTTTTCTCATTGGATTTCTCATGAGAAATCTCATGGCAAGTAATAGAATACAGTTCATATGTAGTTGAATTATCTGGTATTTTCCTTAAGAACTGATACTCTGCATAGCCTCTTAAAGTATCAGGCCCTTAAAAATCTTATGTTCAGAAGACAGAGATGACATCCAGTTGTGAAAATTTAAAAGCTTGTATCATAGTCTCACAGATGAAGATTTTTGAACTTCCATAAGAACATGAACCAAAATCAAGTTTCATGGTTAACTTCTTTTAGGGTTGAGATCTCCCACAACTTCCCAGAAATAAATGTGTCATTCCTAAGCACTGTTAGAAAGCAGACTCCAAAATTTGCATCATCTAACCTTGAATCTTTGAATGTCATTCTTAGAGAAAACTGTGTTCCAGCCTTAACTTTCAAATCCATCTTATAGTATGACACTTTAATTCTACTGCTCTTAGGGAATCTTGAGAAAATTGTTTTTAAAAAACAAATCAATCTTATGTGACATCTGATACACTGCACTTAATTATCAAGTTGAAAAATACAAAGCAAAAATAGAAAAACTGTATCTTCATTTTTAGCTTATTGTTTTTCCATTTGCATTTCAGTGATCTGTAATTTAGGTGCCATTTCAATTTGCTTACACTTTTAGATATCTGATACTATAGTAAACTCTTCAGATATAAATCTTATCCATACTTTATACTTTAATTAGCTTACCCTTTCATTTAATGATAGCAATTCCAATGCAGTTGCATATCTAAATACAAATTAACGAAGCACTTCATAAGTCACATTTGAAGTTTTTAAAAGCTAACAGTGTATATGTTCTTTCACAATTTTCTTCAAAAAATATAGCTTCATCTGTTTTTGATATATTTCAGATATTTTAGAAACGGCCAGTTCTCAATAATGTCAAAGTGGCTGTCTTTGGGATACAGAATTATTCTGCAAAATAAGCAAATCATCTCAACAAAAGGAACCTCCTTAATTCTTATGTAACATACTTCAACTTTCTGACCCAATAGAGACTGCATAAGATGTTCCTGACAGGTTGAGACTATCTTAATTACAACAGGTGTCCTAAAAACCTGATTTTCTGGTTCTAAGTCTAATAGATACCTGCTTTTTTCCGACACTAGGGTGATTAAATAATATGAATGACATTTTCCCTATAGTTAAAATGTTTTTTTCACCCAAATTGGTAGACTTTCCCCCTTCTATTTCTATTGCGTATATGCTAAGTTCTCTTTTATTTTTCTCCAAATTGAGCTTAATGTTAAGCATGACCTTTAAGTTTAATAATAAAATCTAGAAAAGTACTTAACTGTTTTGTTTTGTTTTTTAAGATTTTATCCATTCATTTGACACACAGAGATCACAAGCAGGCAGAGAGACAGGCAGAGAGAGAGGGGGGAGCAGGCTCCCCGCTGAGCAGAGAGCCTGATGTGGGGCTTGATCCCAGGACCCTGGGATCATGACCAGAGCCAAAAGCAGAGGCTTCAACCCACTGAGCCACCCAGGCGCCCCACAAGTACTTATACCCTTGAACCTGTCAGAGATATTCTAGTAACTGTCACCCTCTTCTCATGCATATTGTTCTCCAGAATTCATTCCACTTATCTGTCTGAAGAAACTATTCATTTGTTGTTGCTGTTTCCATTACATAATTCCCCTAAATTTACAAGCTACCTCATGCCTCAACTCGAACCCATCCTCTTTAAATCAACTCTACTGAAGTATAATATACTATGCTAAAATGCGACTTTTAAAAGTATGTGGTTAGGTGAATTTAACAAATGTATACACGTGTAACTACCAACAAAATCAAGGCATAGAACAGTTTCATCGCCTCAAAATGTTCCCTTCATGCTCCTTTGCATTCAAATGCCACCCCTTCCTGGTCCCAGGCAACAATGATATGCTATATCACTATAGGTTAGTTATGCTCTCCCTAGAACTTCACATAAATGGAAATGTACTATATGAACTCTTTTGTACCCAGCTTCACTCATTCAGCAAAATTATTTTGAAATTCATCATGTCATGTTGTTGTGTTTTTCAGGATCCATCCTTTTAAATGTAGTGCAATATTTAAAGGCAAACTCAACTTGTTTATCTAATCACAATTTGTAATCTAATCCAGTCTGGGGCTATTGCGAAGAAACCCATGCTAAATGTTTGTGTATATATTTTTTTAAGATTTTATTTATTTATTTGACAGACAGAGATCACAAGTAGACAGAGCAGCAGGCAGAGAGAGAGGGAGAAGCAGGCTCCCTGCTGAGCAGAGAGCCTGATGCCGGGCTCAATCCCAGGACTCTGGGATCATGACCTGAGCCAAAGGCAGAGGCTTTAACCCACTAAGCTACCCAGGTGCTCCTGCCCCTGTGTATATGTTTTGTGGACACATGTTTTCATTTTCTTTCTTTCTTTTTTTTTTTTTTTTTTAGATTTATTTATCTGAGAGAGAGAGAGAGAGTGCGCGCACATGAGCGGGGCGAGGGGCAGAGGGAGAGAAAGTATCCTCAAGCAGATTCCCCACTGAGCATGGAGCCCCCACGCTTGATCCCAGGACTCGGAGACCATGACTTAGCCAACTGACTGAGCCACCCAGACACCCCTGTTTTCATTTTTCTTAGATTAATATCGCAGTGAAATTACCTGGGCCCTTGGTAAATTTGCATTCATTTTTATGCCAGCTTCATAACAAACTGACAAAATGACAAAGGGGTTGTAATACATTGCACTTCAATTTGTATTGTACCTCAGCAATATTGGCATTATCTTTTTTTTTTCCTTTTCTTTAATTTTAGCTATTCCAGGGATCTGTAATGGTAGCTCACTGTGGTTTTAACTTCAATTTCCATAGAAAACTAATGATGTTGAGCATCTTTCCTGAGCCTGTTGGCCATTAGTATAGCCTGTTTCGTAAAGTGTCTGTTAAAATATTTTGCCTATTTTTCTTTCTGATTGGGTTATTTGGATATATATCCTTTGTCATATATGTATATTTTCAATATTTCACCCAGTTTGTGGTGTATTTGTTTCCTTAATACTGTCTTCAAAAGAATCAAAGCTTTCCACATTGTTGTTGTTGTTATTGTTATTATTATTATTATTATTATTATTATTATTTATGGTTAATACTTTTGGTGACTGACCTAAGAACTCTGGTCCTACCTCAAGTTCACAAAGATTTTTTACTTATGTTTTCTGCTACCAACCTTTCAACTCATACATCATGGCCAAAAAAAACAGCATAGTTAGGTTTCTATTCTTTGAAGACGCTTTTGCAATTTTTTTGGTATAATACACACATTAAGTAATACTAATATTTGTATTGTACACAATCTAGCATAAAATTTTCACAAAGATTAATTTGTATTTTAGCAAGTTACCTCAGACACTTTAGCCAGTCTCACTTATTTGATAGGAATCTGACAGTTACCAGTGACTTAACATACTTTAATTATAATAAACAAAAATGTGAAGATATTATCTGCTTGTGGGTTTGTCAAAGGAGGGGATGAAGTCTTTGCTATAATACTGAAAATTTTAAATTAATATAAGAGACTCTCATCAGATGGTGATTATGGAACTTCCTGGGCAGATGAATGGAAGAAGGAGAGAAAATGAAGTTTTAGGTGGGAAGGAAAATATAAATGACAAGAAAAGCAATGTGTCTACCATCTTTTCTGTTGACTCATCTTTGAGGAAAAAAAAAGGGCACAAGTAGAAATAGAAATCGCTATTTTAAATAAAATTCTATGAGATAAGATGATGAATATTACCCTCTTGTTCAAATTTCTCAGTGGAATAGAAAAATGATTTAAGTACATAGAGAAGTTCCGCAAATACTATGCCACTGTGGCATATTAAGAGCACCATACAAGAGGAAAACAGTGGCAGGAGGCTAAATAGAACTTTCTTTGGCTCCTATGAGATGACTCCTAAAAATATATATGAATTATCAAAGATAACTTATTAAGAGGCTGGAAATAGCAAATAAACGACCTCGATGAAATCTTCAGACTCAAGTATCTGGTGGCAACTCTGACTACTAATCTAGTATCTACTTTGACTATCAACACTGATTGCTGAATTACTAGAAGTCATTCTTTTTTTTTTTTAAAGATTTTATTTATTTATTTGACAGAGAGAGATCACAAGTAGGCAGAGAGGCAGGCAGAGAAGGAGAGAGGAAGAAGCAGGCTTGCCGCTGAGCAGAGAGCCCGATGATGGGCTCAATTCCAGGACCTGAGATCATGACCTGAGCTGAAGGCAGAGGCTTCAACCCACTGAGCCATCCAGGCGCCCCACTAGAAGTCATTCTTGATGAAAAAATAAATGTACAAAAATAAGTATATAAAATTTTACTATATTAAAACAGCATTTCTATTAAGAATCCAGAAAGTGAACAGTAGGATTTGCAAATCACAGCAGGTGTTCTTTCCCAAATAAATAATGAAAGAAACATTTTGTTGTAATAATAATCATGTTCTCCCAGGTTAAATTTCAGACCACAATTTAGAGGAATGGTATATTATCTGTTATTATAAACAATGTTTTAAAAGTCTGGCTAAAAAATCTTATCACTCTCAACCAACACTGCTCAACTGTTAATGACCAAAGTGTACAATTGAGGGATTTGACATTCAATATACTGTCACTACAGAAATAGAGAAATTAAAGGGTAAGAGATGTCATTAATACTTGCTAAACCAGAAAAGAATTTTGATACTTTGAATGACACATCTTCTCTAAGCTTCTACTATTTTTATTGTTCAAAAAATAAAACATTCATGCATTGTTATAACCTTGACAAACATAGTACTCTATTCTTTCTTTTGACATGAAGAAATGAACTATTGACTGATTCACAATCTATACTTGATACTATAAATGGGTATAAAATTGTCAAGTCAGCAATTTATATGATATAAAAATTAAAATTCAGTTTTGAAAGTCTTCATTAATTGATAAATTAGGGAGTTACTTTTTTTAAGAATGCATTTTATTTTATTATTTTTTAAGTAATCTGTATACCCAACATGGGGCTCAAACTCATGCTGAAGAGTCATAGCTCTACCAACTGAACTAGCCAGGTACCCGAGGAGTTACCATGAAATGAGATAATTTTTACCAAGTATTGATAACATTTTTTATTATATATTATATATTTATTATATAAGCCATATTGTATTTTTCTTCTGATTTTGGGAGGCAATGTGCTAATTTTATCAAATAAAATATTCTTTATTAATGCCCAATGCCTAGATACCCCTTTCTTCTAATAAAGGAACCATGGCTCCTTGGAGAAATCATTGATTCCAGGGATGGGGCAAAGAATGTACTAGGTGATTCTAGACCATCTTGTTGTTCCAGAAAGTAAGAAAATGCTCAAAAGATATAAGGATGGAGTACGCCAAAGAGATAAAGGAGCCAATGTGAAAGAGCTCCCAAATGCCAGAGTTGGAACAATTTGAGCAGCAAAATAAATAACATCAGATTGGAGTTATAATTCAAAGGTTAAAACAAAATTTAAAAAATCATGAATTCATATATAAATAAGTAAGGAATGGAAGAAATAAATAATTGGAGAGAAAAGTCAAATCTCTCTCACAGGAGAATTTCAACTAATTTATGCAGATACTCCTGTTCTTCAAGATGTGGAATTTACACCCCATCCCACAACCAACCCCCAGGCTGTGTTTAGTCAGTTAATTCCAAAGAGCAGAGTATGAAAAGGGGAAAGGTAACATCACAGTGGAGAAACCCAGCAAATATTACTTCATCCATGTGCTCAAGGTAAACACCATCTAGACAGCATGACATAATATCATGAGGGATATTTCACCTTTGTGGTTTTTCTCCCATCTCAGTCTAATTATGAGAAAAATATCAGAGAAACCCAAATTCAGGGCCATTCTGCAGAAAATCTAACCAAAGTCAAGGTCATCAAGGACAAGGCAAGTCTGGGAACTATTACTGATCGTCATTAGAGAGATACGATGACTAAATGTAATGTGGTATCCTGGATAAAATAGTGGAGTAGCAAAAAGCTATTAGGGAAAACTGGTAACATTTTAATACAGTGCTAAGTTTAGTTAATAGTAATGTACCTATATCAGTTCTCAGTTGTGACAAATGTACTCTGCTGAGGTTAATATGATAACAGTTGGGAAAACTGAATGGCGGAGTGTATGGGAGCTCTCTGTATCACCTCTGCAAATTTCCTATGCAAATGAAACTTCTAAAATAAAAGGTTTATTTAAAAATATTCTTCATTTGCAATATAACCAGGCTTTTCAGGATTATAATACATGACTGTCACTATACTCACAGCTTCTAAGCTTTCATTAGGGCTTTTTTAAGTTTTATAAGAATGAATTTTGACAGACTATTTTACGGGGATGCATAACAGCTCCACTAAAGAATCTTTAATCTTCTATGAAGAGTTCACTGAAAAGCTGATGCTAAATTGTTTTGCATGCTTTCATGTTCCCTACAGGTATGTTGAAGGAAAGCTTCAGCCATATGAGATGATCTATTTGTTTGGGTACTCTTAAGGTGCTTGGTAGAGTGAGTTTGCATTATTAATATTTACTGAATGCCATAATTCTATAGAACAGATTCATTAATTATACCTCCCCTGAAGGAATAATTAATGGATCTGTCCTATGGGATTAAAGTTTACTTATAAGAATTTCTTGAAGTGGAACATGATCAATTGGGCTCAAATATGTTGAGTACATAAACAGGTTTGAGTATAAGTGAAATATTTTTTAAGCCATTAAGGTAAGTTGTATAAGGTAATTCTGTAGGCCTAGTAAAATTAAATGTTTACCTAAATGTGTTAATTTGAACATTCATTCTTGTATTTCTAAAATTATTATTTATAAAATGTATCCCATGTTATAGTTTTTTGTTGTTTTAATAATCAATAATGTTATTGCTGACAAAGTCCATAGGATAATTTAGATTTCTGTAGTATAAATAGGCTACTTTTCTTGAAAATACTTTCCTTTTTCAGATGTGCCAACTTTCTGTGAAGATTCAGTCATTTATTTGTTCAGCCATCCAATAAGTATTAAGGACACATTAGGCTTCCCTGACCACAGATTTTCATTTTTGCCATGACTCATCTCACTGCTAAGATGTGGTTGTCTCCAGGACTTAGTAAGAAAAGGAATGCAGAGTATCTAATTGTGGCACAGAAAGACTTCATATATTAGTGGGCATATTCTGGTGAGCTAATCTGTGTCATCAAGTATATCCTACAAATGGCAATGAGCTGACAGCTCTAAGCTCCTTCAGTTCAGGGTGCTGACCTCAGGGCACCTCTCTGAGGAACCAAATCAGCCATGGGGAAGCTGATTCCACTCACTTCGTTCTTTAAGTGATTATATATCCCTTATTTACCCCCCCCCCCACAGTCAGCCAAAATGAGAGCAACTAAATTCAATGTCCAAATCAGGACTAGCTCTTTGTACTTTGGCCAAGCTCACCAACCTTATCAATGTGAGTCTTTTATTGGTCTTATTTTCTCCAAATGAAAATGCAAGGTTTTTTCCCCTCCTTTGTAATATCTTCTTAAGAGTAGGTGATATGTGATGGTTTTGCCTTCCCAGCATCTAATCCATTTTACTGTGTTAACAACATTTTAATTTTCCTTTGGGGAGTGATTTCTCCAAAACTTTCAATCCATTTATTTTGAGTACTGCTGATTCAATATTTTTGAAATAGGAGTGAGCATATAATCAAGGCCTAGGCAAACTGTTCTATACAAAAAGCAAGGCACATGAGCCAATTCATTTAAATGAAACTCAGATATGGGAATTGTGTTGGAACTTTTAGAAAGAAATTCTCTCATTCAGCTAATGCTGCTAAGGTCACAGAACGTGTTTCTATCTGAATCGCCAGAGGCCACCTAGTGGATGGTGTATTTCTAGGAAATACAGGCAGAAAGCCTGTATCCAATAAATGGAGAAAAAGCAATGGAGCCATAAGTACATAGCCGATATACTGATAATCCAGCTCTATGTGGCTAAATAATTTTCACAAAATTGTATGTCAAACACTTAAGCATCCTTAAGTACTGTGGTTTGGAAGTTACATGCTATAGAATCTAAAATTTCGAACTGGCTGGCACAAGTGGTGTTGAGAATTAGGATACTACTCTATTCTAGGCTGGAAAGTTAGCAATATTTATGTGATAGCAAAATAATTTTTTCTAAATCTGGGGTGACTCAGAGTATGTATTTTTAAATTTGGAGCTTTGTAAGATTTAGTCAAAAAATGCCTATGTATAAAAAATGTGTTTACTTATTTTCAAAATTCAGTGTGTGTGTGTGTGTGTGTGTGTATAAAATTTACTTTTAACTTGATGACGCTTTTACATAGTCCAAATTTCAAATGGGGCATCTTTTTCCAGGAAAAAGGTTTTATTCTACTCCCAGTCCCCAACCATCCAGAGGCCCCTAGTTTTACCAATTTATTGCATAACCTTCTACAGATGTTTTATATATATAGATGTGACGGATGGATGAATAGATAGACAGACAGACAGAGAGGTAGATGATATATAGATCATATAAACACACATAAGCATATATACATTACACTTGACCCATAAACAACACAAGGGTTAGGGTGCTGACCTCTCTGCAGTCAAAAATCTGCACATAAATCTGCACATAACTTTGACACTGTCAAACCTTAATTACTAATAGACTATTGTTGACTAGAAGCCTTATGGAATAGTTAACACATATTTTGTGTATTACATGCATTATATACTTTATTCTTTAAATAATGTAAGCTAGAGAAAATATTTTATTAAGAGAATCATAAGAAAGAAAAATATACTTACAGTACTGTTCAGTAAAAAATCTACATACAAGTGGACCTGTGCATTTCAAACCCATGTTGCTCAAGGGTCAACTGCAAACACACATACATCACACAAACACACAGAGATATCCAGTCATTCAGTTTTTTTTTCTTTTATATAAATAACATAACACATTTTACAGAATAACATGTTTTACATACTGCTCTTCAACTTGCCTTTTTCAAATTACCATGTATTTGTATATAATGAGTACCCTCATTCTTTCACATAGTTGTATATTATTCCAATTTATGGGCCTATCATAGTATAGTTAAACACTGTTACATTCCCACTCTTCTAGTATATGTATTTTATCTATAAAGTAATTTTTCAGACATGGAATTACAAACCTAAAAGATACGCTCAACTGTAATTTTTAATGATATTACCAAATTGACTTGCATGGAGATGTTATCAGTTTCTATATCCACCTGAGGCTCACAATTATTTTTCCACTGTCTCATGATGTATATTCTCTGCTTCAAAGTGTTTTTAGTATAGATCTCCAAAGTAAGTGAAAGCTCTGATTATAAGTTCACCTTCTTAAAATCAGAGATTTTAAAAATCATGGCTTTTAAAAATATTCTTCTACATGGTATCAATAATCCAGGACAGATGCCTGGCTATGTTCAGTTTGCTTCGCTCTTAGCTGCATTCTGATCTTGTGATCAACTCCAATTTCTATAATCATTACTTTATTGTTTTGCCACTAAATCAAAGTTATAACCAAACCCCCAACCCAAATTACTAGGATATAGCAAAAAAGTGAATCAAACGTGGGAAATCAGGGACTATTTCTTAGTTTGGAAGGTCCGAAAATTAAATTATATTAACTCATGCAGGGATAAGTAGGTTTCATGGGGATGATTCAGAATAACTAAGCAAACAAGAGACTATACCTTAGCAGATACTGGCCAAGATGTTAATAATAAATAATAATTAAATATTAAAATAAATAATTTTAATAATAAAAACTAAACTTGGTTTAAAAACAAAAGTGGCAACCTATTTGAGTTCTTATATTTCATTGAAAAGAATCACTCAGGAAAAGCAGAAGACTGTTCAGCATAAATTAGAAAAAATAGTAATTGATGTTCTTAAAGAATGGGTTTGTTAAGTTATGGTAAATGCATGAAGAAATACAAATCATTTAGAATCCAAGCACTTTTTTTCTTCTATGAACAGTGTTAGAGATTCACCACCTAAAAACATTTGTGTTATCTCATTCATTAAATAAAAAAAAAATTAAAAATCAAATACGGAAAATACAATTACTTTATGCCAGACATACTGCAACATAACTGAGGAGAGAAATAGCTAATGTTATTAGCAGTATATTTTTAAACCAGTTTACTATTGTTGATGGAGGTACAGGTTACCTCAACAATAATTAAGCTTTATAATTTTACTTTGCTTTTGGTTTGTTTCAATTTTAGAAAATTGCAGTTTCTACTCATATCTAAATTCTGGGAGTGCATGGTATTTGAAATTTAAAGTTCCTATAGCATTCTCCAAGTTAGCGTACAGATAATGTGAGACTGAATTCCTAGTTTAACCCACTATTTTTCACAGGAAGAGAAGTTCTGTTCCTGATCCCTAATCCATGAGGCTAGATGCCAACCAATTATTGCTGGCTTTCCTTATGCCTTGGTCTATGACTTGAGTCTCTATTATCCCTCTCTCGGTTTATTTTCTTGAACATTCTTGTTATGTTCAGCTGCTGCCAACTTCAAATTATGATCTCATTCTATCAGCATCATGTCAAAATAGTATTGAGAATCTATCACAAACAAAAAAAAATTTTGTGATGTATGATTAATAAAAAAGGTCCCTACCTGACTCCAATTATTTTAAGTTCATTAAGGCAGACAAGCAAGTGTTAAAAGTATAAGCTAGAAAAAGGAATAACTAGACAGATAGATTAGACCAATAGAAAGAAAATACGATAAGATAGATAATCCAGGGGCACCTGGGTGGCTCAGTGGGTTAAAGCCTCTGCTTTTAGCTCAGGTCATGATCCCAGGGTCCTGGAATCAAGCCCCGCATTGGGCTCTCTACTCAGCGGGAGCCTGCTCCCCTTCCTCTCTCTCTGCCTGCCTCTCTGCCTACTTGTGATCTCTATCTGTCAAATAAATAAATAAAAATCTTAAAAAAAAAGATAGATAATCCAATCACCCAAAGATAATCACTGATAAAGCATCTATATACTTTTCCTAGTCTTTTTCTGTGCAATGTAATTGATTAAAATTACTGCACATTATCCTAAACTCTGGATCCAAATTATATTCTTGGGATTCTTCTCACATCAAATATTTTCTTTCAGGGAAGGAGGAAGCAAGATGGCAGAGGAATATGGGAGAGGAATAGGAAACTTAAATATCATTAGGTCCCAGGAATTCAACTAGATAGTTATCAAACCATTCTAAACATCTACAAACTCAAGAGGAGATAGAAGAGAAGAGCAGTAATTCTAGGAAGAGAAAATCAACCACTTTCAGGAAGGAAGGACATGCGGAGAAGTGAATCCAAACCAACAGGAAGACAGACCACAGCGGGAGGAGCTGGCTCCTGGCACGTGGTGGAGCGGCAGAGCAAAAAATCAGAACTTTTAGAAGTCTGCTCCACTGAGGGACATCACTCCAGAGGCTAAGTGGAGGTGTAGCCCACACAGGGACAGTGTGGTCTCAGGACCCACTGGGTCACAGAAAGACCAGGGGTGTCTGAGTGCAGCAGGAGTGAACTCTCAGCTCAGGGTAACATTAAACCATGATCCAAGGTGCAGCTGGACCTCTTGAAGCAGGGACCCCACAAGTGGTAGATCTGGAGAGATCCTCCTCCTTCCTTATCCAGCAGGAGTGGTGCAGGACCATGCAGCAGGAATCTGGGTTTGGAGATTCCAAATGGGGCTGTGTGCCAGAGATAGAAATGCTCGGTCACAGGCTGGGTGAGCGTGGAGTGCGGCTGGAGACTGGGGAGAGAGGAGGGAATGACTGCTTTTCTCTGAGGGCATCCTGAGGAGTGGAGCCCCCAAGATCTCGGCTCCTCCAAGATAGAGATTGGGAGGCTGCCATTTTCATTCCCGTCCTCCAAAGCTCTACAGAAAGCGTTCAGGCAACAAAAGCTACCACAAGTGAACCTGAGATTACTCAGCCTGGCCCCTGGCAAAGGGGGGTTCAAGGCCGCCTTGGGCAAAGACATTTGAGAATCACTTCAACAGGTCCCTCCCTCAGAAGATCAGCAAGAACATCCAGAAAAAACAAAGTTCACGGATCAACAAGAACTGCAGAACTCCAGAACTAGGGGAAAGCAATGCATAGAATTCCTGGCTTTTTCCCCCATGATCCTTTAGTCTTGCAAAGTTAATTTTTTTTTTAATTTTATTTTTTCTTATTCTATCTTTTTAAATTTTTCCTCTTTCCTCATTTAATGTTTTTAAACTACTTTATCTTAACAGTACCTTTTTAAAAAATAATCTTTTTAAATTTTCATTGTTATAGTCATATATTATTCCTTCCTTGTATTTAACCTTATTTTTTGTACACAGGTAAGTTTTTTTTTCCTTTAAAATTTTGGTATTCAATTTCGTCTAATATATCAAAATACGCCCTATATCTAGAATATGGCTTTGTTCTAGTCTCCAACCTGATCATATTCTCTCTGCTTTTTTTCTCCAACCAAATTATCAATTCTTTTTTAGATACTTTTTTTAATATTCATCTTCACAGTCATATTTCATCCCTCCATCATGTTTACCCTTATTTTTGTATATATATACTTTTTTCTTTAGAAATTTGGAAGGTAGTTTCTTCTAAGAGACCAGAATACACCCAAAATCAAGTCAGTGTCTCTGTTCTATTCATCATTATGATATATATCTATATAATATATAATATATATATAATATATATGTATATACTTTTTAAAATTTTTATTCTTTCCCCCTTCTTTTTCCCCCCATTTTGGGACTCTTCTAATTTGCTTAGCATATATTTTTCTGGGGTCTTTGCCACCCTTTTAGTATTTTTAGTATTTTATTCTCTCATTCATATATTCTTATCTGGATAAAATGACAAGGTGGAAAAACTCACCACAAAAAAACAAGAACAAGAGGCAGTATCAATGGCTAGGGACTTACTCAATACGGACATTGGTAATATGTCAGAACTAGAGTTCATTATGATGGTTATCGAGGTGCTAGCTGGGCTCGAAAAAGCCATGGAAAATATTAGAGAATCTCTTTCTGGAGAAATAAAATCCCTTTCTGGAGAAATAAAAGAACTCAAATTTAACCAAGTTGAAATTTAAAAAGCTATTAATGAGGTGCAATAAAAAATGGAGGCTCTTATTGCTAGGATAAAGGAGACAGAAGAGAGAATTAGTGATAAAGAATACCAAAAGGATGGAGAATAAAGAAGCTGAGCAAAAGAGAGATAAACAACTACTGGACCAAGAGGGCAGGATTCGAGAGAAAGTCATACCATAAGACAAAAGAGTATTAGAATAATTGGGATTCCAGAAGAAGAAAAAAGACAGAGAGGGCAGAAGGTATTTTGGTGTAGTAGAGAATTTTCTGAATTTAGCAAAAGAAACAAGCAACAAAATCTGGTAGGCATGGAGAACACCCTTCAAAATCAAGGTCCACACCCCATCATCTAATAGTAAAACTTACAAGTCCTAGTGATAAAGAGAAAATCCTGAAAGCAGCTCGGGACAAAGGGTCTGTAATACACAATGGTAGAAATATTAGATTGCAGAAAACCTATGCACAGAGACCTGGCAGGCGAGAAAGAAATGGCATAATATATTCAGAGCACTAAATGAGAAAAATATGCAGCCAGGAACACTATATCCAGCTAGGTTGTCATGGAAAATAGAAGGAGAGATAAAAAGCTTCTAGGACAAACAAAAATTAAAAGAATTTGCAAAGAAAAAACCAGCCCTACACCAAATATTGAAAGGGGTCCTCTAAGCAAAGAGAGAGCCTAAAAGTAGTAGATCAGAAAGGAACAGAGACAATATACAGTAATAGTCACCTTACAAGCAATACAATGGCACTAAATTCATATCTCTCAATAGTTATCCTGAATGTAAATGGGCTAAATACCCTAATCAAAAGACACAGGGTATCAAATGGATAAAAAAAGAAAACCCATCAATATGCTGTCTACAAGAAACTCATTTTAGACCAAAAGACACCTCCAAATTTAAAGTGAGGGGGTAGAAAACAATTTACCATGCTAATGGACATCAAAAGAAAGCTAGGGTGGCAATGCTTATATCAGATCAATTAGATTTTCAGCCAAAGACTATAATAAGAGATGAGGAAGGACACTATATTATACCTAAAGGGTCTGTCCAATAAGAAGATCTAACAATTTTAAATATCTATGCCCCTAACATGGGAGCAGCCAATTATATAAACCAGTTAATAACAAAATCAAAGAAACACATCAACAATAACACAATAATAGTAGGGGACTTTAATACCCCCCTCACTGCAATGGACAGATCATGCAAGCAAAAGATCAACAAGGAAACAAAGGCTTTAAATGACACACTGGACCAGATGAACATCACAGATATTTACAGAACAGTTCATCCCAAAGCAACAGAATACACATTCTTCTCTAGTGCACATGGAACATTCTCCAGAATAGACCACATCTTGGGTCACAAATCAGGTTTCAATTGGTACCAAAAGACTGCGATCATTCCCTGAATATTTTCAGACCACAATGCTTTGAAAATAGAACTCAACCCCAAGAGGAAAGTTGGAAATAACTCAAATACATGGAGGCTAAAGAGCATCCTACTAAAGAATGAATGGGTCAACCAGGAAATTAAAGAAGAACTGAAAAAATTCAGGACAACAAATGAAAATGAAAGCATAATTGTTCAAAATCTTTGGGACACAGCAAGGCGGTCCTGAGAAGAAAGTATATAGCGATACAAGCCTTTCTCAAGAAACAAGAAAAGTCTCAAGTATACAATCTAACCCAACACCTAAAGGAGCTGGAGAAAGAACAGCAAAGAAAGTTTAAACACAGCAGCAGAAGAGATATAATAAAGATCAGAGCAAAAATCAATGAAATAGAAACCAAAGAACAGTTGAACAAATCAACAAAACTAGGAGCTGGATCTCTGAAAGAATTAATAAGATTGATAAACCCCTGGCCAGACTTATCAAAAAGAAAAGAGAAAGGACCCAAATTAATAAAACCATGAATGAAAGAGGAGAGATCACAACCAACACCAAAAAATACAAAATTATGAGCAAATATACGCCAGCAAATTTTATAATCTGGGAGAAAGGGACGCATTCCTAGAGACATATAAACTACCAAAATTAAACCAGAAAGAAGTAGAAAACTTGACCAGATCCATAACCAGTAAAGAGATTGAAGCAGTCATCAAAAAATCTACCAACAAACAAAAGCCCAGGGCCAGATGGCTTCCCAGGGGAATTCTACCAAACACTTAAAGAAGCATTATTACCTATTCTCCTGAAACTGTTCAAAAATAAAAGAAAGAAAGAAAGAAAGAAAGAAAGAAAGAAAGAAAGAAAGAAAGAAAGAAAAGAAACGGAAGGAAAACAATCCAAATTCATTTTGTGAGGCCAGCATTACCTTGATCCCAAAACCAGACAAAGACCCCGTCAAAAAGGAGAATTACAGAACAATGTCCTTGATGAACACGTATGTATGAGAAAATTCTCACCAAAATACTAGCCAATAGGATCCAATAGTACATTAAAAGGGTTATTCACTGCAAACAAGTGGGATTTATTCCTGGGCTGCAAGGTTGGTTCAACATCTGCAAATCAATGTGACACAATACATTAATAAAAGAAAGAAAAAGAAACATATGATACTGCCAATAGATGCTGAAAAAGCATTTGACAAAGTACAGCATCCTTTCTTGATCAAAACTGTTCAAAGTATAGGCATAGAGGGTACATACCTCAATATCATCAAAGCCATCTATGAAAAACCCACAGTGAATATCATTCTCAATGGGGAAAAACTGAGAGCTTTCCCCCTGAGGTCAGGAATATGGCAGGGACGTCCATTATCACCACTGTTATTCAGCACAGCACTAGAAGTTCTAGCCTCAGCAATCAGACAACAAAAGAAGTAAAAGGCATCCGAATCAGCAAAGAAGAAGTCAAACCATCACTCTTTGCAGATGATATACTTTATGTGGAAAACCCAAAAGACTCCACACCAAAACTGCTAGAACTCATACAGGATTCAGTAAAACGTCAGGATATAAAATCAATGCACTGAAATCAGTTGCATTTCTATACACCAACAGCAAGACATAAGAAAGAGAAACTAAGGAGTCAATCCCATTTACAATTGCACCCAAAACCCTAAGATACCTAGGAATAAACCTAACCAAAGAGGCAAAGAATCTGTACTCAGAAAACTATAAAGTACTCATGAAAGAAATTGAGGAAGACACAAAGAAATGGAAAAATATTCCATGCTCATGGATTGCAAGAACAAGTATTTTGAAAATGTCTATGCTACCTTCCGCAATCTACACATTTAATGCAATCCCTATCAACATACCACCAATTTTATTCAAAGAAATGGAACAAATAATCCGAAAATTTATATGGAACCAGAAAAGACTCCAAATAGCCAGAGGAATGTTGAAAAAGAAAACCCAAGTTGGCGGCACCACAATTCCAGACTTCAAGCTCTATTACAAAGCTGTCATCATCAAGACAGTATGGTCCTGGCACAAAAACAGACACATAGATCAATGGAACAGAACAGAGAGCCCAGAAATAGACCCTCAACTTTATGGTCAACTAATGTTCGACAAAGCAGGAAAGAATGTCCAATGGGAAAAAGACAGTTCCTTCAACAAATGGTGTTGGGAAAATTGGACAGCCACATGCAAAATGAAACTGGACCATTTCTTTACACCACACTTAAAAATAGACTCAAAAGGGATGAAAGACCTCCATGGGAGACAGGAATCCATCAAAATCCTTGAGGAGAACACAGGCAGCAACCTCTTCGACCTCAGCCATAGCAACTTCTTCCTAGAAACATTGCCACTGGCAAGGGAAGCAAGGGCAAAAATGAACTATTGGGACTTCATCAAGATCAAAAGCTTTTGCACAGCAAAGGAAACAGTTAACAAAACCAAAAGACAGCTGACAGAATGGGAGAAGATATTCACAAATGACATATCAGATAAAAAGGGCTAGTATCCAAAATCTACAAAAAACTTATCAAACTCAACACCCAAAGAACAAAGAATCCAATCAAGAAATGGGCAGAGGACATAAACAGACATTTCTGCAAAGAAGACATCCAGATGGCCAACAGACACATGAACAAGTGCTCCACATCACTTGGCATCAGGGAAATACAAATCAAAACCACAATGAGATACCACCTCATACCAGTCAGAATGGCTATAATTAACCAGTCAGGAAATGACAGATTTTGGCGAGGATGCAGAGAAAGAGGAACCCTCCTATACTGTTGGTGGGGATGCAAGTTAGTACAGCTACTCTGGAAAACAGTATGGAGGTTCCTCCAAAAGTTGAAAATAGAGCTACCTTACGAGCCAGCAATTGCACTACTGTGTATTTACACCAAAGATACAAATGTAGTGATCCAAAGGGGCACATGTACCCGAAGTTTATAGCAGCAATGTCCACAATAGCCAAACTATGGAAAGAACTAGATGTCCATCAATAGATGAATGCATAAAGAAGATGTGGAATATATATACAATGGAATATTATGCAGCCATCAAAAGAAATGAAATTTTGCCATTTGCAATGACGTGGTGGAACTAGAGAGTATTATGTTGAGCAAAATAAGTCAATCAAAGAAAGACGATTATCATATGATCTCTCTGATATGAGGAATTTGAGAGGCAGGGCAGGGGTCTTGGGGGTAGGGAAGGAAAAAATGAAACAAGGTGGAATCATGATGGAGACAAACCATAAGAGACTCTTAATCTCACAAAACAAACTTAGGGTTGCTTGGGGGGTAGGGGGGTAGGGATAGGGTGGTTTGGTTATGGCCATTGGGAGGGTATCTGCTATGGTGAGTGCTGTGAAATATGGAAGCCTGATGATTCACGGACCTGTACTTCTGGGGCAAATAATACATTATATGTTAATAAAAATAATTATTAAAAATATTTTCTTTCAATGTACTTTATGATGAAAGCATAACATTCCACCATATAAGCATAACTTTATTCTTCTTGCTAGGCCTCTAATTTTAAATATTTTTATTGCTATTTTTTCTTTAAAATTAATGCTGTGATAAAATTCTCAAAACAGTTCTGTGATTATTTTTTTTTAAATTTATAGAATTATAAATTCTCAGTTAAAGGATATGCATGTATCCTTGGATATACTTTGTATTTACTATCAAATTTTCCTCCATAATGTACTGATTTTTACTTCTACTTCTTAGAAGGTGACTTCTAAATTTATTAAACTTTCAATAGGCAAGGAAATATATCAGGTTATTTAATAGGTTGGGATTTACCAATTGGTTACTATTAGGGGAAAACATACATCCTCAAATGTCATTCAAATAAACTCTAAATGGATTAAAGTATTAAATCACAGGGGGAAAAAAGGAAGTAATTAAAGATAATATAAGTAAAAATTATCTACCAATTATCACAGAATGATGAGGGCTATTTAAATGTAATTAAATCATAAAATCAAAGACTGATATATGTGATTATTTTGACTTTTCTGAATAATAAAGAAAACAAAATTATAAAGCAAATAAAATATTTGAAAAAGTTAAAGTCTGAGGGGAAACACTTGCTTCTCATTCCTGGTGTTTCTTTCTGGTGTTTCTTTTCATGTAGAAGGCATTCTGCTAGTGTTATATAATCTCAGCTTCTCTGACTACCAAAGAAAGGACCATTTTTCTTGCTGATAAATTTGGATAGATGAACTCAGTGTGCTTGGCTCAGTTCATTCCTCTTTCTTTTGCTAGCAGGATCACATGCAGAGCACATGTGCTCTGTTCAATAGCCATGCAGTAGACTTTATATTGCTAAGTTTTAAGTAAGAGCTTAAGTCTCAGATCATAAGAGTTTAACCTGAAAGGCTGTCTACAGCTTATGGAGGCCACAGGTAAGGAGTTATTTTTATATCCTTATGAGTCTTAAGTGATGACCTGTGGGTTGAATGGGCCTCAGCAAAGCCACTGGATCCCAACAGTCTCAGAAGGACAAGTTTATCTGCAGTCTCAGCCAAAACTCAAATACAGGTCTCCGGAGTTGCAAACTGATGCTGGTTGATGTTAAACTATACAGAACAGCTTTTCATTAGCAGATCAGGCTGGTCTAGTAGTGAACTGGAAGGAAAGAGCACCTTTCCTTTCTGGGACTTTTTAAGTGTTGGTAGGTATGACCCTGCTGGCAGCTTTTAAACTGAAAGACAGTTAAATTCTTTGTCTGCTACAGAGGGGTAGTGAGTTTCTGGCTTTAAATTGTAAGTACCAGGCTTAATACTTAAAATTGGATATGTTGGGGTACCTGGTGGCTTAGTGAGTAAAGCATCTGACTTCAGGTCAGGTCATGATCTCAGGTCCTGGGATCAAGCCCCATGATGGGTTCCATGCTCAGTGGGGAGAGTCTGCTTGTCCCTCTATGACCACCCCACCTTGTGTTCTCTTGTTCTCTCTCAAACAAAAAACAAACAAATAAAATCTTAAAAAAAAAAACAACAACCAAAAAACGCCAAAACTACATAAGTTGCCTGATATAGACACCTTCTAGAGTGGCCTCCAAAGATACCTGCTTTCTTGTATCTGAACTTTTGCATAAATCCCCTTCCTTTGAATATGGACTGGTTTTGGTAACACTTATAATGAATAAAACATAGCAAAAGCTAGGTTAAAAGAGACTGCCAAAAGGTAAGCATGGAAAGTAAAAACCCCTTAGAAGGTGACTGTGATATGCTGAGTGATGACTGTGGTTTAAATAAGGTTTTTATCAATGGGCAGTGAAAATTGGCTGAAGAGTATATATATTTTTTAAAGGTAGAATGATCACATTCCCTGACTTTTTGGATATGGGCTCCAAGACATATAGAGGAATCAGGTAACTTCTAAGGTTTTCCACGAGCAAACAAAAACTGAGTAGGAATTTATGGGCATAGAAAAAAACTGCATAAATACCATTATGTGAGGTGAGGGGGAGCAGAATATGTGACCCTAAAATATGCCATGTTGGCATGTAGATTATTATGAGCTGAAGGCAATCAAGACCCAGGATACCTGCAAAAAATTTTTACCTCTCTCTAAAATACCTAAAATAATTGAGAAGGGGTGCTGGCCCAAAAAGAGAGCTATCACCAAAGGTTAACTTTTTTTCTGAAAGATCTATCTGTATGGCAGGGCAAACATCGAAGTATCAAACATCTGCTTTTCTTCTTGTCCTGTGAACTGCCCTCCTCCCCTTTGAAATCCAGGGTCTTACTACACTCCTTAGCTCAGGATGGCATAAAAGCCTCAAGTGACCTGACCTCCTTCTTCTTGGGTCTCATCTTTAGGCTCTGGTACATATGAAATTAAATTTGTGTTTTTGTTGTTAGTCTATCTCAGCTACTCAAAATGGATATGAGGTAACCACTAAAAAGTTCCCTATCATTTAATAAAATTCTAATATTATAACCTATCACTGTACAGAATAAACTGCCTCCCCACTATAAAAGTTCCTTATACACCTGAGTTTCATTCCACATTTTGGTTTGAGTGGTCCTGGTTCACCAACTGTCTTTTTGGTGTATGTACATAATAAACTTTCATTAATCACTACTTTGATAATTCAGTGGTTTTACTTCTGTTATTTCTGAACTTTTGACAGTATCAGCTCCTCTACCTATGCACAAATCACAGCGAAGGGCAACTTTAGGTTTTGATTCTTTTTTGCTTTCTTTTTTCTTTAAAAATTTAATGCAACACACGAATGAAGGCAGTCTTGAAGTAGGACATGTATAATTGTGTGCAGGAACTACTTCACCAGGGCTTCTTACAGTTGATGGTGTTTCTCTCTTCTTGAGAGGATTAACAGTCCACGAAGGTGATATAAATATTATTTTAAACTGGGGATTTCTGAACAACCAGTTATCACAGAAAAACACATTACCTAAATTTGAGCAGAGTGTCCCCCCAAAAGAGCTGCCATTGATACCCCCCCCCCCGGCAGCTTCTTGATCAAGAGAAGACTGACCCTTATTAGCAAAAGAAGTGCCAATCTAACTGCCCATCAGCACCAAAAAGTCAATAAAACCTCCCCTACTTTTCCTTGGAAGCCCTAACCAGGGCCTCCTTTTTTGTTAACTTAGCAGAGAAATCTTCACCTCTGACTATTCATTGAGTTATTCACAGCTGAGTAGACACCGTGCATAATAAACTGTTGTTTATTGTCAGTTTATTTGAAGGGCACAGGCCACCCAGTCCGCAATTGGTAGAGGAAAAATCTCCCTCCAAAAACTTCCCAAATTCAAGTTCCATTACATCACAATCGGAGAGTTTGAAATTGGACATGGAAGGATTATTTACACCACAGAAACGGGCAAATGTTAAAGACCAGGGCTTTTTTATTTGTAGAGCTGATTGTTAACCTGCACACCACTGGACACCTTTAATACACAGACATACATTACATACAATTAATTATACAAGAAGTTGGAGGGGGCAAATGAAGCTTTAATTCCATTTATTTATTTATTACTTTATATTTTAGAAGGAAATAATCACAAAATACATGCGAAAGATCAATTTCTAAATAGGCTTGTTTTGCAAACTCACTTCTCAAGTTTTCATCTCTATTATGGACTAAAGACCAGATTTAAAATTTAATCCTTGTCTGTATCTTAAGGGTTCCCCCATCAGTCTCTCTCTCTGCAATTATTCCCACACTCATATCAGACTGATCTTTCTGAAACATGGTTCTTCATGCCTCTCTCTTCCTCCTCCTCCTTCTTCCCCTTCTGGTTATGTTTGTTTCAAGTTTTTATTTAAATTCTATTTAGTTAACATATAGTGCAATATGAGTTTCAGGAGAGGAATTTAGCAATTCATCACTCACATATAACACCTGGTTGTCATGCCTCTCTTTTGCTGAAACAGTTTGAGTATTTCACTTTGAATCATGAATGAATTCTACACTCTAAGCTGACATTCAGGCCCCTTAAACTGAGACCCTTCTCTTTTAATTATATTACTCTTACTTACTAAGTTTAGTTTTGAATCATGAATGAATTCTACACTCTAAGCTGACATTCAGGCCCCTTAAACTGAGAACCTTCTCTTTTAATTATATTACCCTTACTTACTAAGTTTAGTCTAATTCTCATGACAAATTATCAGTTATTTTCTAACAATTCCTCTAACAAAATTTCCCTCATCCAATTTAACTTCTTTAAGTCACCCCTCCATCAAGACACATGGAAATGCTCTTTTCTCCACTAACCCTAATATCAAAATCTCAACCATCATTTACAACCAAGCTCAACAGCCCACTCTTCCATTAAAACTTCCTTGATGACCAACAGAAAAGCAATACTGTAATTCTCTGAACTCCTATAGCACATTATATTGTATCTCTTTGTAGCTTTTATAAATTTTTTAACATATGGCAGTTTTTTGGTACATATCTTACTTCCTTTCCAGATTTCAAGCTCCCTGTGGGTAGTGAATTTATTTTACACCTGTATTCCACAAAGTACAGAGTAGAAAAACTTTCATATAGCAGATACTAGGGGGAAAAAAAAACAACTTATAAATAAACTGTTCTCTTTTCATAGTCCTTTTATAAAAAGCTCCTTAGGCCATTCTTATTTGTCATGAGGACTGAGAATCATTAGGTTGAATGAATGAATAAATGAATGTTGAACTTGATTATCTCTTTTTAAAGATTTATTTTTGTATTTATTTGAGATACAGCAAGAGAGAGAGAGAGGAATAAGCACACAAGAGGGAGGGGCAGAGGGAAAGGGAGAGAGTCCCAAAAAGATTCCTCACTGAGCACTGAGCCCAACACAAGGCTCTGTCTCACCACCCTGAGATCGTGACCTGAGCCGCAACCAAGAGTAGGACACTTAACTGACTGTGTCACCCAAGTGCCCTTTAGTCATGTCTTTTGAAAAATTTATTGAAGAGAGAGAGACTTGTGCAAGTGGCAAATAAATGAATTCTAGAATGAGGATGTGAAGGACATGGGGGAATTTATATCTCAATAAAAGAGTAGGTAAGAATCAGTATTTTCTTGAAAACTATGGAATGCTTACAAAAGAAATTGAAGAAGACATAAAGAAATGGAAAAACTTTCCATGCTCTTGGATTGGAAGAACAAACATTGTTAAAATGACCATATTGCCCAAAGCAATCTATACATTCATGCAATCCTTATCAAATTACCAATAGTATTTTTCACAGAGCTAGAACAAACAATCCTAAAATTTATATGGAACCACCAAAGACCCCAAATAGCAAAAGCCATAATGAAAAAGAAAAGCAAACTTAGAGGCACCACAATTCCACACTTCAAGCTCTATTACAAAGCTGTAATCATCAAGACAGTATGGTACTGGCACAAAAATAGACACACAGATTGATGGAACAGAACAGACAACCTAGAATGGACCCACAACTGTATGGTCAACTAATCTTCAACAAAACAGGAAAGAATATCCAGTGGAAAAAAGACAGAGTCTTTTACAAATAATGTTGGGGAAACTGGACAGTGACATGCAGGAGAATGAAACTGGAAAACTTTCTTACACCATATACAAAAATAAATTCAAAATGGATAAGAGACCTAAATATAAGACAGGAAACCATCAAAATCCTAGAGGAGAACACAGGCAGCAAACTCTTTGATGTTGGCCACAACAACTTCTTACTAGAAATGTCTTTGGAGGAAAGGGAAACAAAACAAAAGCAAAAATGAACTACTGGGACTTTGTCAAGATAAAAACTTCTGCACAATGAAGAAAATAGCCAATGAGACTAAAAGGAAACCAATGGAATGAGAGAAGATATCTGCAAATGATATATTGGATAAAGGGCTAGCATCCAAAATCTGTAAAGAACTTATCAAACTCAAAACCTAAAAAACAAATAATCCAGTTAAGAAATGGGCAGAAGACATGAATAGGCACTTTTCCAAAGAAGACATCCAGATAGCTAATACACACATGAAAAGATGTTCAACATCACTCATCCGGGAAATATAAATCAAAACCACAATGAAATACCACCTCACACCTGTCAGAATGGCTAAAATTAACAACACAGGAAACCCAGATGTTGGTGAGGATGCAGAGAAAGAGGAACCCTTTTGCACTGTTGGTGGGAATGCAGACTGGTGCAGCCACTCTGGAAAACAGTATGGAGCTTCCTCAAAAGTTAAAAATAGAACTACCCTTTGACCCAGCAACTGCACTACTAGATGCTTATCCAAAGAATACAAATATAGTTATCTGAAGGGGTACTTCCACCCCAATGTTTACAGTAGCAATGTCCACAAGAGCCAACTTATGGAAAAAGCCAAATTATGGAAAAATTATGGAAAAAGCCAAATTATGGGAAAAAAGTAGCAATGTCCACAAGAGCCAAATTATGGAAAAAGCCAAATTATGGAAAAAGCCAAATTATGGGGAAAATTGTATTTACACACATATATAGCATTCCATATATATATTCCATATATAGTACTCCATATATATGCAACCATCAAAAAAACAAAAATCTTGCCATTTGCAACAATGTGGATAAACTAGAGGGCATTATGCTAAGCAAAGTAAGTCAATCAGAGAAGACAATTATCACATGGTCTCGCTGATATGAGGAATTTAAGAAACAAGAGAGAGGATCATAGGGGAAGGGAGGGAAAAATGAAACAAGATGAAAGCAGAGAGGGAGACAAACCATTAAGAAGTTCTTAATCTCAAGAAACAAGCTGAGGGTTGCTGGAGGGGAGGGGGTTGGGAAGGATGGTGTGACTGGGTGATGGACACTGGGGAGGGTATGTGCTATGGAGAGTTTATGAATTGTGTAAGAGTGATGAATCACAGATTTGTACCCCTGAAAAAATAATACATTACATGTTAATAAAAAAAGAAAAAAAAGATGTGAGATATAGATAGATATAGATATATAGATATAATATACATACAGCCCTTATCTCCCTTATCTGGCTTAGTCTCCTCACACTTCTCATCTTGAACTTTACAGCCTTGAACAGGATTCTAGAAATTATTATACAGAACAGTTAATCACCTGACATGCTCTACTAAAATACTCTTTTTTGGTTCCACTGCAGAGATCTATGGTCTCATGCAGTAGGTCTATGACACACTCTAGGTATCTGTATATTCATTATGTATACAAGGATTTCTTTCTTCAGATGGTCTACAGACTCACCCTGAGAAATATGTTTGTGGTAACTGGAAACTGGAACCTGCTTTAGTTCCTCTCATACACTCACTAGTCTCATAGCTCGTTGCCCTCACTAAATCTCTTTTCTTATCCCAGAAAACACTTTAAACGACAATCCCTCACCCTGCCAACTTCCTTCTCCATCACTGTGCATCCAGCCCTTAACTAGCACATTGTTTTTTATTTCTCAAGCTGTAACTCAGCATCATCTCTCTGCTACAATTATAGCTCATGTATACCTCTTTTCTCTTGAGTGAGATTCAGGCTGCTTGGTTTCAATCTCAGCCCAGCAAGTTACTAATTATGTGACCTCAGGCAAGTTACATATGCTCTCTGGGCAGTGTTTTCTCTTCTGTAAAATGGAAATGGTAATAGAACCTACACTTAAGGGTTGTTGAGAGGAGTAAATGAGGTAAAACTAATAAAAGCAGGGCAGACACATATAAAGTGATAAGTAAGTGCTGGGGTTTAGCTATTATCAGGCCAAACTGAAATTACTTGTGTCTGTCTGCCAAAATGTGAGCTGCCTACAGGACAGGTTTATGCATTTTTCATCTTTATATCACAGAAACTATCTTCACTATTCAATTAGGGTTTATTATACAGTTTATTTTTATGAATTTAGATACTTAATAAAGTTCTGTAAATTTTAATATTTATAACATTATAAACAAAACAAAGTGTTTAAACTACTTTTGAAAGCTCTTATTTTGGTAACAGGACCTGAGTAACTTTCTGTTCATAGCTTTAAAAAAAACTAGCAGTTTTTTAATTGATTTCAGCCACAATAAAATAGGTATGTTACAATATCCATCTTGTTATCAAAACCAGTAAGTATATAACAAATACAATGAAGAGTTTGTTGAATGTGGAACTGCAGGAGCTAAATCAGTTAATGTGAATATAAATAAATTTAGCCATAAAACACGGGTACACGTATCTGTGAACATTATTTACTATGACTGGCAGTGCACTTTATTTTCAATTAAAATGAAATTTAAAAAATCAGTACAATGCCAATCCAACTCTAATGTTCACTGCCTATAAATTAAAATTGTTAGTTGCATATAAACTTTATATTTGGAGAACATAGCTAATGAGCTTTTTAAAAGAGTAATTATTTCAATGAAGTGTAGCATTTAATTAAGAATTCATAATTGCATAAATTTAAATAGCACTTAGCAATTTATGTACTATCCTAGGTTATGTATATCTTTTGTTTGATTACTGTTTTTAAATAATCAATCAATACTATGTTCATATAATACTAACAGTTCTTGTACTTAACAAAGTATGATGAAAATGCTACTAATATAATGAAAATTCTTTAAAAAAAAGAAATACCACTACCAGAAAATAAAAGTATAAATATTTGAATTAATTATATCAGTAAATGAAGTAAAACAAAATACAATAATGTAAAGAGAGTATTTATTTTTCCATTTTTTCCTTCTCAGATTCATAAGCTATTGAGATTCAACTAAATAAGCTACTGAATGGTGTGTGAATACAGACAGACCTCACATGAACCTAGACAATCACAACTTGCTTTGCCTTTACATTTTTTTCCCATGTAAATAAGGGGTTTTGTTCCATTCCTAAACTGCTTTCTAGATCTACTACTTTAAGTGCTATCTAACACACAGAATAAACTAATGAGTAAATAATAAACTAGTAACAGTAAACTAATCCATTTTAATCTCAAGTTCTAAGATTCTCACATAGCAAGCATCCTACAATTGGAAATGTACAGTAAAAGAGATGTTGTTACCCAATTTCTACAGGTTAATAATTTAGTACATAAATTAATTCCCTATAATATTTTCTTGTATTAGATGCATTTAAAAATTATTTAGTCTCACAAGTAACAAAATTCCTTATTTATGTTAGATCATTTATTTATAATTGATGACTTTATCAAGTTCACTTATCTGGGGCTTTTATTCAAAGCACTGTGTCCTTGAAGTTAACATTTTAATTTCTTTTTTCAATTATGCCCCTTTTAGTTCCCTAATGGTTGCCACAGTACATAAAGACCAAAAATTCTGGATACCCCCCCACCCAAAAAAAAGTGTTTTTCCAGTTCTGGCTTTCTTCCTATGTTGCCCTCTGAAAGCAAAAGACAGTAGCATTAATAATGAATGTATGCTACTGGTAAATTGTAGCTCACTAGCATTCAGATTTGGTAGTATTGTAAAAGATTTAAATTATTTCCAAACATTTTCTTCTTCTCTATAAAACTGAGGTTTATAGCCAGTTTTTTTTTAAAGAATGCAGTGTTTAAACTGGTTTAATAAATTAAAGTGCACACACACACACACACAGACCATGCCGTGAGAAAGTGTTCAATATACAGGCTTAATGGAGCTTTTTATACTGAAGGGAGCATTTGGCAGAGGTTGCCACATTTAATAAGTGCTCTGACTCTTTGTAAGATTAAACAAGATTTTTAGAGTTAATCCCAGCTCTGGAAATTTTCTTGAGGAAATAAAAACCAAACATGAAACCATTTTCCACGCCCCCAAAGAACAGAACATTTTGAACCATTAGGTTTGTCTATGGCATAAAACATTCCACTGGCATCGAAAGCTAGTATGAACACAAAAGAACAATACTAAAACTTTCCTTCCTACTTTCTATTGACCTTTTCTCTCAATTAAGCAGGGGGAGCTAACCATCATACTGCATACTAAGTAAATTAGCAGTCTAGCCAACATTAAATGACTAATAACTCAACTTCTATAACTTCCTGAATATAAGAACTCATAAAAAGCTCATGATATAAGTAGAATTTTTCTACATGGAAAGTCAATAAGTTGTGCTTTTAATCACTAAAATCTGAAGGTTCCTACTTGGTACATTAGAGTTAAGGATAGTTAACATACGTAAAGAAGTTAGCAAAATACCTTATTTATGAGAGGTGCTCAATAATTACTATTTCCACTCAACAAGGACAATATAGCAAAATTGGAATTTGTTTGAAATTTTCTGACTCCTGGCCCAGAGTTCTTTACATACCACCATAGTTCTTACTCTCCTTCAGATCATTTATTATAGTAAACATAAATTTATAAATCACCATTGCATTTTCATTGCCATGAATGAACTGTTCACAGAGTTTTAAACATGTGTGTACCTTTGTTCCGACAACTAAATTATAAACTGAATTTATCTTCCTTCCTCCCTTCCTCTGCCCTCTCTTCCTCCCTCCTCTCCTCTTTTCTTTTTTCTATTCTTTTCTTTTCTTTCTTCCTTTGCTCCCCATAGTAGCTAGTATTGCTTAAGATATGCAAGACTTGGGGAATGGATTGCCTTGATGTATCTTTGGCAACAAAACTTCAGGATATCACAACAATTACAGAACTTAGAAATCATTTAGACCTATATCTTATTTTTATAAGAAAGTGAAGCTTGGAGTTTTCCAGAGCTCCACAATTAGTTGCAAAATATGACAAGAACAGTCTTACACCTGCCTGTCAAATGAACAGTGAAATATCACTAGGACACTTTTCCAAAGTCATGAAGCCTACCTCCACTTTCACCACTTGTTCAGTCTTCCTCTTATCAATTCAATGAAATTTTCTCTTGCCTGATTCCACTTTCTTAACAATTTTTTTCCCCCGGATGAAATAAAAATAATTTTTTACAACTATTTTCCTTTCTTCACAACCTAGGAAATCCAACTCTAATTTGCAGCTGGGAAAGAGTAAATGGGAACATATGAATTTGGGGTGACAATTATCTTAAACCACTACTATAAGCCATTCCACATCTCTGAAATGGAAATAATAATTTTAACACTTGTTCTTATAGTTTTTGTAAAAATTAAACATTTTATACATATAAAACTCTTATCTTAGATATCTAACTGCCACTTAGCAAACACTCATTAAATGTTAGTTGTCTTTAATGAGAGAATTTGAAAACTCAGGTCACTGTGAAGCAGACTAAGATTCAATGAGCCCGACCTCATCATTAATCTCATCTTTTGAAGTCCAGCTGTACTGAGCTTTAACCCTGACATTATGAAACTGTGCTCTTCCTTCTGGTATAGTATTAGTTTCTTTAATTTCTTTCTACAAATAAAAAGACAAACATCTTTGAATCTTTGAAGAACATGCATATATAAGAAAAATACAGATATATTGTTGAGAGTCAGGAGACCATTTATTACATTTGAATGAGATTTTAGCAAAATAAATGATATATTTTAATGCTGAGCTTAGTTTGATACTATTGTATTTAATACTATTGTACCTTTGGTGATAAAGGGCTAAAAGAACAGAAAATAATATTGTGATCTATTATTGATAGTGTCAAAGACCGGACATACCTATGGAAGGCCCTTTTCTAGTTACTTTAATGTGTTCATGGAATTGCATTATTCTAGAAATATTAGCTAGTAAGTAATGGTCCATTATAAAGTAGCATCCATACTTTTATTTTTTTTTAAAGATTTTATTTATTTGACAGAGAGAGAGAGACATCACAAGTAGGCAGAGAGGCAGGCAGAGAGAGAGGGGGAAGCAAGCTCCCTGCTGAGCAGAGAGCCTGATGAGGGGCTCAGTTCCAGGACCCTGAGATCATGACCTGAGGTGAAGGCAGAGGCTTAACCCACTGAGCCAACCAGGCACCCCACATCCATACTTTTAATTAACAAGTTATTTAACTAACATCATTATCAAATGAGGCATTTCACATTTTTCAAGATAAAAGGTAATAGGGATTTTCACTTCAATGTCAAAATTTCCTTCAAATCTTCTGAGAGACAGATATTATCCTAAAATTCATTATATATACTTCTGCCTTATCGATTTGAGTATACTGAACCACAGTTCATTCTGCTGTATGATTTAGAAATACCATTATAAATATCAATTACTTTCCTGTGCTTTGTTATGCTGGGATGGCAGCTTGAATTACTGCCACTCCATCAAGTGCCCCTTCATGCTACTGCTGTCATTATGCCTCTAGCAAAACCCCCTCCTAATTTGTTCCTCTTGATCCAGGGTTTTCCAAACTTATTTGACTATGTAACATTTTTTATATTATAACGCATCAATAGAACATAATAGGGGATGCTTGGGTGGCTCAGTTATTAAGCATCTGCCTTCAGCTCAGGTCATGATCCCAGGGTCCTGGGTTCGAGCCCCACCTCAGGCTCCCTGCTCGGCAGGAAGCCTGCTTCTCCCTCTCCCACTCCCCCTGCTTGTGTTCCCTCTCTTGCTGTCTCTCAGTCAAATAAATAAATAAAATTTTAAAAAAAATTGTACATAATCAACAAGTTAAGATAAAATATGCTCCGGGATTACAGTAGATGCAAAAATGTATTTCATCATTAGAAATGATCCACATTTGATTATCATATTTAACATTTGGCAATATAACAAAGACATAAGATACAGTTTTAAGTTAAGGCATATAACACAGACCAGCTATCAGGTAATTAGCAAAACTGTTCATGAATCAAACAAAAATGTTAAACATAATTGTTTTATGCTTCATGTAACTTAGCTTTCAATTTTATGATAGGATTTGCAAATGAAAAATGCCTTCGTTTTTAAATTTTTATTTATTTTTTTAATTTCTTTTCAGTGTTCCAGAATTCATTGTTTATGCACCACACCCAGTGCTCCATGCAATACGTGCTCTCTATAATACCCACCACCAGGCTCAACCAACTTCCCAGCCCCCTCCCCTCCAAAAGAAAAATGCCTTCTTAAATCAGATTTTCCATAATTGCAAGAGCTCTGTAAATGTGCTGGTATTTTTCACATATATCTTGAAAATTAATTATAAAATCATAATTATGCTAAATTAAAAACTGTTTAGTTATTTTATGGTGTATTCTCTCAGAATACCAGTTAATATTTCACTTATATAAGAGTTCTTTGGAACATGGCTTGAAAAATGTTAGTCTAATCTGTGATGGATTTCAGAATAAAATAACCAAGACTATTTAAATTGAAGGAGGCAAATGTTATCTATTAGAGACTGAGAGACATATCTTTGAATCAAACTCTGATAGATAGATAGATCTTCATATAATAAAGATTTAATAGTTAGATCTTCATAGAATAAAGATTTAATAGTAAGGGAAGTATTTCTACTTCATTGACAATTTTCAAGTAATATTCCTATATTATTGTTTTTATTTTTCATAGCTGTTATCATCTACTAAGGATCTATGATATCTCAGGCAATGTGCTGAGTATGTATTTAACACTCACAGAAAGCCTAGGAGATATAGATGAGTATCACTACTATTTTCTAGATGGAGGGATTGAGACTTAGGTTATATATATATATATATGTGTGTGTGTGTGTGTATATACATGCATATACACACATATATGAATATATATTTTAAAGATTTTATTTATGCATTTATTTTAGAGAGAGACAGCATGAGCTGGGGGAGGAACAGAGGGAGAGGGAGAGAGAGATAGTCTTTTATTTGACATAAAAGACAAGAGATTTCTGTAGAGGGAATTTTTAACAGGTCTTAAAGGACAATAATTAGTTCACACAGTGAGGCAATTTTGGATTTGAGAAGAGGACATGAGAAACTGCCTAAAACAAACTTTTTTTTTTTTTTAGATTATTTATTTATTTATTTGACAGAGAGAGAGAGAGAGATCACAAGGAGGCAGAGAGGCTGGCAGAGGGAGAGGGGGAAGCAGGCTCCCCCACTGAGCAGAGAGCCCGATGAGGGGCTTGATCCCAGGACCCTGAGATCATGACCTGAGGCGAAGGCACAGGCTTTAATCCACTGAGCCACCCAGGTGTCCCTAAAACAAACCTTCTTCTATGGGTGGATGAATGATTAATTTTCCCATAAAAAACACTGATAATTAAACCACACTTACACTTTGTTTTAGATTTTATGTATTTATTTACCAGAGAAAGAGAGAGAGGGAGAGAGTGCACAGTCAGGGGGAGTGGCAGGCAGGGGGAGAAGGAGGCAGAGAGAGAGAAGGAGACTCCCCATGGAGCAGGGAGCCCAATGCTGGACTCAATCCCAGGACCCTGGGATCATGACATGAGCAGAAGGCAGATGCTTAGCCAACTGAGCCACCCAGACATCCCCACATTTACACTTTAAATATTTAGTTTATAGTGACAAGCATATTAACATTTAGTTGTTCTCTTCATCTTTCTCCTCAAGCATCCCTTGACCATCCTTACCACCCAAAGATTTATCCAATCCCCTTCCTGAGTTATTACTCTGTTTTGAATGTCAATATATTATTGCAGTTATCACACTAATATTTTTAAGGATTAACACCTTTTCTAGAATATGAACTTCTGCTATTAAAAATCATTTCTGGTGCCCCACATATACTGTTTCCTATTCCATAAATCAGCTTTGGGCATGCTTGACAAGTTTTTGCATGCTTTGTTTCCAAAGACTTATACCTGCAACCTTCAGAGGACTGTTTTAGTAGATATCCTTACTTGTAGGAGTTGCTGGACATACCTGAAAGTTTTAAGTACTACTCGCACATTCTCAATGCCTCCTGCCCTAAGCAACAGGAGAATAAAGGCCCTACTCCTTTACCTAAAGGCAGGGCAGTCTGAAGTGTAATTTAACCTCCAGATACTCTCATAGGATCAGGGTTGAGTCTAGAACTTCAACTGAAATATCTCTATATCCTGGCTTCTTTGTCTTCCCACACAATTTCCCCACCCCCTTGCTGTTTTCTTCTGGGAGTACTCCTGTTATATTAATCACTAATACCTGAACTTCAACCTATGGAACTCCTTGAATCTAGGTAGCATGACTAATTATTTTTGACATACCAGCACCAAAGTCTGTCCCTGAAATTGAACAAAAACCTATAGTAAATACAGAAAAGCGAAAGAGAAAGGAATATAAACATACTTTAAAAAAGGCATCAAACCACGAAGAAGAGAACAAGATAAAGAAGAACTATAAAAATAGCCAGAAAACGATTAACAAAATGTCAATAGCCATACATTTATCAACAATTACTTTAAATAGAAGTGGACTAAATTTCCCAATCAAAAGACACAGAGGGGCTAAATGAAAAGAAACAAACAAAACAAAAAACAAAAACCAAGAACCATCTATATGCTGCCTAGAAGAGACTTACTTTAAATGTAAGTGGTGTGTAAACAATGAATCTTGGAACACTGAAAAAATAAAGTTAAATTAAAAAAATAAATGTAAGGACCCACACAGACTGAAGGAAAAGGGATGGAAAAAGATGATTCATGCAGATAGAAATCAGAAGAAAGCTGAAGTAGCTAAACTTATATCGGACAAAACCAAGACATAATAAAAGACAAAGAAGAGCATTATATGATGATAAAGAGCTCAATTTAACCAGAAGGCAGAACATTTGTAAATATTTATGCACCCAATACGAGCAAATCTAAGTGTACACACACACACACACACACACGTATGTATACATACATACGTACATATGGAGAATATATTAACAGATCTAAAGGGAGAAATAGACAGCAATATAGTAATAAAAGGGGAGCTTTAACACCCAATTGCATCAATTGGTAGATCATCCAGACAGAAAATCAGTAAGAAAACACTGGCTTTAAATGGCACAGATTAGGCCAGATGGACTTAACAGATATTTACAGAACATTCCATCCCAAAGCAACAGGATACACAGTCTTCTCAAGTGTACATGGAACATCTTCCAAGATGGGTTATATGTTAGGCCCAAAACAAGTCCTAATAAATTTAAGAGGACTGAAATCATTTCAAGAATCCTTTCCAACCCCATTGGTATGAAACTAGAAATGAATTCCAGAGAGAAAACTGGAAATTTCATAAATATGTGGAGATTAAACAACTGAACTAAACATCCAATGGGTGCAACTGAACATCCAACAGGTAAAAGAAAAACTCAAAAGAGAAATAAAAAAAATACATTAAGATAAACAAAAATGGAAAGGTAAGATACCAAAGTCTATCCAATGCAGCAAAAGAAGTTCTAAAAGGAAAGTTCACAGCAAGAAATGCCTACCTCAGAACCAACAGAAGTCTTAAAAAAACTAATTTCAGGGGTGCCTGGGTGGCTCAGTGGGTTAAAGCCTCTGCCTTCGGCTCAGGTCATGATCTCAGGGTCCTGGGATCAAGTCCTGCATCGGGCTCTCTGCTCAGCAGGGAGCCTGCTTCCTCCTCTCTCTCTGCCTGCCTCTCTGCCTACTTGTGATCTTTCTCTGTCAAATAAATAAATAAAATCTTTAAAAAAAAACCAAAAAACAAACAAACAAAAAAAACTAATTTCACACCTCATGAAACTAGGAAAAAAAAAGCCCAAAGTTGGTAGAAGGAAGGAAATAACAAAGATCAGAGCAAAAATAAAATAGAGACTAAAAGGATAGTAGAAAAGGCGAATAAAATTAAGAGGTAGTTCTCTGAAGAGGCAAACAAAATGGTCAAACCTTAAGCTAGACTCACCAAGGAAAGAACAGTGAGAATTCAAATAAATAAAATCAGAATGAAAGAGGAGGTATTATAAATAATGCCACAGAAATACAAAGGATCATAAAAGAGTACTATTAGACAACATAGAAGAAATGGATAAATTCCTAGAAACACAAAACTTAACCAAAACTGATTCAAAATGAAATAGAAAATATGTTTTTATCCTTCATTTTAATATGAATATAATAAATATCCTTCATTTTATCCTTCATTTTTAATAATAATCTGTTTTTATATCCTTCATTTTAATAACTGTGTCTATAATCTGAGGTCTCTAAACAAACAAACGTCCAGGATTAGACAGTTTCACTAGGGAATTCTACCAAACTTTCAAAGAATTAATGCCTTCTTTCTCAAAGTCTTCCAAAACATGTAAGACGAGGAAAGTCTTCCAAACTTATTTTACAAGGCCAGCATTACCCTAATACCAAAACCAGACAAGGATGCCACAAATAAGTTAAAGTACAGCCCAATATCCCTGATGAGCACAGATGCAAAAAGTCCTCAGCAAAATATTAGCAAACCAAATTCAACACACAGCAAGAGGAACATACACCATGATCAAGTGGGATTTCTTCTGAGGATGCAAAAATGGTTCAACCAATGCAAATCAGTCATGTAATACACCATATTAAAATGAAGGATAAAAATTAATATGATCATCTCAATAGATGCAGAGGAAATCTGACCAAATTCAACATTCATTTATGATAAAAATTCTCACAAAGACTGCTGGAAAAATCTTGAGAAAGAAAAACAAAGCTGGACAATAGATTGGCCAGTTGTCCCCTGATTTTGAACTGTATTACAAAATTATGGTAATTAAAAGAGTATGGTATTGACATAAAAACAGATCCATAGGCAAACGGAACAAAATAGAAAGCCCCAAATTAAACCCTTGCAAAAATGGTCAGTTTTAATTTACAGCAAAGGAGCCAAGAATATAAAATGAGGAAAGGACAATCTCTCCAATAAATGGTATTGGGAAAAGTTGATAATGAACAGGGTAAGAATGAAACTGGACCATTATCTTATACCATACACACTAGAAATTAACTCAAAATGGCTTAAAGACTTGAATATAAGACTTAAAAACATAAAACTACTTAAGAGAAGACAGAGGAGGTAACTTCTTGCTAAAGGTCTTGGTAATGATTTTTTTTTAAATCTGAAACCAAAACAAAAGCAATAAAAGCAAAGATAAACAAGTGGTACTACATCAAACTAGAAAGTTTCTTAACAGCAAAGGAAACCATCAAAATGAAAAGGCAGCCTACTGAATGGGAGAAAATATTCACAAATCGTATGTCTGACAAAGGGCTAGTACTCAAAATATATAAAGATTTCATACACCTCAACAGCGAAACAAAAACAAAGCAAAATCTGATTTAAAATGGGCAGAAAGATCCAAACAGACATTTTTCTAAAGAAGATGTACAGATAACTAGTAGGTTCATGAAAATATGTTCTACATCTTTTTTTTTTTAAGGATTTTATTTATTTCTATGACAGACAGAGATCACAAGTAGGCAGAGAAGCAAACTGAGACAGAGGAACAAGCACGCTCCCTGCTGAGCAGAGAGCCCGATGCGGGGTTCGATCCCAGGACCCTGGGATGATGACCTGAGCTGAAGGCAGAGGCTGTAACCCACTGAGCTACCCAGGCACCCCATGTTCTACATCATTAATCAGGAAACTGAAAATCAAAACCACTGTGAGGTATCACCTCATACATGTTAGAGTGGCTATTCTCAAAATGACTAGGAATATAACAAGTGCTGGCAAGGGTAAGGAGAAAAGGGAACCCTTGTGCACTATTAGTGGGAATGTAAATTGGTGCAGCCACTATAGAAAAAGTGGAGCTTCTTCAAAAAAAATAGAAATATTGCTACCACATGATTCAGCAATTCCACTTTGGGGTATTTTTCTGAAGTAAACAAGAACATTAATTTTAAAAGATATATGCAACTCCATGTTCACTGCAGCATTATTTACAATAACCAAGATGTGGAAACATCCTGATTATCAAATATGTCACCAGAAATGAGCTGTCAGAAGTAGCAGACTCTAAAAATGTTGAATTGGTAAAAAGGTGATAAAGGAAGGGAAGGGATAATCCATTTCACTCTTCAAAGTTTAGTGGTTAAATGATCCTTCTTGTGTGAAACTAAAGCATTTGACTAAATGTTTGCTCATCTGGGGAACTGACAAGAAATTTTCAGAATTTTGGTGTTCTGGCTTCTGGCGTTCTGGTGTTCTGCATCTTTTAGTTAAGTCCTCAACAAAGAGTTATTTTTGGACTAATATTTAGGTCTTGGTAAGCAGAGAAGGAATAAAATACAATTCTGCCTAAAGAGGTTCTTCTTGTCTGTGGACCGTAATTGACTTAGAGTCCAATGATGTGGAAGCTTGGGGAGTTTAAAAAGCCAAACTTTCTCCTCCAACTTGAGGTAAGCAGGGAGTGGGAATGAAGACTGAGTAGACTATTTGACTGAAGCAAAAAGAAAGCCTCTAGCCCTAGACTTCTAGTAAACACCTCCAGTTAAACATTATTCACCTAGTAAAGGAGACACACTCATGTTTAAAATATAGATGAAAAGAACAAATTATGTATGGGATTTCCCACATCAGGCTATTCTTCTGAATTTCCTCATGGCAAAAGCCATTAAAGGATGATGATTGCAGATTTGGGGGAAGGGATGGAGAAGACTCGGAGGTCTATGGCTGAGACTAGACTTCCTGGGGAAAATTCCTTGGTGAGCCAGCTTTCTGGCTAGATTGCCAGGCCATGGAACTGAATGCAAATGACTTAGAAGCCAACAGCATTTTTAAGGGAAATGCATTGCCAAAGTGACTGTAAACCTCACCAAGAGTGTATTCCATAATTAAACCAATATTCTACTCACCAAACCCATTCAACAGGAAGTGGATTGTTAAAGCTCTGTAGTTCCAAGGTAAGGCATTATTCCACATACCCACCCCCCAAATGCCCACAGTAGTTATGGACAAAGAAGTTATCACTATCTGCTCCCTCTCCTAAACATAGAGCTGTCAGATTTGCATAACAAGGGATTTAGTCAACTACCAGAATTGACTGTATTCACTCTTATTTTTAACAGAACATGAAGGAGCTATTAATCAGTACCACTGTTTTATTTTCCTCTTTTTTTGAAAGAGAGTTTTTATGTTAGAGAAGTATTTTCTATTCTCTACTATCAGAAGTTTTCAAACTTGGGCAGAGAATAAAACATTTCTTTTTAGCTAGAGTATAAATTATTCATTGGATTCTAACCTGGTGGAAAGGACTAAACTTAACACAGAAATCCTGAATTTGAATTGGCTTTAGTAACTGTATGAGTTCTTGTGTTATCTTGTTTTGGGGGAAGGTATAAACGTTATTTCAGATAGGCATGGCCATTTCTGGAAGTGTCTATGCATGGGAAGAATGTGCATTTGTATGCAGGGTAACTAAAACATGTGGCTGTCCGTGATGTAACTGATTGTCAATCCTGATATCCATTACATTCCTAAATGAGTGAAATTTTATTCCACTTTCCAGTATTTTTTGTAGGAATGGGCTAATACTGATCAATATACTGTGATTTCTGGGGGAAATCTTCTTCAATCTCAAAAGTGAAACACAAAGAATAACAGATTTCTTTTATTAGGATGTGGCTGTGTCTAAAAGTATAATTTGGAAATGCTGCTGCCATCTTGTTACCAGCCTGAAGTTCATGCTATTACCAGTGACAAGGTAGAATGCTGGAAAGTACTCAGAAACTGGATGACATTACTGACCACTGCTTCTGAAGGTCATTCCACCTCAGATTACTGTTTATGGACACTGCCTGAACAGGCTCAAGATGAGGTTTTCTGTGATTTGCAGATCAAAAATTCTACACTACACAAAAGACTATCAGTGGGTAGAACTGAATCCAAATTTCAAATACAACCATGAGCACCTACTACTGTCTATAAAAGTAATAATATTAATGAATAACTCTAGCCTGCCTATGTTATCGTTTTCCATTTTTCCTTGACTCTGTAATTCTAAACCAGGAAACATACGTTTATCAAAACTAACAAAGAAACAAAATTTAAAATATAAATTTTTTAAAAAATCACCAGACTTTACATTTTTTTTCTAGCTCTAAGAATTTATAAACTTGAACACGGGCTGAAACAGTAAGAACAAAAATAATGGACAGAATGTTGTATTTTTAAGTGGTATACCGTTGTAGGCACCATGTTAGTGACACCATTTGATCCTCAAAAGAGTTTATAATCTCATTCTGGAAACAAGAAAATTAAAGCTCAATAAAGGGAAACAAATTCCAAACCTTCTTTCCCAGACACAATACATTTTCTTGAAGAAAATGATTATATCCCAAAATAAAGAAAATGAAGCAACGTAAATATAGTCCTGTGTTACACAAAATTGTAACTATGATCACTACTTTTCTAATTGGGCAATGTTGTAAGATTTTATTTTAAATTTTAGAAGATAATGTGAAGCTGTTAATTCAAAACATAATCACTGAATCAAGCAAACTCAGAGCATTCTTCTGAGTACAAACAAGACAAAACATGACAGGTTGGAAGGCTTTGGGAAAGCATCCTTTATATAACTGCTATCAACTACTGAAGGCTTAAAAATATACTAGAGAAAAAGAATGAAAGAAGATTTGTTCTATCCACTTTTTCTGTCAAAGAAACATTCCTTATAAGACAATTTCAAACTTTTCAAACACATAATCTCTCATAACTTATTACTTGAGACATTATATTTTTAATTTTAGCAAAACCTAAAAAAATTAGCATTATGTATATATTTTTAAATTTAGTTTCTCTAAGGATATGCTAAATTTTTCTTAGTTCAAATGGGTGTGCTATTTTCCTTTAGTAGTTTAAAAATATAATCATAATTGACCATCATAATAGAAAATATTTTTAAATAAAAAGTGTTGATTCCAAAGAAATTTAATTAGATCTTATCTATTTTAAAACCATTTCCATTGCTAAAATTGTTAATTTTTCCTGCAAATTTTTTCCATAATGAGATTATTTAGGAACTGTCAGATTTTTGAAATTACAATTTAAAATCATAAGTGAAAGTCAACCAACATTTTTGCTATTTATTAAAAAAAATATGATGTATAGAGAAGTGTGGAAAATGTGGATTACCTAAAGATAATATATATGATTGCCATTAGGCAATGCAGTCATTAATTGTGATTGTATATTCAAATATAACTTGAGAAGGATTATACTTGTCAAAGTATTAAAAAATGAAAATACATTCAAAATTTAATGATTAAAATTAATTCTGAATTTAGAAGTATTTAGTACTTAATAAAACAGGATTGTACATGAATACCCAGTACTACCAAGTTATGAGAATTTACACAAACTGCTACATAGATTCAAGGCAAAATGACCCCTTAGTTGTCAGTAGACATTACTGGTGCTCACCAGGAACCACTTCTGCCTTACTTTCCTTGGTTAGGTGAGGCTTTGGGACAAGTTCTGGCTGGAGGGCTACAAACTGAAATTAAGTATGCCTCTTCTGGGATAAAGCCCTGAAGAACAGGCACAAACTCACCATATGGTCCCTTTTGCTGGAGTCATGACCAACAAGGTGCAGCTACAAGATATATGGTGGCTTCCATAACCTGGGATCTTGAATGATTTTATGGAACAAAGCATTGGGTACATAACTGACAGGTAACAAAAGCAAGAAGTAAACCTTTGTGAGCTTAAATCACTGAAATTTTGTAATAATCTGTTACCGACACACAATTAGCTGTTCCTAACTAACACAAATCTTTTGGAGAAATAATTTTCTGCAATGTTAAGATACGGGAGAAGAACACATTTACCAATCCATGTTATACATCTGGTTAAAAAAGCACCTGTTGTCATTCTAAACACAAAACAAAGTATTTTTTTTAATCTGAAAGGATCTAAGGATCTAATTAAGCTGATGATAAATTTTAAATCTAATGACTGTCATTTTTAGCATAGGCACAATTTATGATAAAATCAATATAAACAGAATTATTAGCATTTAAAAGTAGAATTAAATTAAATTTAAAATTAGCATTTTAAAGTAGATCTATTTCTAAAGCTATTCTGGGAAGCATTATATATATGTACAAATATATAATAATTCTATATATGCATATATACACACATATTTGTAGTCTCCAAGACACTTTACCTATCCCCATTTGCTGAACTGGAGTAAGAATAGAATACCTGCAGGTCACCTAGTGCCTGTGTTGGGACGTCAGAAAGACAGGGGAAAGCTTCCTTCACATTTGCTCAACAGCTTTCAGCACTGGTAGTTCAGGCAAATATAAAAACGTAAGAAATAATTTATTTTTATTCAGTCTAGTGTGAACAGTATTGGACATGTAGACTTCTGCTTTCTTAAGGCAATACTTAAAAATCGTGAACACTTTAACATTTCTTCTCTTTATTTTCCAACAGGGTGACAGCAGAAAAAAATTTCTAAAAATCCGTTGTTTTCCTGAGTTCTGTGAAGTCTGTGCAATTTTCATTTCTTAATTCAGCCCAAGGTTAAAATGTGCTAACATGTTGGACAGAATATAAATATACATATTATAACATATCAGATTATATATACTAACATGGAAGTCTTTAAACACATCATTAATATCAAAATGTGTGTACAAAAGCAGAAAAATTGGCTTAACTATATAATAAATGCTAACATTCAAAAACAAAACTGAGTTCATGATAATTAAACTATAAAGTACTGATATGATTTCTTTTTTGTGAGCTCCTTATTTTATTTATTTATTTATTTATGCAAGTATAATTGACATACTGTTATTAGTTTTAAGTATGCAATATAATAATTCAAAAACTCTATGATTTCTCATCTTTGGTGAATCTGTTAAGTAAATCTGGCTACAATTAGCTGTATAATAAACATTGACAACATATGATATTACATAACATCTTATTTTTTCTTCTGTATTTAGAGAGCACACTCTCAACATGTGATTTAAAAAATGTACTTTGGTTAGAAATTCTTCTAGAGGGGCTCCTGGGTGGCTCAGATGATTAAGTAAATGATTCCCCTGGGGTCTAAGGAACTTCACCATGAGCAGTGTAAGGACAAGTAAAAATTAGAAAGAAGTTTAACTCCCCCTACTGAAAATGACAGAAGGGATTTCTCTTCCTTCCATTTTCTTAGAGAATTTACGTTAGTAAACTTATAACTGTAAGCACTTTTTCCTGTTTCTGAAATCTACATAAATCTTTTTGTAAGCTAGATAGGCCAATTGTCAGCTTTGAGACACAGGGACTTCTTTCTCAGAGACCTGGGAGCCATCCCTTTGAGGCGTAGACATCAAGGGAGATAGCACCCTATCCATTTTTTGGGCACCTTTCTCAAAGCTATAAAACTACCTCATGCCATGAAAGATATGAAAAGTTTGTTGCTCTCCTGGATAAAGCCAAATGATTAACATAGATGGTCACACCAATTACTGGGTAAATTCAGGATGAACCATGTGTGACAAATATGATGCTATCAAGTTTCTTTTACTGCAGGACTAGGTATAGTTTATTTTGAAAACATATACATAATGGGTTGTATCCACTTGACTATAAAAAAGAGTGAGATTTCTGTCTTTGTGCTATCTTTATGGATTGCCTGTGATATGCTTCACATTCTGGTCTAATGCTTACTCAATAATAAAAGTGTTTTTCTTTCTCTGTTACCTCTGTAGAGAGGATCTCTGAGTTGGGAAAATATTTTTTTTTAAATATTTTGTTTTTAATTCTATTTTCCCAACAGCAGGGTATACGTGCTGAAGCCAGCAAGGCATTTTGTGCTCTTTAGTGGGACTCTCAGGAGTTCATGTCTTGTTTTCAAATACTGATGATCCAGATCATGGTTTCGTTATTTTAAGTTTGGAAATAAGTGGCAACTGGATAAATGAGATTTTATTACACATGTCATGTCATAGGCACAGCTATGCAGGCATATACAGTTTACATGGCATTTCATAGAAGTAAGATATTCCATACAGTTGAATTTTTCAGAGAACTGAGGATTAAAGTTTTAAGTTAAAATATATTCATTTATTATTATTATTTGCTGAGTACACTTAAAAATATATAAATGGCAAGTAGCAAGATTTGAGTCCTTCTTTGCCCTTCTATAACAGCTGAATATAGTACATTACTTTAACACATAACCTATTATATATAAATATGGATATACTTGACTACTGCCCCCAGAGATGTTGGTTCTTCTTGAAAAAGGAAGGAGTTTGTAGTTGTTTGTGTGTTTTCTTTTTTTTTTTTTAAACCTATACCAGTTCACTGTTCATTTTCAGTAGTTAATAGGTACTTGCTAATTGTTAATGACTGAACATTGTGTGTGTGTGTGTGCGTGTGTGTGTGTGTGTGTGTGTGAGTGATTAAATATAATAATAATGTATTCTGAACATTTTTGGTGCTGTCTGCCCATACCCCTTTATTAGGTATGTGTAAGTGTTAGCTGAAAACGTTCATAACTGCTTACTCTTCTATAGACTTTCCATTAGCCTATGGGAAGCTACTTAACTTCTTAACTTAACTTAACTTAACTTAACTTAACTTAACTTATGAGATTACCAGCTCCCTACCCCCAAATCATAACTGATACATACAGGTACAAAACACTAGCCTCTGTGCCTGATGGTGGGACCAACTATATGGTAAAAGTACCCTACAGAGTCTCCTGTCCCCAACCAATCAGGCAGAATATAGACTCCAACGGATGCCCACTTTCATACTTACAGACCTCCTCCATCCTTCCTAATTGCCTTCACTCCCTTATCTTGAGGAAACAAAATATTCAGGATAAATAATGAACAATTTTGCTCTTAGACATTTTCCTCTAGTATTCTCTATTTGTATACATATATTTATAAAAAATTCCTTCTTAGAGTTTACTATATATGGGATTATATTATACATTCTATATCCTATTCTTCCACTTAGTATTTCTGTTGTCTATCTGCAATATCAAAAGAGAGTTTTCGCTGGCAAATTTCTGGTAACACCTCTCTCCTTATCCTCTATTCTGCTTTGCATTTCTGTATGGTCCTTACTATACTATACCTTTGACAATTGTTATGTACGCACACGGTTCACCCCTTTAGTTGTACTAGTACCTTAAGGCAGAAACTAAATTGAATACTTTTACATCCTTTAAAATGGTTAATAAAGTGCCTTGTACACATCAATTTAAAAAAACAACTGCAGTACAATCAGAATATGCTGAAGTGAAAGCATTAATTTTATAGTTACAAACAGAGAAAGTTAATATAAAAACACAATGACCAAAATCACAATTAACAATCAGCTGATATCTGACATCAATATTCTTTGGAAGTGTTTTACTCTACTGACATTATTTTTTTTTTAAAGATTTTATTTATTTGACAGACAGATCACAAGTAGGCAGAGAGGCAGGCAGAGAGAGAAGGGAGGAAGCAGGCTCCCTGCTGAGCAGAGAGCCCGATGCAGGGCTTGATCCCAGGACGCTGGGATCATGACCTGAGCCGAAGGCAGCGGCTTTAACCCACTGAGCCACCCAGGCGCCCCTCTACTGACATTATTTTAATCAACATGTATTTAAAAACACATTTCTTCTCACATCCACTGTAAATGATTTTTATATCCTTTTGAAATCATTTTTTAAAAAATCAGATTGAGCACCTAATACTCTAATGCATTTAAAATATTTTCTTTATAAAATAATAAATTAGAATGAATTCTTAACATCCAACTCACGTGGCATAAAATGGAGCATCTAAGAGGTTTCAAGTTGTCAGCTGTACAGTTGGAAGTAATCCTAAATGGAGAGGAGAAGGGAGTTGAGGGAAATTGGAAGGGGAGGTGAACCATGAGAGACTATGGACTCTGAAAAACAACCTGAGGGTTTTGAAGGGGCGGGGTGGGAGGGTGGGGGAACCAGGTGGTGGGTATTAGGGAGGGCACAGATTGCATGGAGCACTGGGTGTGGTGAAAAAACAATGAATACTGTTACGCTGAAAAAAAAAAAAAAAAAAAAAAAAAAAAAAAAAAAAAAAAAACTGAACATGCTCTCGGGGCACCTGGGTGGCTCAGTGGGTTAAGCCGCTGCCTTCGGCTCAGGTCATGATCTCAGGGTCCTGGGATCGAGTCCCGCATCTGGCTCTCTGCTCGGCGGGGAGCCTGCTTCCCTCTCTCTCCCTCTCTCTCTCTCTCTCTCTGCTTACTTGTGATCTCTCTCTGTCAAATAAATAAAATCTTTAAAAAAAAAAAAATAGGCTAGCATTTTAGGAAATGTCTCCTTATCTTAAAAACTTTTTACTCTGCTACAAATTGAGCTGTACAAGGGTAATTCTCCATGGAAGGGTGCTTGGAGGAGAAAGGTAGAAAAGAGATGGACAGTTTTCCAATAACAGAAGTGACAGCATATTTCTTCTGCTTCTATATAGGTGACAGTGGATATTTATTGTGACTACTATACCTAGAAAATCATTTGACCTCCTTTGTTTTTAATGACAAATACATTTCTCAAGAGTATTACGTCTAGAAGATCATGGCTCTTTTTATTAAAGAAAAAACAATCCTTCAGGCAACTTTACTTTACTTGGACTGGCATTTTTAAATCTACCAAAATCACTTAAAATGTAACCTATTTTCCTATCAACTATGTTGATACAGCTCCACCAAAACACAAGCAATAATATACACTTCTTTAAGGTTAATACTGTGTTTCTTAGGCAGCACAATTAAACCAAAATGAAACAAAATTATTCAGTTTAGCATAGATCTGTAGTCTGAAATACAGTTTATCTTGCATGCTCCATAATATTTAAATCTTATATAAGTAGGTTAAAAAAATTGTGTAAGTGGCCGTTAAATAGCTACACCTAACAGCTACAAATGTGTACAATAGGTCATGTACTCATCTGATATTCAAAACTATCCAATTCCAACTGTTACTACTGTCATAATTTCCACTTTGTGGATGAAATTCTTGCACTGAGGAATCTGAGACACAAAGAGGGTAAGTAACTTGGGCACAATTACATGGGCAAGACTGAAACCTATACATAGCAGAGCCACAATTTGTATTCTTAACCTTATATACTGATTCTTGTAAGACATGAGGGAATGAGGGAAATAATGAGGGAAACAAATGACTGACTTGGATCATACATGCTCTAGACTTTGCAATCCCTAAACTCTGCTTGGTACCAACTCTACCATCCACCACTGAAGACCATGAAGTTCTCAGCTACTGGACTTCCTTTGCTGATCACTTAATAACTACTGAAAGAAATGTATCCCCTTTCAAGGGATCATTAGATTTCTTATCTTCTTGGCAAATCTGTAGTCAACTCAATTCACTTTTCCTTCAACCCTACTTTCTATTAATTCTCTCTAATGCTTCCATCCCCATGATGAAATTTGTGTTCTGTCTCCTGATCCATTCCCAATTGTGCTTCTCTCTCAAATTCTCTCTTTTTTTTCCTACAAACACTCTTTCATTTCAAATGAACTCTTCACCAACATAAACTGTGAAAACACCCAGTTCAGTGTTTGACCTATCCAAACCCTGACTCTCTCCCAAGCACTTGGATTCTCCTGCAGCTCAGTTGGACCCTATCTCTTTTTTAGCACTTGATAGGACACTCCAGTGCAACTTCCTGATTAACACCACTCCATAGTCTGCAATATTTCTCTAATCTGTGAGGCTCATGTTTCCCTCTACCCATCCTTGTGTCTATTAACTGCCAACCTCTAGGTTATCACTTTTCATTTACTGAGACTTTTGCATTTGACTTCAGTTTTTCTCTCCACTACAAACCTGTCAACATTTGAGTGACTTCAAAGTCCAAATATATCTAAACAACAACCAAGCCACTAAGTTCCTTGATCTTTTTATCTGCCACGAAAGTCCCATCCCCTGCAATAGGGAGACTTTTGGCCCCCTGATCTATGCTTATGTGTCAAGCCTATGAATATGTACATCACATGGCAAAGGGATTTGCCAATGCAATTAAAATTACTAATCAGAAAAAAAAAATTACTAATCAGTTGGTTTTAAGATAGAGAAATTTTCCTGAATAACCTCAGTAAACCCAATATAATCACACTGGCTCGGAAGAGCAGAACTTTGTCCCAAATGAAAGCAGAAATGGAGATATGGCAGGAAGGAAAGTCAGGAACTTAGAATGGGTTAGAAAGACTCCTTGCACCGCTGGAGGCAGGAACTTTCAATATGACAAGGAATGCGGGAGGCCTTAAGCTAGCTGAGAATGGTTTCTGGCTGACAGCCAGCAAGGACATGGGAACCTCAGCCCGGAGCCACAAAGAAATGAATTCTGCCATCAACCTGAAGGAGCTTGGAAATGGATTTCCTTCCTCCATCCTCCTCACCCTCAGAACCTCCAGATAAGAGCCCCAGCTGCTTGCACCTTGATTTTTGCCTTGTGAAACCTATACCAGAGGAACCAAACGCCTACCCAAGACTTCCGCCCTACAAAACTGTGACATAATAAATTTCTGTTCTTTTAAGATGCTGAGTTTATGGTAATTTGTTATAGCAGCAGCAGAAAACTAATATACCACTGCTTTCTAAACAACTTGCCTCAGTGCCTTTAGAATGTTTTTTCCCTCATTCAGAAATACTCTTCTCTCACTGCTAAGTCTCAGCATGTTTCAGTCCTCAGAATCCCTCCCTCCCCCTGGATTACTGCTAAATGTTCCAAAGCTCAGAAAATACACAACATACTTGATACTTACACGCATTTGCTTAATGTTTTTCTTCCCTGTATTTTGCTACTAGCCATACTACAGATTGTAGCCATACTATATGCCACCACCTAAAACAGTACTTAAATTTAGTAGGCATTCAATAAAACCATATTGGATAATAATAAAAATATAAATGGAAAAATAAATTCACTGAACATGGGCGTGAGTTTTTACA